>NC_051157.2:221774885-222074885 GCF_013339745.2 Dermacentor silvarum
TGGCGGCTTCCTGCATATAGCGCGTGGAATGCGAACACCTAAACATTGGTTCCGCAGCTTGTTACCAAATGCGCATCCCTCGTATTAAGCTGAATTAATAATAATAATAATAATAATAATAATAATAATAATAATAATAATAATAATAATAATAATAATAATAATTAAGCACCCTTCCGCACAATACGCATTCGCCGTTCATATATCCTGAAATAGACACCGTCATCCCTCCCTTTCCGCAAGACAGCAAAGCTATTTTTTTTTTTTTTTTGCTTCGCATGTTGAGGTGGAGTTAGTGTGCATGCAAGTATAGACATGGAAAGTAAACCTGATGACTGCGGAGGACAGACGCCGGTTTCTCGTGTCCTAAAGGAAAGAAGAAGAACAAAACAGGGGGAGAGGGAGGAGGTTTGCTCATTTTCACCCAAAGTCGGCGCTCTTCCTATCTGGAGCAGCAACGTGTACCACCTTCTACGCGAGACAAGAGAGATATAGAGGCGTGAGAAAGCCAGCAAAACCCGCGCGCGCACTCACCACAACGCCACATCCTACTCCAGTTTTTTTTTCTTTTTTAATCTCGTCTTCCCACGCGCATACATATCATCCGTTACACCAGCGGCTCCCTCGTATTACTTACTATCCGCTGCTTTTGTGCTGCCCGCCGCGTAGACGCTGCGCCTCGTTGACGGTCATATATACGCGGATATACTTTTGCGCACGCGCCCACGGTCTGAGCCAACTCTCTCTCTCCCCCCCCATCCTTTCCGTTCTTTGTGGTATATACGCAGGTGTATACGCATATATCCACGTACAAGCCTTCGGGGCGCCGCGCACGCGCCCGAGAGGCTGGATCGGCTTGGCTTTGCGCTTCGGGAAGGCGGTCACTGGTGATTAAGGCTAAGCGCGGCCCCGGAAGGAGGACCGTCCGCTGCGCGTGGGAGGATACGAGAATACCGTCGGCGCTCCTTTCACCGTATACTTCCGGCCCAGCCGTATGGTGTAGACGTGCACGCGCAGTCCTCGTTTGTGTGTGTGTGTGTGTGTGTGTGTGTGTGTGTGTGTGTGTGTGTGTGTGTGTGTGTGTGTGTGTGTGTGTGGCGGAAATACGAGCTCCTTTCAGATCCTCTTCCACGGCGTCTTTTGGAGGCTCGGTTATCTACCACGGGAAGGTCTCGCTGGTGTAGCGGTATCCTGCAAGAGTTGTTATTGTTGGGCATATATCGTTAAGAGCTCTTATACTCGCCTTTTTTCTGTGCGTGTGTGTTTGTACGCTTGGGAACTCTGCTACGCGCCAAGGAGTGAACGTCACCGCTGTAGAGGTGGCTAAAGATCTCTTTCTGTACTTTTCATTTGCATCCCAAAAAAGAAAGGTGTGCGAACTGTTTGAGGAACGAAAACCCGAATGCAGGACGGCTCGTCGTGTTTCGTGCAACTTCCAAGCGCGTCTGAATGGGGACCCGAGGTGTAAGCCGAGTTGTAAACCTAGCTACAACTTTACGAGGTATATCTCTCATTGGGGCGTTGATCGGCGATATGCCAGGGGGGACCGGATAAAAAAAAACAATTAAAAGAAAACAACAACATTAGTAAAGAATGTGGCCGCACAGTGCACGCCACGGGCCTAACCGTGCTCTATGGTTGTCCACTTGATTACATTTTTGACAAACTGGCACACAAAATTAGCAACCAGTGTTGTCTTTTGAGGTCGTCGTCTAGACGGCGTTTCTTCTCCTCCTCCTCCCCCCCCCCCCCCCTCAAATATATCCCCCGTTAGTCCTGAACGGCAGATTGAACGGCAACAGAGACACAGTGGCAGCTTTTCTGCGCATGAACTTCCAGAATACCAGAAAATACAGTGACATATGTGACGTCAAAGTGACGTCAGACAGTGCCGTAGTTTGGCCACGAAGATTGCGAGAGACAATTTTTGAGTCGACTTTCTTCCCTAATAATCGTTCATTTTCATTATAGAAAACGTAAATTGGTGTTCAAACGAGGTGTTTATTTATTTATTTATTTATTTATTTATTATTTATTTATTTATTTATTTATTTATTGAATACCATTGTAAATGTTGATAATTTATGTCGCCTGCTTTTCCACAACATTTTATTGTCCATTGAATACAGAACTAACATGACAAGCTGAGCAAATAGGAGGATACACACACCCTTACAACCTATGACGAGCGCTTAGTGCGAGCGCGCTTAAATTGATGAGCAATGTAAGGATCAGTGATGACGTGTAAGGATCAATCACAAATGTGGGGACACTTCCGTGACGAATCGAGAAATGGTGAGCTAATGGAATAGTTACATACTTAAGAATGCATATATATATATATATATATATATATATATATATATATATATAATGAACATGCAAATCAATACCCCATGGAAACCGTGAATATGAAAAAAAAAAAGAATTGGTGACAAGAGTCATAAACAATGATACTGTCCGTCGAGTGCTTATTCAGCGAAAACAACTTGCGGGGTTTCTTCTTAAGTTGAGATTAAACTACAACTTCTCTACCAACTTTTTATGCAACTTTTTTTTGTGTATTAGCGGAACAGCTTCGATAATTTGCGAGGCAGATCACGCTAGCTACTGGTCCACCTTTGTTGCAATCTATATATATATATTTTTTATTGTCCGTCGCTGTCAGCGACGGCAAAGCGTTCTTCTCAACTCCATTTCGAAATAATTATGTAATATTTTGGCTGTTTCGATAACGTATTTCTTAAGCTGACGCTGGGCGCTGCAGGTTCGAGATCCGTTGCATCATCATTACGGTTCCTCGCAGGGACATGAGTTCGATGATACCGCCAGAGTGAACTTTCAGAGACACCGATAGGTCGTCTCGCCGAACGGTGGCCCTCTCCTGGGCACACAAGTGTTGAAGCGAAGAGGAAAAAAAAAGTATAAATAATGCGAAAGAAGCTGAAAAGGAAAGAAATGTTCCGTGAAGATCGGGGGAGATGTCTGCCTGCAAGCCGGAAGCGGTGATAGCACGGTAGAGTCCGCTTTTCAGGACAAACGCGGCGTAAAGGAAAAAAAAAAAATATACTGGCACGAACAGAACCGGCCGACGCTGTTTAAAAGCTGTTACCGCGACGTTCGCGACGTTAGCAGTGTATAGTCGTCCGCTTTGTGGGCCCTTTAGGTAGCTTTCGCGAAACGTTCAAGACCGTGGTATAACCGTACGCGGAAGCAGAAGGCTATGCGCCGTCTATGGCTACAATGTTGTTTCCCCCAAGTGACCAGGTAGAAAGAAAGATGTTGTCGATACATTCAAATTTTATAGGCTTTGGCGAGCATCTTGTCCCCGAACAATAATCATCATCCATCTTGCGTGCCTTTATTTTCTTGTATACGCTGCGCGTCAGGTATTTACAGGTGACGGGCGGCACCCGCGTGACATAGTATGCTTGACAGCATGGCTGCTTGACAGGAAAGTAGCGAGCGCAGAGCGTTCAAGAAGACACGCATGCAAGACAAATACCTTTTGGGTTGAAAACACATCACAAACGGGGTAAACGTTCTTTTTTCTTGGAGTTCGATTCTTTAAAGACCGCTTGTACAATATATTGTACATTTACTTCATTTTTGTTTTTGTTTTTCAAAGTTCACTCGTAAGCGGTTACTCAAAATATTCATTCTGGATGCGAAGTCCGCTGCATGCGGAACTGTACAGAAGTGGTTTACTCGTGTTCTTGTCGTCCGCTTTCGAGAAATTGGACACTAAATTGATCTAGACCGCTGTGTTGTCACAGACGGCGCCAATCAATCTTTAAGTGTGTTTCGAATTCTTTGAGATTGCGTGAGAATCCAGGATGCAGAAGCAACATGGAAAAGTACTACATGTAGTTACATCTTCGTATCTGCGTTTAGGCAAAGATTTAAATGCAGTTGGTACCATAGCAAACATGAGGAATGGTTACTTCTTCCACGCATATGCATGGAGATGCAGCTCTCGCCATCTTTAAAAAAATTTTCACGTTCGTAAAATACCTTTAGACAATAAAAACGCATCGCTGTGTTCAGGTCTCAGTAGTCTATACCGAGCGGTTTTTCGTATAGTGGCAGGTAAGGACGCCCTGACGCTGTCGTATGCATAGTGATGCTTTTTGAAGCTCACCACGAAGTTGAAAAATAAGAACGACAATAACAATAATAAAACCTTGCGTTAGGGCTCAATCTGGCGCTGGTGGGCGTTGAGGGAACTGCGCTTTCGTTGTCTTGACAGCAAGGTTCCGGAGTAAGACATGGTCGTTCGAAGGATAGCCGCTTTGTGGCGTCGGCCCAATTCTACCGATCGGTGCATATTCAAAACATTCGAAACAAGAGAGAGAGAGAGAGAGAGAGCAATGTCTGTCAAGTAATACATGTAATACAAAAACAAACAAACAAACAAACAAACAAACAAAAAGCCTGAATAACTGCTGGGCGCCATGTTTCCTCCGTCGAGCGCGTCATGTAGCAGCTAACAGAGATACCAATACCGGATATTTCTTTCTTTCTTTCTTTCTTTCTTTCTTTCTTTCTTTCTTTCTTTCTTTCTTTCTTTCTTTCTTTCTTTCTTCCTTTCATTCCTTCTTTCTTTCTTTCTTTGCGCGGTTCACGCAGTATCGCATATTATGAGCGCTTCAATCTCGCTCACGTGGTCCCACCTGGCACTGTCAGGTTGCCTTGAGAAGCGTTGTTGAGACCGTTTTGTTTGTTTGGTTTGTTTACTGTTTTTCTTTTTTGTCGCCAAGCTGAACGGCCTGGGGCGTATGTCCGCAAGACGTTTTCGCCAAGAATCACATTGCCGAGGCATAAAAGGAAAGCGTGGAGAGGAAGCACAGTATAACGTGGACCCTCCCCGACTGTTAAAAAACAAAACAAAAAAAAAAAAAAAAACGAGATCAGGTGACGCATACAGAAATAATGAAAAGGAGATCAGAAAAAAAAAAGGACGAACAGTTCCAAGAGACTTCCACGTGGAACGGCTGCGAGAGCGCCGATGTGAGAGAAAGGCGTTTCCTGCGATCGCTATAGCTACCCGAGCGTCGTCCTAATTAATTCACGAGACCCGCCTGGAGTACTCGGCGTATATCTCGCCTACTCGCAAGAATATACCCGCCTTTGGCGCCTCCGTTTACTGTTAGCTGCATCTCAGTTTTGTTGCTTTCTTGCTTTTCCTTGTAAATGAAGCAGACAAAGCCGTGGGTTTTCCACAGTGGTCGGTTAAGTACGACGGTTTTAGTTAATGACGCGCTAATTACAGCTCAACCACGCGCCAGCGAGCTCTCGTTATTTCTCGTTGTCTGAGCGTGGGTGTGTACATCGTGCGTGTAGTTCGGTGCAATACTGGGAGGAAGCGACGCCTTAGTCAGGGACGGGTAGGAAAGGTCTGCTCATACGCACGCTGGTACGACACCCGCAGGTCGGCGTAACCGCTCTTGAGTCGACTCACTAAGACTCAGGCCCAAGGGCGAGTCTGAGTCTCAGTCTGCTTTTGGTCAGTTTGAGTCCGAATGTGCGCCTCGCTTGGTCAGATTGTGGTGAGTCTAAGTCCAAGTGAGCCCAGTTGACTTCGGTGAGTCCGAGTCCGAGTGAGCCATAAGTTAAATATATTTTGTGAGCGACTCAAGAGTAAGTACCGTTGATTTTGCCGACCTGTGACCGGTATTCAGACTGCTCGCTTATTTGCTGGTCTAGATAATCTAGCTCGTTCGGAATTGATCAGAAAGAAGAAGCCGATGGTGCCCTTCTGGACAGTACGTGTCAACTTCCGCCATATTTTCTACTTCGCCACCTTGTCATTTCTGATTGGCTCACAGTACAGGCAGGCCCTCTCTGATTGGCTCAAAACGTCAGAGTCCAGTACCCTGAAACCGCTGTTCGGGGTGCGCATGAAGCGCAGTGC
Organism: Dermacentor silvarum; assembly: GCF_013339745.2. NCBI lineage: Eukaryota > Metazoa > Arthropoda > Arachnida > Ixodida > Ixodidae > Dermacentor > Dermacentor silvarum. Next base: position 221,780,800 of record NC_051157.2, read on the forward strand.
CTGGTCTTCTCACGTAGAGAATAAGTGAAGCGATATAGAAACGACCTTTTAAACGTCGGAGCATGGTATTCTTCAGACGAAGCGCCATCTGGCGCCGTCTGCAACTTGTGCGAGATCGTGGCAAGCGCGTGTTGTTTTCGTGGCATAAGCAGCCTACACGACGCGGAACATGAGGTTACAAAAAGCGTGTCGTAGAACGCGCATCCCAATGTTCGTCCTTTGCCACGTAATTTTTTTTTTTTTTTCAGCGTGCCTGGAACGCCATTCAAAAGGAGACCTCTTCTAAAGTTTTCTTTGCACCTGGTGATGAAGGGCAGGATAGCCGCTTATCTAGTAGAGCTGTCAGGATCGTATTGTTTCGTGTTATACGCCCCGTTCACATTTCCTTTCTTTTCCCCAAGGCCCACATGACAGTTCGGGCTGTTGTCGAGCCCTCGCGTGTCGTAATCGGAAATCATGTTCTCCGACCTTCTCGACAGTGACCTTCCACCAGTGACGTCACTGTACCAAACTATTACGTGAGGCTTATTTGCGAGGCGGGAACACTGAGGTATATAGCGCGGCCTGATTACTCTAAGGGTGAGCGCATTCAACCGAGACAGCGAGTGCGAGAGGAGATCCCAGGTGGATCGCATGGTTGGGGCGAGCGTGTCTGCGCGTGCGTGCGTGCGTGCGTGTACGTAACTACTTTGGGAAGCCGCGCTGCTATGGCAGCTTGTTACTTGCGCCCGGCCCTGGCTCGGGTAAGCCGAGGCCAGCCTTGGCCGGCGCGGCGGTGTGTGTAGGGAGATGGCCGGCCGCTCTCTTCGGGAGAGGCTCGGCAGCCCCTTATCGCGTAGCCCGATCTGAGTGGTCCGATGGCCGAAGCGTCCGGCCTGCTTGGTCCTGCGACGTCGTCCGTGGAGAGGGCAGCTCGGCGCGCCAGGAGGAGAGACTTATCCGTCCTTGGGGCCTGATTACTACCGCCGTGCGCCGCTGCGGGTATGCGCCGTTGCGTGTGTTTGTGCGTCGTGTGGCGAAGGGCACCTAACGACCACTAGCAGGGCGGGCACTTCTCCACCCAGGGCAGAGCCCGCCACCGTTTTCTTCTGGGATGCCCGCGAGGTGGTGGTTGCTCCGTGAATGGGACATCGCGTGCTGAACGCCATCGCCTCACCGAAAAAAAAAAAAAATGTTGATACCTCTAGCAACCGGGCCAAGTATACAGTCACCGTCGTACCCAACCCGAATACTCTTTAGGCGCATTTTCACTTCTGCTGGATATTTCTGCATGGTCCGGATGCTTTGAATGCTGCTGGCTTGTCCTTCCAAAGTATTCGGTGTTTGGTCCCTATACAGCTCGCCTTTGTGAAATGTTATAGATGAGTCTTCGTTTTTCGGGTTAAGTCTGTGGGCGGCCGTGCCGAAACTTGTCTCGCGTAGCAGCGTGTCCTGATTCGCCGACGCAAGTGCGCCCGCCACTCCACTCCTGGTAACTCTGATTGCTGCACCTGGTGCTCGCGAAGGCGTAGTAAGACAACTACTATGCGACTGCCCTTCCTTCGAAGATCCGCGACTTCCCATTCACACCTAACTTAGCCAGCTAGATGAAAGACTTTCACTGAGAGCAAAATCTTGAGACCGTGGCTTCGAGCATCCCAGCAGCAGTAAACCACGAGACCGTTGCTTCACTTTCTGTAGTCCCCGACTGAGTGACCGTCTCTGTGCTGGACGTTCTCCTTCGTCTGCGCCTCTAGCGCATTGAACTTAGTCATATCTCCTCTAGCATAGACAGAATTATCTGCTCATAGATAGAGATGTCTACTCCAGTAGGCAGTTCAATTTTATTAATCTATACTCCGACCCACCGCTTGGCTCCGTTCATTGCTCGAAACCAGAATGCCGGCGTGCTGCGGTAGAGCCCGTGTGTGGCCATGCGTCGGTCCAAGGCTTTGCAGCTCCATACTCGTCTTGCGTTGTTTGATATCAAAAAGTGGTCTGCGTATGTCTGCGACCAGGAAAGACCCCAACTCTATTCGGTTGGACAAACGGCGCCACGAATATGGGGAGGCGGCTATAATGACCGCGGAAAGAACGCAGGCGCACCAACTCGAACGGCATATACGCACGCTTCGATATACGCGACGATCGCCACACCTGCGTATACTGCGGGCTGTTTGTAAACACGGCTGGCGGTGCACACAAACACACCTTGTGTGCACGCCGTGCAACCCCCGCCACTTTCTCCCTTTCACCGCGTCCTCAGCAGCGAACGTCTCACCCGCTTCCCAGGGGAGCTGTCACGCACGCGGCCATAAAAAAGACCGTCGCGTCGGAGTCGTTGAGCCGCCGAACGTGATCTTTTGGAGGAGGCTCCGCCTGTACTGGCTTGGCTATGGCTCGTTGGAACACCTTGCCCCCGATCTTCTTCATCCGGCTGTGGCTCTTTCAAATGCGGGTACCAGCTACTGCCGCCGTGTGCATGTACCATTACTGTGGACGTATTCCTTGCCTTCCGTCTTTCGGCGTCAGACCTTTCGAGCACACGCGACACTCCGCACGACCTACGATGGGAGACGCGCAGGAAGAAGACAATTTTGAGAGTGCCCGCGACATTGCTGCGCCTTTACGAGTAGTTTCCTGCTCTCGGCGTGCGACAACGTGCTATCTAACAGAATATATCACACTTATCACTCGACTGACCTGCTAAATTGCTCCGCAAACGCCTACTGCTCACACCATGCGTTGCCCTGTAGAGATTATGAATCGTATATAAAAGCGATCCGGAAAATTGGGCGGTAATTTGTAGGATAAGTAACAGGTGCGAACGGGGCTGTCGGAATAGTGCCCCTGATGTCGCCCCTCCCTCCAACTTCGCCGTTGAAAACTCTTTCGGGGTTGGAGGGGCGAAAGCTGCCGCGCTTCTGAGACATTTTTTTTTTTACCGAACGCAGCTGCAGGTGCCGACACTCAGGCGTTATACCCTTCACCGTTCGGGACCCCCCACCCCACGGGGTCCTTACGCCAACTTCTGGCTACCGCGCGCCCCTGTGCGCGAACACGCCTGAGGTTACAGAGATGTGCGGTGTCCCCAACGGCCCGTTGCACGCATCCGGGCCACGTAGTACGTGGCCGTGCCGCGAAAGACCCGAGAAGTGCAGCCCGAGAATCTTGCGAAGCCTTACTTTATTTTTCCTCTCCTCTTTGACCCCAAGTGATTTCCTGCAACGTACGGCTCTATCGTGTCATTCTTCGCCGCGGCAGTAATTAGCCAATAAAACCGCGCTGCTGAAGCATACGGCGTACACCCCTAAATGAGGAGGCACCTTATGAAGGGGTGCGTCCGAGGCGAGCACAAGGGGTTTCGCCAACGCTTCTGGTGGGCGCATATTGGGAGCAGTATACAGGCTCGGCCGGTTGGGTCTCTCGTTAACGTTGTTCCGCTGCGTAGTGGAGCCATAAGATAAATATATAATTCAAGGAAATAATTGCTCGCAAACGAGACGGCGTTGATGCGGCGCGTCTAATTCATCCGCTAATTAAAGCTCCTTCGTGTTTTTTCCCTCCTCCTCCTCTCTCTCCAACGACGAGCAATTATAGTCGTTGTTCCAACAACGGTGGATTAGGCCACCGTTGTGTGCGCAAATCTGTCGTCGATCACCTCGCTCGCTTCGGCGCCCTTACTGAAGATGCCGACAGAGCGCGCATGTTTGGGAGAGAACTAAGACGTATATAAAAAAATTGGGTGCAAATTACGCACCCTCCGTTCAGTTTATCGTTTTCCTTCTTTTTTTTCTTTTTTTTTTCAGCAAACGAAGCTTGGAAAATGGTATTTACCTCAGGCATTCTGCATGATGGCGTCGACTTCCTGTAAAGGTGGTGAACAGACGAGCGACGACATACCCTCTCACTGCCCCCCCCCCCCTTTTTTTTTTAACGTACGCACACGCTCACGCCCTCATTCTTTGAAAAATTTACATTATTTTTTTTTAAGGGATATACTTGAGAATTACGTTTTTCATCATGGGCAAAAGTGGCTCTCACCACCCTTCGCCCAATCTCACAGCCATGTTCTCCCAGAAATTTCGCCGTCCCTCTAGAGGATAATTGGCACCCTGTGTTGAGAGCGCATATCCGTGGCCTCGCTGTGTACACACGAGATGTCGGCGCAACGTGCCAATCAATCGCCGTTTAGCGCGCAGTGGTAAATCTTGAGCGATGAAGATGTTGAACAAACTGTTGTTGAACGAGCATTTTACAGATAAAGATAAGTATATATAAAAAAAAATACGACCGTGGGCGTACGCTGTATTAAATGTTTTCATCAGATACGAGAAAAGTATGCGCCGAGCGTGCGTCAGAGTTGATTGCGAAGATTGAAGATCGTGTATGCCGAGATAATAACGTTTGTTTGCGCGCCTGAAGCTTCCAGAGACATTATATAGCCCACGTGTTCAAAAATAGGCTCGCCTGGAGGGCGCGAACGACCCGCACAGAGCCGCAATGATGAAGACGGTGTTTAGTGTTCGCGCATGAAATTCGAGAAGTTGTGCCTCGTACAATACATACGTTGTGTATACCCCTACGGCTTTCAATATAGTGGGTGCAGAGGTAGTGAAGTTGGTTTCGTAGCTCCAAAATTGTGCAGTCGTATTCAGAAAAAAAGGTGCTTCTTATTACAGGTTGTGAAGCGGTCGCGTAGAGTGTATTGTACGACAGGCAGACACTGCGGGGAAAAAAAAAATTGAGTTGCACTCTATATTAGTCAAACATATCATTTAAAATGAGGCGCACTCCGGAGTATGTGCCATATGGCTTGAGGCATCCATGTTAAAGCAGCTCAGACGCCGCCACGGTAAGTTAGGCAACCCGCTAGGAGCGGCTGTGTTTTAATTGCTGCTGTCAAAATCATTTAAAAATTGTGTAGTCGACTTGAACAAACCATGCACGTATTATGTCGTGTGATTCGGGAAGTTTATGGGCCTTTTCTTTTATAGAGATGGCAGGCGTTGTGTCCTTACTGGCGGCAGTTGCCAGCTCGCACTTTCTATATCCTCTTTGTGATCGTTTTTATGATGCAAACATAATAATAATAATAATAATAATAATAATAATAATAATAATAATAATAATAATAATAATAATTAGCGAAGTGTGAGGAGAGCTGGAGGCCAGTTTTGGCGATACCTCCTGTATACGTTTTTTTGTGTTCTTTTTTAGAAATCGCAATGTTCCGAAAACTGCCAAGTATGACCTAAACTTAAAGTGCAATTCAGTGCATGGCGTTGCTTGTAGAAGAGTTCCAACGGCAATGTTTCACGACGTATCGAAAAGCTATCGATCAAATTGATGGATTTTCTATGGTATACGTAAAAAGTTACGTTTAAGTATACGTAAAAAGTTAATCCTAATACATTCGCGACCTATAGCTATATATAGAGAAACCTAACACGCAAGACTGACTCGCATACGAAAAGCTTGTCTCGTAAGCCTGCAGCTACAGCGTGTGAAAGCGAGCCTTTGCCTACTTAATTTGTCCTCGACAACCACTTGATGTATTAGTATCGTACTAAACCTGCCACCTCAAATCCGTGACGACAAAGTCGCATTGTCACGTTTCCGACTCGTCGGGCGCTGCCCACCGTTCTCCTTATGATTCACTGCCTAGTTTTATTGCGTCTTTCCCGACACTTCGTTAGCCATCCTTTCTACGCAAACAAAGCACAATGAGTCATTACGAGAGCCTAACGAAAAATTGCGAAACAACACGCTTCGGCGCTGCACTCGAAGTCACGCTTCCATTGTGCGCTAACGCGAAAAACTATATCGACACCTCGCTATAGGTGCCTGGGCCCCCGTTGCGAGCGTATGCACATTATCACCTGCCTTGTAAAGTGTGGCCATGCGTACAGGATACGCTTGACATGGCATCACAGCGCTGAGGAGGGGAGGGGGGGGGGGGGGGGGGCACACGCATTGGCCACGTGCTGTGGGCCGCGCGTTACTTCGCACGTCCCCGGGCCACGCGATTGCGGGCGGCGATAAGCCACGTCATCTGTCTTTTAATTTTTATCGATTGCCGATATCTCGTTTAATGGCGGTCTTCTACGAGGTTTTCGCTCGTTCGTACTGCCGGCGGACGCTTTAGTTTAACAGAGCCGTTATTAATGCTCCCCTTTTAACGCCCGGTAGCCTGCCTATAAATGTGCGCGCGGTTGATTGCTGTCATATGCGTCAAGAAGGCAGCGCGAGGGGAAATTGGAAAGGCAGGTTGCGACGAGATGCGAATGCATTTCCGGCTGACACGGAAAACGAGCGTCGCGTTTGCACGCTGTGCATGGTATACTCGCATGAAGGCCTTAGAATTAATTTCCATTGGCTCGTTGGTTTGCTCTATTGCGGCGAGTGTATGCTACATCGGTTTACTTCAGCGAGCAGCTTACCGTGTTATACCTTGCAGGCGTGCATTTATATAAAATATATAATGTGGCACAATTATCGTCACTTCGCGTTGATGAAGAATAGTGCCCGCCGTCGTTTATTCCAAAGCTTGGTACTGGACATCATCTTTCTTTCTTCTTCTTTCTTTCTTTCTTTCTTTCTTTCTTTCTTTCTTCTTTCCTTCTTTCTTTCTTTCTTTCTTTCTGTGCATTGTTTTTTTTTTTTTTTTTTTAGCTGTAAAAGTGGTTTGCCAAGCAGCATGTGACTAACAAAACAGAAGCAAATTCCGCTCGATGTTTTACCGTGCGTTGTAGAGGAAAGCGAATTCGATTCATTGAAGTACGCGACCTAGGTATTTAGCGATAAGCGTGCGGACTGTGGGAATCTGGTCAGAGCGTTAACCGCAACGCGAGAGAGGCGCGCAGTTGACGACCCCGAGATTGAAATCACTTCGTGACGCCACATTGATGCTCTCCACGAATCGAGGCGCCTCCCTTTGTTCTGAGATAACCTTCGATTTCTCCTTGTTCTTGGGTTTCATGTATCGACAGAACGGTCTCCCGTATAGTCATCGTTACCTGCTGTACGTGTCTACAATATCTAAACGTTGGTAAGGAATAGCAAGGCACCGAATCCTGGAGGGGGGGGGGGGGGGGGTCTTTTTCACGCGAGGAAGCACTTACACAACTTTGCTCCTAGCTTACACGTGCGTAGCGTCTTCCTGGAGCAAGCTTTTGATGACAAGATCAGTTAAGTGGACACCACATCTAGAGAGACGTCTGCCAGCTGGGCACTTTGCAAGGAAGACAAGAGAATCCCGGGTGTACGTGTGTGTTGGTACGTGACGTGTCTGGTCTGGTATAGCTGCCTCGTGTTCAGCCGTCCCAGAACAGATCTACATACGTCGGCGTGCACTCCTTTTCTTTTTCTTTTTTTTGAGAAATTCTGTTGCTCTGTTTGAGGGCTCGTGGTCGGCGTCGTGATGCTCGTTGGCGCACGTACACCTTGTACAAAAAAAAAAAAAAAAAAGAAACGTGTCAGAAGCGTTTCGAGAATTCTCGCCAGCGTGGCCGGCCGGCCGTCCGCCTCTCCGTAATCTCGGCTCTCCATCATCCGTATCCATCGAGCGGCTTTGCGTGGCTTCGGAATGGCTTCACATTTGGTCCATTTGTTTCTTCGAAAAAGTCTATCCACTCCTTCTCCGTGGACCTAAGCACGTGCGCTTTCCGCGCGAAGAGCCCGCAATTATCGTTTCATGAGAAGCTCACGAAAACACGAGCGACAAACAATAAAAAAAAAGGGGGAGGGGGGAGGGGGGTTAGGGAGAATGCGCAGAACACTTTGTTAGGCGCCAACGGTGTTGTCGAACAAAAATGATTGCCGAACTGGTTATATATATATCGACTGCCCCATTGGGAAGCACTTGTAGTCGAAAGGAAAAAGAGCCTGAAATTGGTATTCAGACATTCCGGCTTTTTGTCGATGGGTCCGATATATGTATAGCGCAGTAATTTGTATACAATATACTCACATTTAGAGCAGACTCTAAGGTTCTTTCTTTCTTTCGTTCTTTGCGCTCTTCCCGCGTATAGCTACACGATTTGCATTGTACAGAGTGGTCAGGCCTGTTTAAATCTTCGATGATTCAGGACGCCGGTCACGTCCAGAGCCAGAACGCGCGCCGCAAGACGAGGTTCCTTGTCAATTTTGGAGCCACTCTGGCATGTCTACTAGATTTATCTTTTTTAATCCCGCTATCGGCGTTATTCTTTTTCTGCGAACACGAATGGCGTGCGAGGCAATATGTCTGTGAACGCGAGCCAAATGCTAGGGACGTGAACGCGTTTAACAACTTCTCGGTTTCCGGCAATTCATTTTGATAACTTGCGCAAGGCATAGCTCCCGCGTGTGCTGTATCGGTGGTATCGGGGATACAGCGGCCGTTTTGGCGGTTATCCTAACCTTCGCTCTTTTGATTTCTTTGAACAACAAACTGAACGGGCATCTTTATCGCTTTCGCGAGTTTCCTTCTTTGGTTCCTTCTTTTTGTTCTCGCACATCCCTAGGAAAGTCGTGTCGCCTTCACGCTTGTCGACTACACTTTACCATTCGGCGCTTTTCATGCACCAAGGGTCTTGGATTGGCGCATTCATAACCGTGGAGATGGTGATTTTATACTTGCTCACGAATTCTGTACTTCACACATATCTTCAATGGAGCGCACCGCATGGCAAACGTGCACAGATGAATATGTCGCGAGACACCGGGCGACTTTCCTACAACCATCCTCCTAACCTTTTCCCTCTTCTTCCAGTTCCTGTTTTATTAATACTATACTTCTGACGATTTTACACATTACACATGTAATGATTTATTATATAATTTTACAGTTACGTATTTGTCATGCATTTCTTACATTGATTGCACCGCTCTGCCATAACCCCTGTCGTTTGGGTAAGCAGTATTCGAAATAAATTAAACAAGCAAATAAATGCCTAAATAAATAAGTGAATAAATAAATTTGGGAAGAGGCAGCGATGGAAACGTTAGTTTGACCAACACGGAGTTCATCCAAATCTATCTCGATTCCTCGTCGTGTCTTGTATTGCAGAATACTCATCCGATTCTCGCACTCTGGAGAGGACGCATGGATGCATGCCATGAGCGTCCCCTTTGAAACGCGGTGGGTTGCGCCACCAAGCTCTTGTTATTAACTTGCCTAATGTCCTACCAATATTTTTGAGAAAACACGCATATACAAAGAATTCCCAGCATCAAACTATAACTGGGAACTCTGTTTTTGTGCGTCTGCGTCGTTCGTAGTCTCTCCATTTTTCTGCCACCAAACCTCCAATCGCCTCTTACTAATCTCTATTGCGGACATGCTTAATTTCTCCCTGCTATCCCTGAACCCAAGAGCTTCAAGGAGGCCAGAGTAGCGTATCTATATAAATTGGCAACTGAGTAGATATCTTGACTTTCTAATAAAACATTCTCCATCGTTTCCCTAGCTTTACCGCAGCAAACATATGCATCTTCTTCCTTGCTGTATCTAGATTTATAAGTGCGTGTATTTAGGCATCCTGATCTCGCGAGACCTGGTAGCTTGCGCGTCTCCTGCAGTTTCTTTCTTTCTTTCTTTCTTTCTTTCTTTCTTTCTTTCTTTCTTTCTTTCTTTCTTTCTTTCTTTCTTTCTTTCTCGTTACCCGCGCACTCGCTCCATCCTCGCTGCCCGCGTCCGGTCCGGGTCGTCTCATTGTTCACCGGAGCGTGCGCTGAACACGCGCGCCGCACGTGCGATGCGTATACAGCAGGGAGTGAAATTGACGCGCGACGATTACGCTCCGGAGACAAAGAGAGGGGGGCAAACAAAACCGAACGATACCATTGAGAAAGCAAAAAAGAAAGAAAGCCGGGAGACGAGAAGAGACTGAAAGAAAGGAAGACGCAATCGTGGAACGCACTCTGGAAGTAAAGTAGTCGCGGACACGCGACTTTTGAAGAAAAGACAATGACAAAGGACATAGAAATGCCGGCACGGCACGGCGCCGTCGCAGGAGGCGGGGTGAACGGCGCTCACCAAGCGAAGGATGAAGAGGGGGTTTCCCAAAGAACAATAAATAAATAAATAAAAAAGGGAGAGCAGTCTGCTCCGTAAGCCGAAACGTCGCCACCGCGGAGGACGTAACCAGGCGTGCGCACACGTAGCGAAACGACGCCACGACGTGAGTCGTTTCCGTTCTGTATACTACGTGCATGAGCTGAGACTGCTAAGACGCCCGACGGGAGAACGCTGCCTGATCTAAGCGGAGGGAAAGAGGGGCAAAGACGGGGAGAAGACAAAAGGAGAGCAGTTTCCTATGGCCGAAACGTCGCGATCGCGAACGTAACCCGGCAGGCGTGCGCGTACGCACGCGCGCGAGCGAGCGAGCGAGCGAACGAACGAACGAACGCGTGGTGCGAAGCGACGGAAGCTGAAGGGGGGGGGGGGGGGTTATGCCAGAGCAACGTTGTTGCTTGTCGTGGATCCTTCTCCTCCTCCCTCCTCTCGGAGCACGACTCGCGCCGAAAGTCGTGATCGGTGGGAAGGAAGATTTCGGAAGCGGTGGCGGGCAGGGCCGATGCAAGATAGCAGTAGCTTCTCTTCGAGCGCTGCTGCTGCTGCAGTGGTAGTTCTGCAGACCGCCGCAGACCGAGAACTTCAAGGAGACGGCGGGACTGACTCACACTGGCAGCAGCGCCGGGCTGGCTCGCCGAGCGGCTACCGTGCGCGACTTCGTCGTGCTTCGGAAGCCGATGGATCTTTCTTGCTTTCATTTCTCTCTCTCACTCTTCGCTCTGCACTCTCGAAATGCACGATCTCGCGGGAGCTGCCGTGCGGCAATGTAGCGAGGGAAAGAAACGACGGGGTAAGCGTGTGAATGGCTAATCTGTCCGCCAGGGTGAGCTCCGCCGCGCGCAGATCCCTCCCTATAGTCGTGCCTGGATGCGATCTTTGTTACGGCTCCGGCCGACCGGCCTGCTTGCTACCGCTGCTGCCTCGCGCACCGTTTGATGCGTGCTCTTGAAGTGAGCGAGTAGAACGTCGGGGGCTTTTTCGAAAGAGAACGCTGTGGCTTCTGTAGCTACCGCGCTGCGCTCAACAGCGTATGCTGCTGCTGCTGATCTCTAGCTATATCTTACACCCTTCACGCATCCGCGCCGCGGACGCTGGAGCGATTGTTTACGGCTCGCTCACGGACCGCCGGCTTTCGATCCATTTTTCTTGCTTTGTTTGTTTGTTTCTTGTTATTTTTTTCCCCGATTATGATCGTATTTTTCTCCGTCTTCAGCTCACGTCAGGTGTGCCCGCCTCCTGACTGCCCATTTCGTTGGCGCGAGGCAAGACGCTGCCGCTGCTGCCGCGGTGTTTTCGTTTTTCCTTCTTGTATCTTTTGCCCTACAATGATGGGCTTGTTTTCTTCCATGCAGGAGCCCTCGAAGCCTGAGTGCGCTCTCGTTGCGCGCGCTATAATAACATGTGCTCCCGGTTTGTTCCGCAGGTCAACGTACTTAGTTAGGTACACAAAATCAGGTGGCCGAAAATTTTGATCCCGCTGGCAGCGCGTGCTGGGGGCTGTTGCTGCGTTTAATTGCTCGGCCGCACTTGGTTCAGCCATTGTGCCCGTCGAAGACGAGATGTAATCGATAATTTGGGAAAACAACAACACCGCCCTGGCTTCAGTGGACGATTATTGGAACGCTATAAAGGAGAACGGAAATAAATCAACTAGTCTACTAAAACCAGTATAATATCTCGCGTGGAAAACTAGATGATTTAACGCAGCGTCATCGGCAGCGTCAGACCATGAATTACCATAACCCACTAGCATTAGTGCTGAGTGTTCTTGGAACGTAGGGTAATTTATTTTATTTTTTCAATACTGTCGGTGCAGATTGTGTCCATTACGTGCGTACATATAAGGAGCGGCGTGAAGGCGTCACGTAGGCCGCGAAAAGCTTGCTATCAAACTTCAATTGTCAGTTCAGCACGCGTACCCTATGGCTTTCTTGCCTTTCCTCGTCTTAAGTGGCCCTGCTTGCAACGGATCGTTACCAGCTAGTCCACATTGTTATGGTCCTGCTTGCAACGGATCGTTACCAGCTAGTCCACTTTGTTGTGCTTCTTAACCGTATAGTTGACCAAATTCTCTTTCCTGAGAAGCTTACCGTTTGAGAGTGGGCCCGCTTTCCAGAGAGGCTTTCTTTTATCTCTCATTTCCGTTTCCTTGGTTGTAGCATCCAACGCTTCGTTAAACATCATCGCAATTTTGTGTAAAGTATAGCTTCACTTCCTCGTCTTCTTCTTTCAGCCTCCCAACGTCTTCATTTATTTTTTTTTATTTTAAAAATGTTTTTCGTTCCATTCAGTTACCTTGCGTTGCAGACTTTACGCTCTGCTTCTAATGACTCCCGTGAACGACCACCGCCGTGCTCTGGCTAAACGCCGCCTCCACTCGCCGCTTGTGAAAGGCGGGCGGAGTTGCCATTTCGCGCGCTGCTACGTCAGGTTTCGCTCGCCCCACCATTCGTGTACGGCTCGTTGGCTCTAGCCTCGCTGCCTGACGATTTCCTGCGTACTGAGCGCGGTCTGCAAACGAAGATCTCTTCATCCCGCCATGTGCTTGCCCGCGCAACAACGACACGGGTCAGAACAAAACAACCACATATGACGTCAGCCTTGGGTCCTCTCCCAGTGATCTCCGGTTATCGCTGCCTATAGCGACAGCTGACCCCCATCCTGTGCCGGCAAATCTGTTGATTTCATCGCACAACCATAATGCTATGAGCCGTCCTCGACTGCGCTCACATTTTCTTGGCACTTATTCTGTAACTCTAACAGCTAGGCGACCGGTTATCTGCCCGACGCATTACACATGGTCAACCCAGCTCCACTTCTACCTCTAATTGTTGACTAGAACATCGGCTACACCTGTTTGGTCTCTAATTCACACCGCTGTCTTCCTGTTTCTTATAGTTAGGATTATTCGTTCCGCAGCTCGATGCGTGGTCTTTGCTTCGGTTAATGGAGAAGCATGCAAGCTTCTCCACTAACCTCACGTTCCCGCCGGATATGTTGGTTCCGCGGTAGAATGAAAACGATTGTACACTTTGGTTTTGAAGGACAACCATACTTAAGCTGTCGCTCGCAGAAATAGTATGTGCTGGCCGTAATAAAAAATTACGGAGTTCGTTGTTCGTTTAAGTTTAAGTACTTGTGTTAGTGTCATGGCTTGAGTAACAGATACACACACTTCCGCCTGCTTCAGAGTTCTTAGATGTTTCTAAAGTACAGTAATATGGAGCCGCACCAGAGGCAATCGGAGGGTTTTTCCGCGAAAAGCTTTATACGTTGGAATGAGCGAAAACGATGAAAGTGCAGCTTTAGTCGAAACACGCGGATTTTTTGGTAAACTAGCAACAGCGCTCGAAGGACGGGGAGCAGCAGCACAATACATATAGGTATACATAGTATAAATTTCACCGTCCTTCACCCTTTGTGCGCTGTTGCTTTAGTTTCCCCCAAAACGTGCGGCAAAACTCGCCCAGCTTTCCATTCTTCCGCAGAAACACACGTGTTACCTTGGGTGAAGCGGGTGTCATAGGTTACGATTTGTTAAAACGCCAATGCGAAATTTCGAGGCACTCCAGTTAAGCGTGAACTCACAGACGCGTACATGCTTTACACACACACACGCGCCCGCACGCGCACACACACACACACACACACACACACACACACACACACACACACACACACACACACACACACACACACACACACACACACACACACACACACACACACACACACACACACACACACACAGCACGTGTGCGCGAAGCACACTCGCACGAAGAAATTTAAGCGACGCACATCTCATGCGAGCACTCATGGCCACAAGCGCACGAACGCGTGCACGCTCGCCTTATAATACGCACGAATACACACACACACACCATCACTCCCGGAGCGTCATCGCGGATGCTCCACTTTGTCGGCGGCGTCGATCGGAAACCACGGCCGCGCCGCTGCGCCCGCGTTCCCGCGAGAGCGCTATCGTTGCGGGCGACTTCGTGACTCCACGCGCGGCTGGCCCGCACCACCGCAGAAGTCCGGCAGCCGTGGGAAAGAACAACGGAGACGTTTTACGAGGGCCGACGCTGCTGTGGCTGTACGGGCGCGTGAAGGAAGCGCTGCTTCCGTTGCTCCAGGAGCCCCTGGGGGCGCGCGCGCAAGCGTAGATACTGCATGTATGTATACGTGCGTGTGCGAACAACATGCACGCCCACTTCGGGAAATCTCTCTCCTCTCTCTTTCGAAACTAAACTAATAATCTGGTTCCACGTAGTTTACACTAAGTGAAACATTATTTGAGAGAGAGAAAAAAAAAGACGAGTATTTGCAAATTGGAACTGATGTGGTTCGAGTGTCCTTGAGTATTAATTACTTCTTGCCGCTGTATACACTACGTCACGTCCTGTGGTCGTTGCGCTGGAAAGCTTGAGGGTGCGGGTTCGATCCAGGCCCGCGGTGGCCGCACTTCGATGGGGGAGGGGGGAAAATAATAATAGGGGACAAAGATACCGTTCGCCTCAATTTGGGTGCACGTTAAAGAACCCCAGGTGTTCGAAATCAATTCGCAGCCCGCCACTACCGCCTGCATGCCGCATAATCAGATCGTAGCTTTGGCACTTGAAACCCTAGATGTTCTTTTATTTTTTTTACTTCTCACTATTTAAATGGAACGACTTCTCGTCGCTCCACACGGCTGCCGCCAACTACGTGGAGCGTATTTGCAAAAAAAGTGTTCCACCTATACTTAATACAACTTACGTGTAACGAAATTACGAGTTATATTTACACATAACAGGAGCAGGAAGCTCAACGGAAGCTTACTTAGTAAATTTTACGTGAAACGACATTAGTACAGTGGAATATCGTTCATACGATTCTGCATAATACTTTTTTCGGGATAATACGTTTCTCCTTACTTTCCCGATAATATTTGGCTGGATGAAACGATATTCGGATGATGCGCTTTATTTTCCGGTTCTCGTGAAGATCGTATACCAGCGAGATTCCACTGTATTATAAGTGCTCGTGTTCCGGCGTCGCAGTGCGTAGTCACGACGAGCTCATACGTCTCGTCCCCGAACGCCATTACAGCCGGGACGACCACGACGACGACCAAGGGCCGGCAACGACCGTCGACGGTCGGGAGCGCCCGAGCCGCTCGGCCGCGCTATCGCCGTATCCCATCGAATCGTGGGATACGGGGCACCGGCGTCGTCGTGCGCGTAGCTTGCTTGCTTGCTTGGTTGGTGGTGGTGGAGAGCAGCGCGGCATTGCAAAATGTGTAACACTCGGCCGCGCTTTCGCCTTCCGCAAAGTCGCTTGGGCGCGCGCGCGTGGTTGTGTGGAAGCTGGCTGTGAGAACAACGGCCCCGCCGGCATGCGATTCGGGGGCGCACACGACGCCCGGAGGCGGTGTTTCTTAAGTGCGAAGCGTGCAGATGGACGCTTTTACCCGGCAGCCCCCGCTGCTCTAGATGCCGACGCGCTGTCAAAAAAAGGCCTTAATTGCTTAATGCGCACGTATCTCTATTTGCTTCGAAGTTTTTCTTTCAGTTTGACTGGCGTAACTTACAGGAGAAGAGCGAACGTTGTGGGAGGGCGGAGAGATTTGGGTGTTCTTCGTGAGACAATAGGGAGTTTTAGCGCGTGGCTTTGCCCTGGAACATGTTTGCCCTGTGATGGCAAATTGCGCATGCGCTGGCTCTTCGATGTGTGTGCGTTATATGCTAAAACTCTCCGCTGTGGTATACAAGTTCGCAAAACCTGACAAATAAGGAGACGGATAATATTCGGACGCCTCTCACCTTGGTGCTCCGAGACCCCGCGCTTTTTCGATGCCCCGAAGTTAAAGCGTGCGGCGCCCTGTGTTTTCGTTCTCGTATTCCTGGAACCGTGACACAAGGGCGTCAGGGGCGCATGCAAGGGCGTTATGCATTAGTTCAAGGGCGCATGCATTAGTTCCGAATGAGTGGAGCATCTTATCGGCGTTGCTTATCTTAGTGACGGGCTCTCAGTATAAGCGTCATTACGAGCGTTTTCTGCGATTACAAAGCATTGTTGCCAGATCTTGGTCACAATAACTGTGTATAGTTCGGGTATACGCGTTTGCCATGTGTCTTGCGCTGGCGACCTCATCTTAGCTGAGCTACCTGCGAGCTGAGGGGTAAACCAACTCTGAGACTGCCCTGTGTCACCTCTCATACAGGGTGTCCCACGTAAGTTATGCCAAAATTAAGAAAAATAAACGTGAGCGTCACATAGCGGGAGAGAACCAAGGTAATGTTGTTTGCCAACACTTGGATCAAGCCAGACCACAATTTTGTATTTCACCTAATTACGTGGTTAGTTATTATTGACTAACTTCTCAAATGTTATAATCAGAGCAAAATTGACAATAAAAAAATTGTATGCCATCATTAAAAATTCCCGATCCATCTTTCTTTTGCTCAACGCGCGCTACATGAAAGTTTTCTTTTTCCAGCCGTTATTATAATTATTACTATTGTTATTATTGTTTTATTTGAAAGCATGGGGGTATACACGTGACAGGAAAAGGAGAGTGAGTAGCAGGCTAGCAACTGCCACTGGAAAGAGCACAACGCCTGCCTACTCTTCAGAAAGGAGGAGACAGACACATAAAAATGGAAGATAGGAAGGAGGGGAGAAAAGGAGGAAAGAAAGAACACCCACGCAGAGAGAGAGAGAGTACATGTCATGCGCTGTATGGCCTATAGCCTTAAAGAAAGCCCGCAAAACGCCAGGAAGTGCTGCGCCACTAATAGTACATACAGTCGCACGGAACTTTTCGCGTGCCTTTGCGGGCTTCTTTCAGGCTTGGAAAAAACTTTCATGTGTCACGTATTGAGCAACAGAAAGGTGTATTTTTCATTATGGCCTACAATTTTGTAATTGTCAAATTTTCTGTGATTATAATATTTGAGAAGATAATTCATAATAACTAATTAATATACTTGGGCGAAATACAAAATAATAGAGTGACATGATCCAAGCGACGGCAAACGTTGCCTTGGTGCTGTCCAGTTACGTGGCACTGGCATATATATTTAAATTTTGCCATGAGTTACGTCGTACACCCTGTATGTGTATACTATACCGCGGTGGCGTCACCACTTCAGTCGTTCACCCGGCAATCCGCCCAGAGCACCTGTGTTTGCTACAGTACCGGACACGCTACATCTCTCTGGTGTTTTTTAGCGAGATATATCTGCTTGCCGTTTTCCTTTTTTCTTTCTTTCTTTCTTTCTTTCTTTCTTTCTTTCTTTCTTTCTTTCTTTCTTTCTTTCTTTCTTTCTTTCTTTTTTCTTTTTTTTTTTTTACAGCGAAGCTGTTTATGGCTAGGGTTCTATGCCTTTTCGTGTCCGTCAACAGATCTGCGTGTGCGAAAACCCAGATCCCGAATTTGACGCGTAATCGCTTCATTCTCAGCAAAACCTTATGCGTCTCATCGCTTCTATGTGCATTTCGATTAAATTAGTTATCAATAGGCACCATTTTCAAGATCAGTAGACTCTCGGGTAGCTAATAAAGGTTTCTCAAGGATTTACCACTGCGTGGCCCGCGTCGGCCATGTTTACGTTCCCACCGCCCTCTCTTCTCGTCGTTCCCAGCTCGCGCGTACCCATAGTTTCCTTCCGCTTTCCCGAGGCGGCGGCACCGTCGTGCGTTATCGGCATGGAAGAAGGAAAACAAGCTGCCGTTCTCCGTTTTGAATTTCACTTCTCTCGTCGTAATTGGGGAGGTCGCGTATAGTTCGCTCTCTAGAGGAGCAGCGCGCCTACGAATAGCGACGGCGAGAACAGATGCGAGAATGCAATCCGCCTTTTTCATTTTCCTGTGCTGCCCTCTGCCGCGCGCCGCTGGAAACGTTTTGGTAGGGTGCTGGGGCTTTCGCCGGTTGATTTGTGAACCTGCGCCCGTGTTAAGTGCGCATCGGTTGTGCGTTTCGTGGATCGCGAATAATTATTAATGGCTTCTGGGGGGCAGCATGTCGTTCCTGGAAGCCATGTAGCACTCTCCAACTATATACACGTAGGGTGAGCAGGCCTTGAGTGTGCTGTTTTGTTTACAGTGCGGCCGATAAAGGCACGCTGAGTTCCCTCTGCCGTAGCGGCTGCTTTGGAGTTAGTTGGCGCTAACTCCTGCACTTGCACCTCGCTTTTTTGTAATTCTTTTTACACATTCTTTAGACATTTCGCATAAATAAGATGTTTTCGAGTGCGCAGCCTTCCGCGTCGGATTTAGCAAAGCGATGCACTTGTTTACATCGGCATCTACAGGCACAGATCGTTGTTAGCGTCAGAAAATGGGGGAAAGGTGCATATATGAAAGAATGTCAAAACGTAGAATAAAACACATATCTGCTCATATGAGCCGCGTTGTTCCATCGTGAGACGAGTGAGTATGAGCGGCTGAGCTACTTAAACAATGGCGACTGTGATCCAGTTACAAATATTGGGCTGTTAATTTATTACTGATTCTCGCTTTTCTTTAACTTCGCGATAGTTAGTTTGCGCGTGTCATAAAGCATTATTAGAGCAAACTGTGCTCGCATAAGCGCTTATTTAAAGGCCGTGTTGTTCTCCTGCAAAAACGCGGATGCCATCGCTGATACCGTTGGTATATAACTGAGCGAAGCGGCTGTTTATGCTGCTGTACCGAATGTACCGTCTCTTGTTTCGCGTTTGACGCAGAGATAAACAGTACATCTCAGGAATTAAGAAATGTGTCAGCATGCCAACACGTAAAAACCCACCCATCTACGTTGCGAATACGACCGGCAGCCTACGGGAACGGTGACGTACAGATGTTGGCGCAGGCGTTGGGCGCAGCGCTGTGTCCCCGCTTGCAGCTTATTGTGTACGCGGTGATCGAAGCGAAGGGTAGTTTATTTCAAATCGCTAAGGCTAGAATTGGACTATAAAAGCAGTTTTCCTTCATTATAACTTGCTTACTTTTCAGTACCGGCTCGCCGGTAGCGGGTGCGCGAACTCGACGGCGCCAGGCCTAATTAACCTTCGCTGAACAGGATCAACATTGGCTCAAACTTGGTGCACGGATTGAGAGAGTAGAATCTTGTGCATTTCAACTTCGTAGGCATGTCTTGACTCACTTTGAGCGCGATCATTTATATATACTAACGAATCCGTTGCGGCTATCGTGTTATCGATTCGAAGGCCGATCGCGCGGGGTTCGGTCGAATGATGGCACGCCGATTTTATCGGTGCCGTCGACAAGAAAGCCCGTCGCAGTACGACAACTCGCGCTCGTCGGTTACGTCTTGTAGGCCTGGTATGATAAAATGGTCTCAGCGACTCAGTGCTGAATGGTCGGCCAATCGTAGGCGTGCGCGTCTTGTCGGTCTCGTATCGACCCAGTGTTACCGCGCCTTGAACGAGTGCGTGAAGTTGGGCACACGCCGCCACTACCAGCAAGCGAGGACCGACGCTGCAAGAAGTCTTCGTCAGCAATGTGTTTTTAAGTGCCGTCCAAGTGTAACGCAGGGGTTTATCGATAAATGTGCTACTACAGCCATCAATGCAAGGCGGCAACTACGTGGTTCCCTGTGCAGTCTAGACGAAGCCCTCACCGCTTTCTGTTAAAAGTGGAGTTGCAGTCTTACGCTACGCACGTTTTCGGTACCGCAGCGACGTCGAGCTACCAGTGAAGTTTCAACGAGGTACACAGCACGAGTCTGCACTTGCAGTAGCGCGCGTGCGAGCGCTTTTTTTTTTTTTTTTTTTTTTTTTTTCGGGGACGTTCCCCCCAGACGGGGCCGCACGGCCGCGCGCGCGACCCTTCCAAAACGTTTCGCGACTAATCCGCCAGGGCAGGGCGCATGCGCCGTAGCGCCGTGAAAAAGGCGGATTGGCGGCGGCGGGCGGCGAGCACCGATGAACATCGTTCCCGTGAGGCCAGCCGCAAGCGGCTCGCCATTGAAGACGACGCAAGTCGTGTGCTCTCCGTCGTGTGCCAAACAGCTTCGCTGGTCATCAACCTTCACAGAGTGTTGTTGTTGTTGCCTATCACGTCTGTGGCTCCCACCCACGATGGGGAATGTCTCATGTTGTCCTTTTTTTCTTTTGACATACGCGTTATAACCACGCAGCCCTATTTACTGCCACCGCTGGCTTTATAACCTGGGACAGCCGCTGTCTCTCCAAACGATATAACCTAGTTAAGCAAATTACCGCGGCGCGGACCGCCTCCATTTACCTTTAATCGCGCACCGCTAGCGTTTAATCACGCGCTATAACCTAACGCCCAAGATTCCGCGGAAAACCGTGATAGCCATCTTCGGGCATATTTCACAAGCGCCAACCCGACATTTTACAAACCGTCGGGGATCGCAGGCGTGTATGCGAGATAGTCTAATTACTCGCCGGTTCACCTTACACGGAACAGTTGCTCAACCGCCATTAGGAACACCGCGGCCGTCCTTCCGGCCAGCCCGCGCGTCCTATAATTTGAACGTGACCGCGCGCGCGCTGTTTTCCTTTCTTTCCTTCCTTCTTCTTTCTTACTCACATTTTTTTTTTTCCGGCGCCCCGCGACAAAGGAATAGCAACACTGCGTGCCGTTAATGCAGCGTTGGCGGCGTTGGGGTGTGATGTCCGCGTCATGAATATTAACACCGTACTTCATTATATCCCAGCGTCGCCGCGTATGCGCTGGCCTCGTGTGATGAAGCAAGGACTTACCCCCCCCCCCCCCCCCCCCTACCTGTGTGTGCGACCTGCGAGTGACAATTAACTTTCTATTTCTTGCTTTTTCATCACCTTCTCTCGCGCTGTCAATACTTGCGGGAGGGATCCCACTAAAGAGAAACACTATAAATCAGTTTCGATTGATAAGGCATTCTTTCGAAACTGCATTTGCGTTGATTGCGCGGTAGCACGTTGATTATTAGAAGATGCCACAGTTTAATTTCGGAAGCTTTGCGCCGAAACCCCGAAGTCCGGGTACGCCAGTGGGACGTCACGAATTTCAGTTCTTTCTCCTTTTTTTATTATCATTATTGTTTGGGCCGTGGCGACGCAATAAATTTCTCCAAACTTGACTGTTTCTCCAATGTGACTGTTTGGCGCGTTTAGGATGCAATGTAGTCCATATTAAGGGATAACTAACTATAACGCTATGCCCGAGCACCCGCTGTCAAAATCCATGACTTCACGGTGAGCTCGTGCGGGAACGTTAATGTGACGTCGCTATCCGTGTTAATATGACGTCACCATTGTTGCCACGTCTTTGTCGTGGTAATGAGTGACGTTTTTTTTTTTTTTTTTTTGGTAGTGTACAACGGTAGTCTACTAATACAGGTAAAGTTATCTTACCCTTTGTACACTAAGTGACTGGCGCGGTGTAGGATGGTAGTGTAGGGCATTGTTCTCACTCGAGAATGTAAATGTTTATTCGGTGAAAAAAAATGTTTATTCCCTCATTCTCACTTAGGAAACTACACGCGCACTTTGGATAACAGCGCCGACCTCCCCCAGCGAGCTGTCAATCACTTTCCGGCAGCGTTCACTCTAAGAAAGGACAGAGAAAAAACGAAAGCAAAATGGGGCAGAGTTGCGCAACGACTTATGCGATATTTCGTCATGAGCATCCGGGCGTTTCGGGCTCTGCCGAAGGGCGGAAACAAGGCAAGCAGGAAGGAAGCTAAGAATGTAGGAAGTCGGCCCCCAATTTCGGAAGCGTACGGCACTGCGGCGACCGAAAAGGCGGACGTGAATCCAAGGCCTCGGGGATATGTATCGCGTGCGCGCGAAGGGAACCCGTTCTTCTGAGGCCTTTGGCGAAGGTTTTCGCTGCCATACTAGTTTCATTTTCACGCAGGTGGTTCAGCTCACCAGTGAAGCAATCTTAGATTGCACTACATCGGTCTTCGTTGATGATCCTGAAGAAGTTCCGTAACTTTCACTGTCTATAAATATATAAAAATGTCACTGAGTTCCACGGATAGAGGAAGACGCGGTGATATTAATTAGATGTTGGAGATGTTGGCCTCGCTGATTGTCTGGCATGCTATACTCCGTGCAGGTAGGTGCTGGGTGATGATTCTCACCTGCTTGCTGTAGAGAGTGGAATCACGTGTGAATTATAAACGAATACTTGCATGAAACAAGACGTTGACTTCTGTTTTCACTGGGCGGAAAGAAACCGCTCACATTACGCTATGACGTGAAATGCATTACGGAACATTGACTTGAGCCATAGTGATGCTCCGAACCGCGAACCCTGCGAAAGGCCGTGGAAGAGCGAAGATGACTACAGAGGCGTTGATTGACAAAATCTTGTTATTTGTTTTCGCACTCCACGGCCATGTTCTCAACAAACGGTACCCATAGCTTCCCGCTTTCGATAACAGCGGAGTTCCGCATGGAGTGAGGTCTTTCAGTGCTCTTGGTCCATCATATCACCCGCCGCGGTGGCTCAGTCAGCTAAGGCGTTGCGCTGCAGAGCAACGAGATCGCGGGATCGAATCCCGGCCGCGGCGGCCGCATTTCGATGGAGGCGAAATGCAAAAACGCCCGTGTGCTTGCGTTGTACTGCACGTTAAAGAACCCCAGGTGGTCGAAATTAATCCGGAGCCCTCTACTACGGCGTGCCTCATAATCAGAACTGGTTTTGGCGCGTAAAACCCCAGAAAGAAGAAGAAGAAAGAAGTCTATCATATCGCTGCGTTCCGCTTGCAGAGCATCTTCATCTGGAGGCAAACGCGAAACATTTTTTTGCCGCAAAATGTAACGTCGTGCGCGACGCGTCCACTTTCTCGACAGTTGGTGCCTGGCTGTCAGGTTTCGCTAACAGCGAGCTCCCGGAAAAAAGAGCCAGGTGTCTTGCACTGCTCGCAGTCGCATCGCTGCATTCGGCTTGAAGACCGAGCAGGAGCATTGCTCTGAAAGCTCGCATTGTCGCGAGTGGATGGAGATGGGAGGAAGAAAAAAGACACGACGTTTGTTCTGCGAAGGTGCGCGTCGCTGGCGAAACGCGGGAGGAAGAGAAAGAAAGATGGATGAGGTCGCGAGAGCGAAGCGCCAGCTCGCGTATTTGCTCTGCGCGCATGCCGCCGCAATTTCGGGATGACCGATGCCCGCCCGTCCGCTTGCGCGTGCGCGCGCACACAGATATACATGCACACACCCGCCGCACGTACGTGCACGCGAGCACGCGAGGAAAGCAATCCATACGGACCTCGTCCGCAACTGGAACTACGCGGAAGAGCTGCCTGCCTGCGTCCGACTGCTCGCGCTGCCGGACGAATATGCGCGAGCACGGGTGCGTACAAGCCCTCCCGTGGACATGTACCTCCCTCGCTTTGCCAGTCCACGTGCTGGCATGACTGTGTGTGTGTGTATACCTCTGCGTGTGCGGGGAGTGCTGCTCGTGAGGGCGCGTTCGGGACGTTCCGTGCTGGCGTGTGGTCATTTGAGAGTTGGTTGTTCGGAAGGGAAGTGGGCTTGGCATGGGACGCATGGGCTCGGCGCGACCCATACCCTCAGGCGCGGACGTCGGGCAGTTTGTGGCAGAGACACCGGCAAGGCACGCGTAGTGCGTTCCATCTAGCGGTGGCTCTACGTGCTGGACAGTGGACACGTCAACGTTTTCAGGGGTGGAAACACCGAGAAGAGCCTATCGGGGCACCCTAGAAGAAACGAAAAGAGAATATAGTGTCCTTGCATATGCTATGGAGGGACACCGGACGAGAATATATGCATGGTGCCCTAATAGCTGGCATCGAGGCAACCTGGAATAGATGCGTTGCGCTCGCCATCTCGCGGCTGCTGTATATGTTTAACACGTCAGCGTTTTCGTTCGTTGTAAGGGCCACGAGGGCGAAGCGACGTAGTGCGTTGTTATCGTACGCGTATAGGTCTGACACATTGCGCATTACGTGCGTATCTGTCACCGATGTATTGGCGTATCGCGCACAGTACACTGATAAGACTTAATTGAGGCAGTCTACAGGCTATACACCAGTGAACGTCATGCAAATGACAGATTGCCGCCGTATGGAGTTTTACTTCCTTCGTGAGAATTTTCAGCTTGAACTCGAGGTCTCTCGTGTGATCCCCGGCAAAGTTATAGCGGTCCCGTTTGACATGGCCGCTTTCCCTTACCAAAATGTTTGTACTTCTGTTGCGTTTCTCTTGAGTGTTTGTTGACCGCAGTAGACTCTCTGTGGAGATGCAATTCAGTGTCGTGTATTATTTTTGTAAGGGTTGGGCCATAAATCCCGTATTCGCACACTCCAACGCGGAGTGTGCGAGCGATCTCGCGATCTCGCGTTCACGAACAGAAAGCCATAACCACTGGGTCACCGCGGAGCGTCACGGTGATTGTGCTTGCGTGGTTGAAGTAGGCTGCTCTCGTCGGAGAGGAGGAGCTTTATTGTAAGGAGCTTTACCATTTAGTAAGGTTGTAAAATGACCCACGCATGCGTGTTGGAGTACTGTGCAGAAGGTTGCCACAGGAAATTGGGTTGTTGTTGTGACGTGCATGTGAATTGGTTAAGATATAAAAGTTAACATTAAACGGAGCGATGAACATTAATACCTTAAATAAAAGCAATAAAAAAAAAACGTTCGCCGTTCATTAAATAAAACTCGGTTGCCTGGATCTCGTTAGCGTCGCTTATAAGAACTCGAAGCAACTGGGTCGAGAAGCAAGCCGGGCTGACCGACGAATTGATCATACCGTGTTACAAGTATTGCGTCAGGTAGTCGAGCGAGTCGACCCCACTGAGTGCAAACAGGCTCATCCAACCCGAAGCTCTCTCGGATCGACCAAAGCCCCCCTCTGCCGCCTCCCCTCCAATTCCTCCCGGATCCCCCGGTGTTAATCGTAACAACGTTCTTGCGGATACGGGGCCCAGAAATTTAAGTTAATGGGACGTTAACACTGCCCCTTATTGCTCACCTAGACAGGGGCCAGTCGTTTCTTGGTCAGGCCGTGCCCGCAACATTTCGCTCAACAACTCGAGTTGGCGCACCCTAGAGAAAGCGGTAGCTACAGGTGCGCCGCCAGGCGGCCGTGACTCGCGTTTTCGACGAGTCTCGTTCTTTCCGCGAGCGTACGCGTTGTCGACAGGCGCGGTTAATGGGCACCCGAGGATCCGGCCTCCCGTGCAGTGGTAGTAGCGCTCTGGCGGAGGCAACGCATCGCTGCCGCTCGAATACTCGTCGGCAAGCGGTGGTCCGACTTGTGTATTCCACGCGCGATGCCACCGCCAGAAGGATCGCCTGTCCGTATCTCCGCGCCGAGCCAAGCCAAGCCAAGCCGAGCCATACCGTCGAAACGGTCGGGATCGCCCACGGTAGGGGTTTGCTGAAGCGGAGAATTTTTGGCGGCCGACGAAAGGGAGAGGAAAAGAAGGCGAGCAAAAGAAAGACGGCGGGGCTTTCCGCCAAAATGTAACCCGGCCTCGGATTAGGTGGCAGTTGCGTGCAGTGTGCAGCACGCTGGTAGACCTTGCAATGTGACAAGCGCGGCGATGTCATTCGTGTGGGCTGTTCTTTAGAACCTCTTGCGGGTAGTCACTTCGAGTTCTATGTGCCTTTTACAGCTTTCCATATGAGCTCTTTGCATATCCTCTTGGAGAACGCGACCATTACACATTGCAAATGTGGGGGCTCTCGTTGGCGTCGCGAAGATAGGCCCTTGATTGAAAATGAGGTCGGTGAGTTGTGTTATTTTTTGCCGAGACGTGTGCATAAAAGCGTCGCGCGAATCCTGTCATGCGCATCTTTAAATGTTCTCTCAACAGAAACACAAAATTGGTTTAAGCTAATAAAATATTCTTGGACTCCAGTTCCGTTAATTTGGCGATAATAGGTTGATTATTAGTAGAGGAAATGACCTACAATGTTAATTTTTTTTTTAATTTTGCGCCGAAACTCCAGCGCCGGTACGTCAGTGGAGTCACGGATGAAAGTCTTATTTCGCATTGCAGCCGTTGTGGTTCAGTAAAAGTGTGATCTAAGAGATTGCAATGAGATTCATTTTTAAGGATAAAAGAGAGAGCGAGGGGGGAGAAGGGAGGAAGTAAAGGGAGGGAGGTTAACCAAACTTAGTCCAATTTGCTACCCTACACGGGAGGCGGGGAAGGGGAAAAATTGAAGTACGCCCGAGGCCTGCACCCCGCTCGTTGCGTCT
The DNA here is from genome assembly GCF_013339745.2 of Dermacentor silvarum. NCBI lineage: Eukaryota > Metazoa > Arthropoda > Arachnida > Ixodida > Ixodidae > Dermacentor > Dermacentor silvarum. The sequence continues at coordinate 221,807,015 of NC_051157.2, forward strand.
TCCTTTTTGCCCTGCATCGAGCAATTCTGCACGCAACAGCTCCGAACACGGACCGGCCCAGTGAGTCTCGGTCGACGTCCAGTTTTTCAGTGCTTGTTTCTTGCGCGCGTTCTTTTTAAGGTATATAGTAGCTCTTTGGCGTTCTACTTGTTTGCAGCTTTCTCGGATGTCTCGGTCTTTCTCGGCGCAAGCCGCCGCTCACAGCGAGGGGTCCTCCACGTAGTGCAACTATAGAAGGGATGTGGTGGTGTCGCTTTTACGCTGCTAATTGGGGGCGGCAGGCCGAACCGAAAAAAAAAAAAAGAAGAGAACAGGGAGGAGGCTTTGAGAACTTTACTGCCGCGACAAGAAGGCGAGCTAGCTTGACCGAGTTGCCTCTTTGCGCTATGAGGTTCGCCTTTGCCACCCCCCCCCCCCCCCCCCCTTCCTCCCTGTCCCTCCCTCCTCCCTCTAGAGTCCGCCTTCTCTTCTTGAGGATTGGGCCGTCGAATGACCGCTCGATATCGCTGCTGTCTACTTACGCGTGTATTGCAAGGCTTCCAGCGTGAGCTCGCTCAGATCGCGAGATACGTACACGCTAAGCGCGTGCCAAAGCAACGCGCGATTCGCGAAGTAACTCAAGCGCGTCGCGAATTTTGCGCGGATTACGAACGGATAGAGACGTATGGGCGAGACCGCGCGGATCGCAACGAGACCATTGGTTTTCGCAGGCGCGAGTGATACGCAACTCGCGGTAGTGAAATACGCGTTGGCTCGAAGCGTAGCGTTTTGGCTCTCAACGGTAAAGGGGCAACACCATACACCGGTTCAGGCTAGTAAATAATGGTTTATTTTTGTTCGCAATGTTCGGCTTACGTCCGTACCGCGGCGCGTGGACAGGAATGGAGAAGGGAAGGGGAGAGGGGGAAAGAGTGTGGCGACGGCGCCTGTGCACGTCGCCTGCGCTTCTGTGGTTATAACGTCTTGTGATTCAGAGGTGCCGGCGCGGCTGCCAGGGTTACCAGGTTTAGCGACTTGTCACCAAATTGCCTGCTTTTAGAGACTCCTGGTGACCGAAAATCGTGGTTGCCGACTTGGCTATTTTAACGCGATAGCGTTAAGGGCCCCGTGTCGCAGAAAATCTGGCGTGAGCGCGGGTTAGCCGGCGTCGTTGGCGGAAATAATCATCCCGAACCACCCCGACCGCGCAGGCCCTCCGCGTGGCGCAAGGCATTAGTGAACGAAATTGAATTTCTCAAAGTAAAATCCGTCAGAAAAATCGTAAAGTACGACTTAAACACAACCTACAGGCGTGATAGCATCGGATTGTAATTTGAATATACGAGAAAAAAAGCCTGATAAGCAGCCAGGGATCTTTTAATGCTATCGCGTACCACTCTTAAAGGCGAAGCTTAAGTATCCTCCAAATTTTTCTCGCTACTTTTGGCGGTGGTAATTAGTGTAGGTAGTGTCGAAATCGCGCTCCCCTCAACGGCTCCATGGAAGCAACATCACCAAAAGCTAAATCTCGAAGGCAATGGTTTTGTGCTTTGCTAGAGAGAGAGGGAGAGAGAGAAATAGAAGAGAGTAAAGGCAGGGAGGTTAATCAGACGCACGTCCGGTTTGCTACCCTGCACTGTTGGAAGGTGGTTAGGGATGAAAGGAGGGGAAAAGGAGATAGAGAGAGCACAGTTTCGCGCACATTTGAAGCTTCGCAGCAAGTCTACAGACGGCCGCCAAGACCTGTCGACTTCAGGTATCGTAACAACGCTTTCGTGGGTTTCTGTTTTGCAAGCGCCGGAAGCAAATCCAGGAGCTGAAAACGTATCTTAGCCGCCGAGTGGCCAGTGGGCCTCTTCCATAGGGTTTTGTACTTATCCACTTGTCGTCCTGGGCTGTCCAGGACTGCCCAGGACTGCCCAATACGCTTCGTACGCAATGCTCATTAGCTGAAATGACCGGCTCGGGCAGTCCTGGACTGTCAGGGACGGACAATTGAAGATGCCCATTGAGTTTCTCCATAGCTAGGTGACGTACAGCAGCTCTCTCTCTCTTTCTGAGTAGTATAAATTAATCTTAAAGGCTATGCTTTTTGGTGCTGCGTTGGACGGAAGCAATAGGCGGTGTCCTAATCCCACCCGCAGCGACGGCTACTTCGGTCACTGCGGGTGGGATTAGGACACCGCCGTGCAGCGAGTTTATTATAAGGAAACTGGCGAAACCACTTCGGCTATGAGAAAGCACGCAAGTGCGTGGTGGAAGATATCTAAGAACGTAAGCTAGTCATTATGGTAAATTATGGTATACAGTAACATGAGGTAACGTTTTTGTTCTGTTCACTTTTCCCTTAGCGCATCCGAAAACTACACGTGTTTACCCCCCTTCTTTCCGTGTTACCACATAAAAGTTTTTGCTACAGTTGGCGCCATTTTTGGCTACGTTTCGGAAATTTCCGGCTACTTTTTCTCCCGAAGACGTGTCAACCCTCGCGGCTGCAGAAGCGGTTGTGGCGACGGCGCCTGTGTACGTGGCCTGCGCTTCTGTGGTAAAACGTCACACGCTTCGGAGGTGTGCCGGCGCGGCTGCAGCAGTGCATTGGAGGTGCGATGACCGCGGCGGCGCTTGTGTCGGCGTAGTGTGGTGCCGTATGAAATGAATATGATTTCCTAATGTATGCAGCCCATGTATGCAGCCTAAACATGCTTCGCAGGTAATCAGCTCCCTAATGATGTTGCGGCCCTACGATTTTTTTTTATTCGCTTGGTGGCATAAAGGTTGGCTGGAAATGAAGTTGAAACGTTTTTTTTTTAGTTTATCTTGCTATATTCCGACTGTTGCATTATGTCATTAAGAAAGGAAGTAAAACAAATTGCTCATTTGCTTATCGACAGCGCGAGAGTGGGGCATTGTTTAACGCTGCGTTTTTTTTTTTTTTTTTTTGTATTCGCATAACGTTGCATGCTGTCTTTCCCGAGCTGTGGTCGTCAATCTCGCCGGCGAGGTGCCCATTATGAGACCTTCCTTCCTTCTAACTTATTTTGCCTCGAAAGACAAAAAAGACCCGAAAGACCCAACCGCCGCCGGTGTGTCATGCCCGCCAAGTCTCATTGCTTCATCCTTAGGCTGATATGCTCCCGCGCGCGTAGCATAGCTGGTTAATTAAGCGGCCGGCGTCCGAGGAGGTTTTCTTCGTTTACTCCTATATATACGCGTAGAGCGCAGCTATATCTTCGCATGTTGCTTCGGCCTAAGACCCCTTTCATCCCTATTCAATGTCCTCTCTCTCTCTCTCTTTCATTTTCTTCCTTGTCTTACGTTCTTTCTTTCTCTAATTTTCGCAGCTCCTACGTTTCTCCACTCTCCCTCTCTCAACCTCATGTGAATTTCTCTGGGCCACTATAGGGGCGAGACGGTGAGGAATGGGCCCTATCGGGAGCTCTCCGGGGCAAGCGATTAATCATCGCTCCGGGGCTCTCGGCTATGCGGGCGCGCGTATACTTGTGAGCTATAGCGCGCGTGTTTGCAAACGCTCCGATAACGTACGCGCCGCTCTCTCTATAGGCCTCCCACCTTCGTCGCCGCGGCCTGCCTTCTCAATTGTAATTGGTTCCACAGCAGAGGAAGCACAAACAAAAGTCCTGGCAAATGCGCCCGCGATGCCGCTGTAGATTAGGGCGTTCGGCTCTAGCGATGCTGTCGCTGCCGAGACGAGATTGTGCCTGCGTTTTGTGTGTTTGTGTGTGTGTGTGCGTGAGTGTCCTCGTCCTCGTGGTCATGGTATCGCGGCGTGCCGCTCGTACGCCGTATCCCTTCTGGAACGCCGACATCGTCGTCGTCTTCTGCGCGCCGCGAGACTGATTAGAAATGGCGGGAAAGAGAGGGAGGGCTTCGTGACCTCGTGACGCGCTTGGTGGCTTCCAGAGCGGTCACGTGAATGGGTCGCGCTTTGCATTGAGGAGGTCGCGTCAAAAATGAACAGGCAGGCCACTTCAGTGGCGTCCTGCTTGCTGATGCGTTAATTTTTTTTTTCTTTTACCTCTACAGTGATAAAAACAACCCGAAAAGCGACTACCCGATAGATCATTTTACCACAGTTGAGTAGAGATCGCTTCGGCAAATGAAAGCTTGTGACGCTGAGGCGATAACATATTGCTACCGTTGACCACTGCGCATTCTTGTGCACTGTCTTCATCTCTTCAGCTCAGCTTCTTCGACAGATCTATCAAGTCTTCACTGCCGTATAACGGCAAGTCTGTAAAGGTTGACTAGACGAGCGTCCGGTTGGCTACCCTGTAAACTGGGGATAAGGAAAGGGTCAGTGGAAAGAGGGAGAGAATGAACACTGCGTGTACGAAGGAGGGTGAATAGGGTAACTGTGAACAGTCACCGAGGCCCCCCAGCAACAGATGTGGTTATGGTTCCAGGGGCGCGATCGGATATCTTTGTTCGAAACGCGTTCTGTTCGGTTGCTGTGACTTCACGAAGTGGCAGCATGCAATTATTATTATTTTTAGAACGGGAGGGAGATAGCAACCAATCGGCAAGCGGTAAACCATTCCGCAGCCGCCGTTTGGATCCCATTCAATCCACCAGACGTGCCATGCAAAGCCGGTCTCGTAGCGAGCGGATGATCGCTCGAACTTCATATATCTCGTCGCGTTCTGCTCATAGCAGATGACGTGCTCGTAATCAAAATGATTGACAGGAGCGCGTCGTCATTTTGACGTCACCAAAAGCTACGAACTCTCCGGACGTTTGTCGTCCGGCGAGTTCGCTTGCCGATTGGCTGCTCTCTCCCTCCCGTTGTCACACATTTTCGCATACTGCCACTTTGTGACGTTGCAGCAACTGAACAGAACGCGTTTCGAACAAATTTCGATGGCGCCCCAGAATTGTCCTCTCAGAAAATGTTCTCGAGACCAGACTGTTTAGTGCGGAGATGCGCTGGACCGCTTGCTGAAGGCAGCTTCACAGCAGAACGCCGGACTTGGCTAGAAAATGTACGGAGAGACAGGAAGGATGGGGAGGAGTAGGCTGGCCACTGCCACCGGCAAGTTGCACAATGCCTGCATGTTCTACGCGAAGGATGGGAAGAAACACAGAAATCGAATATAGGAAGAAGGAAAGGGTAGGGGGGGTACAAGGTACAATACAAGTACAGTAGAACGACAAAGGAACAGTGCACCGGCAGTGAGACAAGGAAAACTTAACAAACTGTTGAATGAGTGGGTCTTCCTAAAGAATGTAAGTAATAGATACGCTCGCTTATAGATATATCGCACACGAGGAGTGAAGCCCGCAATGACAGAGTTGCGCGACGTCTGCGTATGGGCATATACACTCTCGCTCAATGCACCGCTTATAAGCAACGCCCGTAATTGTGTAGGATTAATATATGCAGGGCTCGCGGGGCTGGCAAGGGGTGATAGCTGCACTGTATGACCGCGCTTCGCCTGAAAAATAAAAATATGATTACACAAAGAGCAGAGGGCGAGGAAGAATGCCGAGTTACTGATGCAGTAGCTTACAACCAAGGTTGATGTTTCTGCACTGAGAGATGCCGTCCTTGTTTGAAGGTCATAAAGAAATTTGCATGCGGTAATCCGTATCAGTCGGCCACCGGAATGCCAGCAGGGTATTTCGTAATCTAAAATGGTCCCGCACCGAAAGTAAGCATGGCAGCTGAGAGAAGTAATCGGAGTTGGAAATCGTTCGAACGTAACGATTGATACTAGTGCATAGTTGTATCTATGTCAGTGGCTGAAGCTCTGGTGAAAAAACGGGAGCATGAGGGACGCAGGACAAAAACTCACTACGTAGAAAACGAGCGCTCTTGACAAACCTATATACATGTATATGCATGCCCACGAACTTCTCGTGTATTATATGGTTTTGGGGTCCTGCATAGCTAGCTGGTATACAAAGGAAGTTAGCTATACAGTAATTCGAAAATTTACTACGATGTGTGCCAGTATAACTCTGTTCAGACAACGGTTGTTGAAAACGTGTTGATAAGGAGCTCGCCCATTGCTATTTGCAATATAGTTGACGCATTGAAGAACATGTAAAAAAAAAAAAAAGTAAGAAACGTTCCGGACGCGTACTCGCAAAGCGTTCTCACGCGAGAATTGTGTATGCGAGAAGGTCCCAGGCAATCGTGATGTTGGAAATGTTGTTAGCGAAGGTAGCCGGCTAACTTTTTGGCCGACCAACGGCGGATCGCTTGGTATTATGAGCGTGGCACTGCGCAACCTGGGGCGAATTGGTTGGCTGGTGTCGTAGTAGTTACATTTATTACCTTGCTGCGCGAGAAGCGGCCGAAGATTACGTTCTATAAGCTGCCCCAAGTTGGCTCCCCGCAGATTGCCTTTTCTGGTTTGCGTGCTTCTTTCGGCAGTGTTTTTTTTTTTTTTTTTATCTCTCTGTGAAGGTGTGCATCTGTCAACCTCCAACCCTCTCCCCCACCCCCCACCCCCCCCTTCCCACATTTCCCTATTAACGCCATCTTCTCTGCGCGACGGCTACGTGAGTAGGTGGTAACGGACGGCCAATATGCACGCAGCGAGGTCGCTAAACGCCTCACACCCAAGAAGGGAACTCGTCTGAGAATATGCCGCCGGAGCCATCGCGCCGCACGGAGCGAACGGCGGTCACTATATCGCCCTCCATGCTCGATACCAGCTGCATGGTGCATGGTTGCGTTTTTACGCGGCTTGTACAGTGACGTGCATTTTTTATTCCGACAATCCTAAATAAAGTCGTTATCGCACACCGCTCCGCTTTATTCCAGCTCAAATGTCTCGATAAGATAGTGTTTTCTGCTCCGCGTCGGTCAGTAAACTGGGTTAGTCTCGCCGAATATCGGGAACTACATGTTAGGACGAACAAAACTCCGAAGCGAAATGTTTTACTGAACCATGTGCACGAAGGAAAGAAAAATGCAAGGTTGTAGCTAAGGTTTAGCGAAAAAAAAAAGCGTTAAATGAGAAATTTTCTTTTAAAAGTGTTGTATAGTAGAAATGTAGGCCACTGTAGCAGTCGCTCTGTCAGGACACCGTCATCATGTGTAATAAACGACTTCCTGCGTTGGCACAATTCTCTAACGTTGTGGTGATAAGGGCTCGCAGGTGAAGGAAGTTAAACCTAGTGATCGTTAGCTTAATTCCTGCAAGTAGATGACCACACATGTTTTATGATAGTTTTAGCTGGTCCGCAAACCTACTGCCCTTCTACGGAATACGCAGTCACCGGAAACGTAGGCGTGAACAATGAGTGGTGGCGTCACCTGGTGGCACTAAGCTTAACCAGAACGTGCAAAACTTTATTGTCACGATGGGCTATGTTATATTCAGTTTATAGTTAAAGGGGCAGAAGCAGTACCATCCCTATTGAAAAATCCATATGCCCCATAACTCCCGTATCCAATAATCCGATATGAGACATATATGATCCCATATGAAAACACGTTTTTCCCATATGTCATATGATGTTATTGGATATAGGAGTTATGGGGCATACGGGGTTTTTTCAGTAGGGATATGTGTCACGAATGTATAATGGCATTTTAAAATTTTTTCTTCGATGAGTACAACATGAAGCAAACAAAGGCATCTCTGATGCTTTGTGGTTGATCAAATCACCACAGCATGTCGCTACCAACACTGCTCTTGCCATCCACGTCTCCAGTGTTCCGGTATTCCGTAAGCTCCAACACGTTTGCGGACACTCTGAATCTCTATTTTATAGTTTATTTCATGTTTGTGTACGCATCATATACACTTGCATATTGTACGTAGCATCCCTCACGTATTACACATTCTCATAATTTACTGACACAAATGAAGAGTCACCGTGGTTTCTCGAGAAAGCCACTTCAGAGAACAGAAGCCGACGAAAACGGCCCGCCGAGCGTGCAACCGCCTGCTTTCCTCTCCGTCTAGTGAAAGGCTTGTAGTAGCTGCACGCCAGATCAGTCTTTTACTGCAAAACGGTACCCGTGTTTTTTTGCGCCACCTATGACGACTCGGGTACAAATGATCCGCCGACCTCCTACCGAACGCGTGCGGTGCATGAATAAACAGGGCGCTATAATTATTTTTGCTCATGCCTTATACCCACAGCACTCCTCGATCTCTCGTACATGGGTGGGGGTGCTTTTCAACGGACAAGCCGCGAGCTGGCGCCATTACTTTTGGAGCACGTTCGTGTTTCCCATGCCGTCGCGCAGCGATTTCCTTTGATTTGTAGTTTCTCCTTACGCCAATGACTCGAATGTAATTCACCGGGCTCGCCACTCGCCATGACCCCCCACCTCGTCTTCCGTTTTGCTTTCGTTTTGAGCATCTTGTTCTGGGCGTTGCAGTTCCCGTGCATTGCGCGAGCGCTTCGCTACGTGGCAACGCTTGACCGCGGACACAATTTCACGTAGCTCCTTGTACGGGGCCTAACGCGGAGATTGATCGTTTGTACTGAGCCGTGTACGCGACAATGCAGCAGCGCGCACTGCATTCATTCGTTTCTTGGTTCAGCGCCGTCCGTATTTGGCGAGCATTTTTATTTACTTCTGCGACTGAGGGCTCCAAAACGGTAGTCTACAGACATCCCCCCCCCCCCCCCCCCCCCCCCTTGTACGCATCTACATTTTATAAAATTATATGACACGTTCTCTCTCTCTCTTTTATCGAGTTGTGCCAAGCATGATAATTCGGTTGGTAAGCATGATAGCTCGGTAGTATTGTGTAACTTTCGCACAAATCGATGTAGATTATGCAAGCGTCCGGCCTTCGACTTTTTTAACTACGTTGCCAGATCCAGTTCTGCAAACGTTCCAGCCCAATGAACGCAGGACTCGAATCGTTACAGCGCCGTGCGATGGGGCTGGTATAATGTCCACCCTGAGCACCAATAGGTCAGTGTTATGCATCGAGCAGTTTCGGGGATAGCGTCACTTTTTTTTTTTTTTTTTTTTTCGTTATGTAGCGTTTAGAGCGACGACGCCTGACTGGAGCCATGAGCATCTTGTCAATTCTTTCGAGAAGCCGTGCTGTACGACGTGAAAAGAACGCTTATCGAAAGTATGTTGATCGATTTACCTTTCGTTTTCTTATTTTCGTATCTTTTTTTTTTTTTTTGCGATGTTGCGAAATCATGCATGACCATACACTCAACGTAAACACCCATCTGTCTAGGAAGTCATGTCGACAAGCCTCAGTCCGCGTAACGTGGCGCTCTTAATCTAAAGGTCGTGGGTAGGAGCCACGCGTTGGTTTCTACGATTCAAAGATGATCACCCCCCCCCCCCCCCCCCTTTAAGAACAATACCTAGACCACTGAAAACATTCGACATTTTCTGTTAGTTCAATGGTAAAAGCACTTCAACCCTTTAAAACTTGTGTCAATGTCAATGTGTAAGCAGCCACAAGAAAGTTCTGTAAACGGAAAAAAACTTCTTCATTGGCGTTCATCTAATCGGAGCCTCCTGTGTGTCGCCGTTCTCTATGACGTCACCGACCTGAGAACCCGCAAAGAGGCCGTGTTTGTTCGCTTCAACTATATACTCGTGCCGCGATTCCACTCGTGAGTTAATGGATAACCAGAACGCTTCGATAAGCTGCATTACGCTTAAAGCACTTAATTGTCGACCAAATCTACGAGTTATCAAATGGGGCGTCCCACGTACAGTATAGTTAGCTAAGCTAACCTTTAGGTGATGTCGTATACGCTTGCGCAGGAACCGAGAAAGCCGCAGGTCAGTTCTTCTAACCTCGGGGTTTTATCTAAAACACCGCAAGTCCGCTCTGTCAAGCTTTCAAGCGTATACGTTTACATTTGGCGGCAGCCTCCACGCAGTAAAGATTTTCAAGCATAACGCGCACGCTATACCATTGTACCATATCGATGGTAAAACAGATTTTTCACTATCACGGCACTCGACTGGCATCGCGGCGACGATGGTGGTCTCTCGATGGCTATCGCGCATGCGCGCTCCTAGACGCTGTTATAACCAAGTAGGTCGACGTGCCGTAGCCTTGCTTCACCCGGCGTGGCGCGGCAGATTACACGCGTCGTCCCGTTTGCGCGACGAAGGGACGACGACGACGAGGTCTGCTTCTCCTGAAAGCCTAGTTGGCGCTCTCCGCGCTGACAGCTTGATGAACTTCCTTGATTGTCCGCGGCGCGCTTGTCTGCCTGCCTTCTTGTCTATATCTACTCGCATCTCTCTCTCTCTTTCTTTCTCTATCTTTATTAAATTAATGCCCCGAGGGCGTAACAGTGTTTCCAGTGCAAAGAGAAGCAAGTCCGCAACTCGCTATAACGATGCCAGTTTCGCTAGCCTCGAATACGCTAACGTGCAGGATCGGTGCTTCGCGTGCAGTCGCAACTATAGATGCTGGGAAAGAAACCCCAAACCAACAGGGCAATCGCTTCTTGTACTATAATAAGAAATGACTGGAAGCCCTAAACTTCGGGTGTATACGGGCGTGTTTCGGGGGCAGTAGATAAAAAAAAAAGTGCGGCTTCAGTTTACGCCATATAGCCTGACATTTCACTTTGGTACTATGTAGGCGTGCGCAACCCCGTGACACCCGGCTCAGCTCAAGGAGGTGTAACATTCGATGCTCGTACTTTTAGTGGCTGCGTCGTACCGAGCTACGAAACACCAGTGGCGGGGTTCCGCCTGCATTGCCAGCCGAGCTTACCCCCATCGACTGCTTCGTTGACGTTAACGCAACTCAGTGCGAGTTACTGATAGTGTTAATTAAGACACTAATGTCACCAAAATTCCTTGGAATACCAACTCGCCGAAACCGCCACCCTCCACTGATTCAATGAGCTATGTATGCGGAGGTGTTTCTCGAATATCGAAACCTGGCAAACCGTATTGAGTGAGTGGCTGCGATATTATACGTTGACATCCGCAGCGAACGATTCAATTGTTTCATTTCACAGATCTGCCGTTGAAACCTTCCCCCCTTTTATAGTTCTCTCTCAATGAAGGGATGCTTTTATCTTGAATCTCCTGTCACCATGACTTAGAACTTCGATGGGACGGAACTCCTGGGACGGAAAGACTTCCTTCTCAACTGAGGCGAAGTGTACTGCGAGCGCAAGAGAGTAATGGAAGAAAGTTGAGAGAGGGAGACTGAGGAAGTTGAGAGGAGGCTTAAACTCTTCCTTCCACGTACCCACTTCTGATCTGCTTTCGAATGCGGCGACATGCACGCAAACGAACGAACCGCGCGGAGGCTATACGCGTGCTGTGCCGGGATCGCTGATTTACGACTACGCGCTGGGGCGCGCGCGCGCGACTTCATTTATGGCTCTCTACCGCGGCTGTCTTAGCCACAAGGGCCGCGGTCGAATGGGGAAAAACGAGAGGAGCGACGCGCGCGCGCAATCCAGCATCTCGTTCTGCTCGCACCGCGCACCAGCCCGAATTGTAGGAACCGCGCTCTCTGCCGACACGGCGCGAGAGCCTCAAAACGGCTCGTATGTACATTCGTATACGTAGTGTGTATGCATGCGCGTACCGCAGTGTATACCGCCTCTGCGGCTGCTGCGCGCCCGACAAATCGCGCTCGCGCCGCGGCGATGTGTGGCCCGCGCCTGGTCCCCCCCCCCCCCCCCCCCCCTCCATCTTTCGTAAACCAGTCGGCAGCGAAAACTTCCTCAATCGTTTTTCGCGAAGCATGCCGCCTTGTATGCGCGAGTGTGCGTGTGTGCGTGTGTGGGCTCGCTTTCCACGATTGCCTTACAGCCCGTGCCGCCACTTTCGAACATTCCGCGGCTCGTCTTGGCTTTATACCCCGCTCTCCCGGCTCTCTCCCTCCCGCCGCGCGCCCTCCGTTGTGCGAGGCTCTTCTATCCTGCGGATTCTTCTTATAGGCGGCACGGTGCTGGCAGCTGGGCTGTCGGTGCCCATATAGTAGATTGCCCGTTGCCGTTTTGGCTTTGGCCACCTGTGGTCAGCGCTATTTGGGAGGGGACCGCAGTAGATGCGGAGGTCTCAACAGTCGCGCGCGCAGCGTCTTCGTTATTCTTGCCGCAGTTGCTGGCGAAAGATATTAGCCCGCTTGTTGCTGGCTTGTTTCTGCTTGGGCACTTTGTCTTGCTCTGGCTCGCGTTCTTGGCTAATGACGTGCGCGCCGTCTGTGAGCGTCCGCGCGGGCACGTGTGGTCCGCCGCACTGCGTGTGTGTATGTGTGTTACTATAGCGATGGAAAGGGTGGATGAAGACTGTAGCGGGCCTCTCTATATATGGAGTGGTGCTTTAATTACGCGCTCGCCCGCGGCCATCGTTGGCGTCGCAGTGTTGTTTCTCGGGATAATTGGTGTTGCAGGCTTGCGCCTAACTATAGGGCTATCAGAGTGGAGCATGCATGCCGATGGGCCTGTGGCGAAGCTTGTCAGCATAGCCGCTCTTTTAGCCTTGCTGCGCTGCGTTTTCTCTGTACATTGTCGATCGGACTTGCGCCGCACGTTCGCGGTACTATTTCGCACGCACCTCCTTCGTTTCTTATCTATTCTGGGCGAAGATAGTGGCTCGTCTATGTCGGCAACGAGAACGAGATTTATCACGCGTTTGACATGTCTGTAGCATTCGCTAATATTGTAGGCCTCTGTAACGGAAAGCGATGACGTAGAAAGAAGCTGAAGACGCGCACATCATAGCGTGATCTATGGTTGGCTATAGTCAGGGTGATGCATGCCGGGAACTGTTATCCGGACGACAGAATGGACCGCTCTGGATGTCATCTGGCCAGATAAGCAATGAGAGGAAGCAGTTGCTGACCAGTTCTATACGAGAACAAAGCAAACGAATATTCGGTGTCGATTCCTGCGAACGAAGTGAGTCACCGAGACGAGGTTCTAGATCAAGTTGGGAGACATGCGATAACCAAGAGGATCCAGATAATACCAATACTTCACTCTGAAGAGTCTTAATAGGCGCAAGATAGATAGATAGATAGATAGATAGATAGATAGATAGATAGATAGATAGATTAGATAGATAGATAGATAGATAGATAGATAGATAGATTTTGATTAGAAGGAAAAAGTGTGAGAGATCGGCCCGTACGTGTGTATTCTAATCAGTCAGTCTTTCGGTAAGAGGAAATGAAACAAAGGAAAACGGAGAGAATGATGGTGACGGCGGCTTTATTATTGTTTTGAAAACATGTATACACTTGAAAGGACAGGACAGGGAAAACGAGGAGCAGGCTGTCAACTGCCACCGGAAGGGGCAACGACTACCTACTCTTCATGAAGGAGGAGACAGATCCATAGACATGAAAAATAGGGAGAAGGGGAGGAAAGAGTTTAAAATATAAGAAATATTGTCGGAGGTCTTGTCAATTGAAAACATAAATAAGCTACAAACGCGAACCTTATAGTTAGTTCTACAAAAGTAAGCTTTGTGAGTGAAGCTAATTAATGCAAATAAGGACATGCGCGTGTAGTCCGTGAACGTCAGGGATAAGCTAGCTGAGGTCCGTCCGTCTGTCCGTCCATGCCTTTGCGTATACGTGTCTATTTGCCTGATCTCTTCCGGAAGTTCCGATTCCGCTTCCTCGTCCTCCCGGCTTTGTTCCACCGGGGGGTCCTCTTTCATTCTTCGCAAAGTGGCAAAGTTACGGAGGAGCGCACCGCATCGGCACAGCGGTCTCTTCTCCACCGTCTTCCGCAACTGCAATCCACGTTTCCTCTCTTTCCATCAGCGTTCGCCACAGGCGCTGCCTCTCTTACGCCGGGTCGCCCCGTTTGTCTCCTGCGCGCGCGCGCTTCCGGTTGGGGCGATAAGTGCGAAATATCGGGCATTCACGGACTCGCGCTCCGATTTGCACCAGTTCCGCGACGGCTCGGGAACCGTTGTGGCCGCGCGCCGCTCTCTCGAGCACTTTTCTCGCTCGTTCTCGCGAGAGAGAGAGAGAGAGACCTTTAGCCATTTACGGCGCCACGCGCGCGGGCACACACACACTGACGTCGTCTTGCCACCCGGTTCTCCTCCCACATGCGGTGCCTCTCCCTTGTCCATCGCGCGCATTCATGGCCCCGAAAGGCCATCAGCGCTTGAGCGCCGAGCACCACAATGGCAAAAGAAAGCGATTACCCTCGCTAGGCAGTTCGAAAATGGACGCGCGGCCCACGTGACACAAACGTAGTTGTAGTTTTGCGGGGAAAACGAGCAGATTATATTTGCCGAAGACACCAACGTTTTCTTTTTCTTTTCTTTTTCTTTAGCAGTGGCACTGTTGCTATAAGGTGCGCGTTTGGGTAATCAGGAGGTTGCATGTTCGAATCCAGGCTTTTGACACAAGGTCTCCAGCGCCACTTTGGACGCTGGTTAGGGGATGAACAAAAAGTATAGGTCCTCCGTCTGACTACTAAGGAAGAAGCGTTAGTGTATATCACTTCACATCATGTGAGAATGCGCATGACTTGAGGGCGTTCCGGCACAAGCACCGACCCAAGACGGTGACATCTTGCGAGGAATGTGTCTGGTCACGTGCTAACGTTAAAGGCAAGACTCGGTTTCACTATGTAGCTTTATACGTGAAGTTTTGTTTTATCAGAGCAGATGTCAGTCAGTCTGATTCGGTCTGTTTTGTTTGGAAACGGCACTGAAACTGTCTGAAGGCATGCGTCCTCTTCGTGAGAAGCGCGCACCAGTCTTAACTGTAGGACTACTGTTTCCACCCTTCCGCATCAACAATGTATCACTGCGCCTGCAACAAGTTCAAGCCCGCAACAGGTTTCTTCTGTTCGGTCGGTTAGTCAACGGTCGGCGAGCCCTGGTCATGCATATATAAGCCCGCCATCTTAAACTCTACGAGACCACTGCTCCAGCAGCAAGGGGTGCATCGCAGTGAAAATAAGAAATACGACCGAAAATACACGTCTTGTTAGCAAGCGAACGACTCGGTCGCCTGCCAAGGGTGACCACGCGTGTGTGGTCCTATAGTTACTGAGTAGCGCCCGATAAGATGCATACTTCCCTGCCTTTAACTATTCCCGACCACGCGCTTCTCAGCTCCACGGCAAGTTAATCGTAGGCGAACCACCACCAGGTATAGAGCATCCGACGCGTGCGCGCGCAGTAATTCTTATTCCCTCTTCTTCACTTTCCTCCTCTCCGCCGACACACACACAGCAGAAACACGACGTAGACCACCAGTGATGCATTGCACGTCTCTACAATTCTTCGACTCCGGCGTTCCTTATACACCGTTCCTGGGCTGTTTTAACTACTTCTTCGTATTTATTTTTCTGAGCCGATTTCCGTACCTTTCTTGTTCTAATGGAAATCTCCAATGCGACGGCATTCGTACTCGTCCAGTGCATGCTACGCTCGGCGCTGCAGGCCCTCGCACCAATTCTTTTGCTTTTTTTTTTTCTTTTTCTTTCCTGCCCTTGTCGCGCGCAGTGTTGCGCAGGTCCCGAGCGAGACTTCGGCTGGGCCACTGCTCCCATTGAGGAAAGGCGAATTAATTGCGACCGGCCGGCTTCGGGCCAGCCGGGCCGATCTTCGTCGAGCCGTTCGACTTGGGTCTTTGCAAACGAGCAATTGCCTCACGGTCCTGTTGTAGAACGCGGAACGCAGGAGAAGGGGGCGACCTCTTGTACTCAACAAGCTGCAGACAGTTTGTCTCTCTCTCTTGTACTTCTTGTTTCGCTTCCTTTTTTTTTTTTTTTCCGTATCTCTTTGGCTGATGACCTGGCGGACCTGGCTACAAGCGAGCAGCGCCGTTTGTCTTAGGCTCATTGGCGGCTGGATAACCGTCTACATGTCGCTTCGTTCTTCTTTCGTTTTCTTCGTGTTGTGTAGGTCGTCGTGTGGGCTTACTAGCCACTCCGGATGTGGTTAAAGTGTGCAGGCGCTTACTATAAGCACGTACGAAACCTGTCTGCCCCTGGGATGGGCGGCGGCAGTCGAATGCCCTTTGGTTTGAGAAACGTGGCTGTTTATGTACGCTTTGCATTTGAACAGCTATCATAACATTTCGCTTCTTTGCTGTCAAGATAAAAGCATACCCACACCTTTAATCATAATCATCACTCCAGTGCAGTTACGACGTCTTGTCTGACATTCTACACGTTGAGGTGAGCGGTAGGGTGAGGTAGGGGTTACTTATCTTCCAGCGTAAGTGTAGCCAGAGATTGGTCTAGCCTGGGAGAAATTAGTGACGCATATAAATGAAAAGCTGGTGAAGCACAAGCTTGAGGAAATACTCATGTTCTCGTGCTTTACAGTGAAGATGAGCGCGTAAAGGTGTCGGGTATCGCAGCCAACATTCAGGAGGGGTGACTCATGTTCTTAGACCACGCTTTGATTACGAGCTGCAGCTAGAGGTAGAGCTGGAGATAGATAATCAACATTGAATGTTGGCACAACAGCTACAGATTGAGACACCTCCACGAAAGTCTAAAAGATGCAATAGAAGACGGCCTTAAATCCACACAGCTTCGGGTGGGGAGGGTGGTGACACGAATAATTGAAAAGGATACATGAAACCAAGTGAAGTCAAGCAAAGGGAGGGCGTAACTATTAGAAAAGGTAGATGTTTCCGGGGTCAGCGAGTTAATACCTAGCAGAATACCTCGCTGCTTCGCAGTAGACTTTACATCGCTACAGAAGTCGGTGTATATTTACTGCTGCCAGCGCTGCACTTCAGCAGCCTCTACAGTAATTTTACTGCACCACGAAGAAAGCGAAGCTACGTCATTTCGCCGTGCCGCTCGGTGACTGACTACCTCACGGAAAGTTACGCCAACTTCCAACCGCACCAGACGCAATTTTGTAGCTGCGTTTTCACTCTTTCCTCACTGAACTATACACTGTTTTCGTTTAACCGTGTCATTCGCCTGACATTCCATCGCAGCGGAAAGCCATCAAAAACACGTGCCTCTCCCCCCTTCCCCCAACACACACACACACACACACCTCGTTTTGTCCTTTTCTCTCTCTTATTTGCCGGTTGGAGAACATAGGTCGTTCTTAAGAAAGTTACTACACCGCCGCCCGCCCTCGCACTTTGAACTCGTCGCTACTCTTTGGCGGCGATTGGTTAACTGGCCGTACACCTCGTGCGTGTAGTTTCGTTACGGCAGTGCGCGAATAAAGGTGTGGGTGGCTATGCGAGGAGGAGCCGGCGCGCGAGCCCGTTTGGCCCTTGGCTGTGCGCACCACTCGTCGCTTTCCCGTTGGCAGCGCGGCCGCAACGGACAGCCGCAACACGGCTCCTAGCGCGTCGCCGCCACTCGCATCGCTTCCTTCGCTCGAGGCGGGGAAGGCCTTTTTTCTAGGCCGCCCCCCTTCAACAACGGCACGTGGCCAGAGCGCGGCGGCCGAACGGGGCCAGACGCTGGCGAGCGGCGGCGGTGTCTTCGAGGATGCCATGCATCGCCGGAGGCGGCTGCTGGACGCGGGCGAGCTGCCCTCGGGCTAGGAGCAGGGAGGGAGAGGCGGGTTTATGACGGCAGGTACAGGGGACCCACGCCATCGCGTAATTACCTCCGCGCTCGGCTCGGCCCGCGCCCCGGACCCTTCATCTTTCTCCTGTCCTCTCCGTGTGTGTCCGCTCCCTGTCGCACCTGGAGGGTCCCGTCGCACGCGCCGAAGTGTGCGCGCGTAGCGTCCCGGGCAGGGAGCGCGACGACCCGTCTGACCCCTGGCGGACGGTCGCGGAACGACGGGCGTGAAAAATGAATCCGCCGCAGCGCCCTAACTCCCTCTCTCTCTCTCTCTCTCTCTCTCCGTGTGTCTAGTTTGTTTGACTCTTTCTCTCTATCCGATGCTCAGTGCACAGCGGACCAGACACACCTTGAACGGTGTCTCGATTCTTAATAATTAATTATTCTTTGTCCTCCGCGTCCGAGAATTCGCTTAGGCCTAGCAGTCATTTGTCGCTGTCGACCCCGAAAACACCGAAGAGCCGCGAGAGTTAATTCGGCGTTCCCGCATGGGAGTCGAGATTGGACTGGGCCTGCTGGAATGCTCTTTGAAAGCGAGCGAGGCGATTTTGGGTCTCTCGGTTCGGGAACCCCGCAGAAAGAACTGCGCGTTGAAACATCGCGCGCTCGTTCAGACGGCGGCTACCGCCTTAGCATTTGCATGTGCATTTTGCATCTCTCATGACGAAACACAGAAAGAAAGAAAAAAAAAAAAGAAGCCACCAAAAGGTTTCAAAAATTATAACCCTCCCCTCGAAAAAGCTATATATGCCTCGTACTGTGTTTTTATATATAAATATATCGGAACGTGTGGGCTTTCGTATAGGTTCCCATATGATCAATATGACTATGTATACAGGTATACTATGGAGCATAAGAGGTTTTTTTTTTGTTCTTTTTGGGTTTTTAATGGAGACTGTATTCATTGATAGAACAAACACACTCTGGAGAGAGAGTATATTTCCGGCGATTTACTCGGGGATTACATAATTTTCCTAGCGAAGTGTATACGCTGAAAGTATATGCAGTGAAGTCCAGCTATTTATGGGGTACGTGAAAACCGTGGACCAGCTCAACAACTACTGAACTGTAACTACATTGTTACGGAGGAACAACACAAGAGCGGTACAATCAAGCGTATACCATAGTCACGATAGTTGACGTAAAGCAGCATGCTATAGTTCTCGGTTTCAGTTTCAGCGCTATCTAGGCCTGCATGCAGAGAACGAAAAACCTTCCCACACAGTGAAACGTCGCGGATTACGGGGCTAGATTTGAAGCATTCGCTGATATATATACTGCTTGTTTGTTTCCCATGAAAACAAGTCGTGGATCCGGTATTCCGCTGTCCGCTCTTTCTTAAGTGTTATATATACCTTTTTTTTTTTTTTTTTTTTTTGGGGGGGGGGGGGGGGTTCGTTAAAGCTTTTCGAGATGTACAGTGGGGGCCAAAAGTTTATGGGTCGCTTCCACAAGTAAAACGCAGAATTTCGTCGTGGTCTATCCGTGCAACTTGCAACTCCAAAGGGCCAACCAAATGACCTCGCTCGAAAATCATAGTGCATATCCCTCCATTATTATTGGTCGTAAACGCAGAATTCGAGGAAAATTCTGGTGTTATCGCGTCACAAGCAGTTCAGACTTCTGTATACCCGGCTGCACCAACGAGACCAACCGTCGACCCATCTGCCGAGTTTATGTCCTAAGTGTGGGTCTGATCTAATGACCCGCTGCAGTTAGCCATCCTCTGTACCTGTCAAAGCTTCTACCAGCTCTGAAGTGTCCGTCCGCTTTGTGTCTCGCATTGCACGAGATCATATAGCCAGGTTAATCAACTGCGGCGGCGGTAGTTACGCAATAGGCTAACCATTCCGGCTCCGTGTGGCGCGAGGGCCTCCTTCCGATCCAGAGGAGAAAAAGAGAAAATTAAAAAGGAAATATCTGCGACCATCGGGACCGGCATCGATATGCTCGTCGTGTCGAATATCGCGCGCGAAACAATGTATACACGCAAGGGCCTGAACGATTTTTTTTTTACGAGCCGCTCTCCTTTCAGCGCAGTCGTGCCTGAAATTTCGAGGTTGGGCCGGAAAGTATATACAAGACCCACGTATCTATACCGCGTGATTGCACGAAAGTATATAGTCCCTGCCTGCTTTGCACGAGTGTTCACTTCGCCCGCGCTTTACGGTTCGGTGCGTCCGGCGCTGACTTAGAGAGAGAGAAAAAAAAAATTCAGAACGGAGAACGTCTGGGAGAAAACAAGCCTTACGAAAGGAGGACAGTGATCGAAGCGAGGACGCTTCGCAGACGCAACTGCCAGATGCTCGCGCCTCTGGCGAGGATAGAAGAAGCAAGAAATGAAAGAAATCTTAGAGGAAGAAGGAAAAAAAAAGAGAACATCGTTACTTTCTTCCTCATTGACGGATGTCAGGCAAGCACGGCACGCGGGACTACTATACATTGTTACCTAGGCCTGGACACCGTCCACTGCTACCCCGCAAATAAAGTCCGCCCACTTGTTGTTCTTCTTCGTTCCTTGAATCTGCTGTCTCCTCGTTGTCTCGTCTCCGCTGAATTTAAATGACGTCCTCGTCAGCTCGTTCGAGAAATCGGCCGCTCACGACACGGACGTCCCTCATCGCATCTCCGTATAGCTATGAGGGCCTAGCGAGAGAGCGCGAGCGTAGCGAGCAAGAAGAGCAGCCGGGATAATTCGTACGTTCGCTTGTTTGCGGGCAGATTCTTCACTGTCCGTCCGTGCGCCTCGTCACGCCGGCCGCCGTGTATGCAAAGTTTCCCGGAAACTTCAGCGAGACTGCGCTAACCTGGAAGGGGAACGGACAGAAAAATAATGACCGCCGGGGCATTCTCTATATCCCGGGGCTCCCACGGATACCAGCGTACCGTATAGATCCTTGTGTAGGCCGCGCTCTGAAGTTGAACCAGCACACAGGACACGACGCTGTGAACTTCGACTGAATGTTTCCTTCGCTGAAATGCGGAATTCATGGTACGCGCGTGGAATATTCGTTCCTTGCGTCTGGCTTCTGCGCATTCCATGAAATTGTAGAGGGAATAGGTTGTGGTACGTGTGGGAGCGCGTAGTTTCGGTTTTGAATGAGCTTCGGTTTCGCCTTCGGCGTCTGGCAACCACGAGCGGCTGTGCTAGCTGGGGTGGCTAGAATCTGGGATAGAGTCAAGAGTCAAAGGAAGCTTCGCTCTGGAGTGCTATTCTGGAAATTGTCGAATTCCGCCGTGTTGTTGTCAGGTTTGGGTAATGACGGCATTTTGAGCCATTCAGAGAGCTCGTGGCAGACTTCTGGGCATCTCTGATTGAGTCAGAATGACGCCATTACAGAATTTTACAATGTCCAGAGTAACATTCCTGGTAAGTTAACTGTCGACAACTGGCCGCTTGCCCGGACACTATATGTTCGGTGCCTCGATGCATTAGCAGCGTCTATCATTCCGTGAGCTGGGACAGCTTAGAAATTCAGTGCTGTGAACCAGCGGGGCTGTGAGTTGAACAATAATGATATCTGACCCACAGTAAGCGATTGAATTTCTGAAAGTGCCTGAGAACCTGCAAGTTTTGGAACTAAAGAGCGACTTCCGTGATGATTTTGCCTGCGTGTGATGTTCTAGGAGTGCCTCAGCTTTATAAGCGTGAAAGGGAATCCCTTTCGGCGCTCGTGTGTGACATTTTGTGACAAGTGCATTAGCTCCGCTTACTCCTACTTTCTTTCATTTCGCTCTATGGCCGTATATGTGACATGACAGGTGCGGATACTACACGAGTCTTTACGATACTAGCCACGTGCTCGGCCCGTATTTCGCCACGAATTGCGGGAGCTTCCGCCAGACTCCTTTCTTGTAGGGCGCTCTTGACGGCAGCTTGTTTCTTCCCAGGCATTTCGTGTATAGCTTGACGTGAAGAACAATGTTCGCGCAGCCACTTCTCGTTTCAGCCGGCGCGTAATTTGGTCGGCGCTAACGAGAGTGCGCCTGTGGGAACAGAATGCTTGAGTATCTCTGCTTCGGATAATAAGTGGCGTGTCTCGTGTTTTCCATTCTCGTCAGTAACATAGTATATATCATCGGGCGTCGTGAGTTTGAGAAAAAGGCGCCTGTATGCCGTGCTGTATACGTTCTATGCTACTGTCCGCCGGTGCGCCTGCGCGAACCGCACTTTCAATTTGGTCAATCACGGTTATATTTTTTTTTTATTTTTTATGTCACCTACATTAAACACTTAGCTCCCCTGCCACTCGTTCTCTGCAATGGAGCGCTTCCCCAGGCAGTCGAATGACTCCGGAACCCAAGTCGACCAAGCTTCTATTTTATAAAAGTCCAATATATATATATATATATATATATATATATATATATATATATATATATATATAATCGAAATTTCGCATCGTTAGCCCAGTAAATTACTGTGTCATAAATTACTAATGCCATAATTTACTGTAAATGTATAGCATTGTTCGACAGGGTACATCTTCCCACTGTCTGTCCTGTCTGTCCTTTATTTCATCATGCCTTCCTTGTATTTTTCGTAATTAATCTTTGTCCTCCTCTCTTAGCTCCCTTTGCAATTTCGAAGTTTCCGGGTCACAGCTACAAACAACACCGTTGAAAGTTCCACAGGCGGCAGGCCGACAGCATATCTATGCCCGCGGCGCAACTTCACCGCAAGGCATTCCGTGCAAGTTGATGCAGGGGGCGACGCCACGCTATATAAGAATGTGCGGCGTCGCTCTAAGGTTACGCTACGGAGCGTGCCGCCTCGTTAGCATATACTTGCATCGAACGGTGCCTGCCGCCACTACGCTGCGCAGCTAATTGCTTCTATAAATCATCGCACGTACACCACCGGCGTGTATACCACCACGCAGTATAGACGCGGCACGAACCGGGCTGGCCCATATCGCTCTGCATTGTAACTTGCGGAGACCCATTTGCGTTTATATAGGGTGGTGGCGACGGAGCCCGCATGCTCTAAATTAGATCCCGCGGAAAACGCAACATTTATGTTGCGTATGCGCGGTACGACTTCCCGTTGTCTGAACGCTCGCTAACGTTCTGCGGTTGCTTCGCGCCTTTTCACGCGAAGCGTTCTTCTCGAGTTCAAGCCTCTTCTCTGTAACGGGTATCTGGCCGGTATCCGCCCGTTTTCGTTAGTCGATCCCCCTAAAAATTGCCTCTAAATATGTGACGATGTGCCTCTGGGGACGCAGGGCATGTGTCAATTGGTATGTGTAACTCAACAACAAGCACATACGTAGTGGCATTTAAGTAACGCGAAGCATTGCGCACATGTCACCTGGAGTGGACTCTGCCATTCGTAATAGCGGATTGATCCCTACGGAGCGATGGCGCTCGCAGTTTCGAGCGATGTGGAGAGAGTGTGAATGAGGAGCGGAGGTGCAGAGAGAGAAAGAGGGACAGACAGAGAGCGAGAGAAATAAAGAAATAAACTTTCTTGGTGAGGCGGGATTCGAGCCCGGGTTCCCACGGTCCAAAGGCGAGCGTCATAACCACTTGGCTATAAACCCACGCTTGCAGAACGTGCATTTATGGGAACCATATGATTTCGTTGTACCGACGATTGTAACCAGATGATTGTGCTATGGACGACAGAAAGAAACAGATGAGAGCGAGACACAGAGAGAGAAAGAAAGAGAAAGAGTAGAGAGAGAGAGAGGCGGGATTTGAACCCGGGTACTCACGGTCCGAAGGCAAGCGCCATATCCACTACACCATACACCCACGATTGCAGAGCTCCGCTGTTTCATCAGATTTCACAAACGTGGAACTGGTTGAAATTTTTTTTTCTTCGGATAAGTAAGGCAATCCTATTCATTTCACGTTACATCAGAAGTGCAGGCCAGTTGGTGTAGCGTTGCAGAAGATAGACTATAGCACAATACACAAGTCGGCTGGCGATGCGAAGCAGGATTTACATACGCATGAGCGTTTCAACATGGTATGTTCGGTTAGAAGTTGGCGCTCTTGTTGTTTCGTCTTGCTTCCCCGTCCGCTGAATTGCGCTTTTATATCCTTCGCAGTGCATGTTTCGTGTCATGATGGCCGCCTGCTCGGTGGCCAGCTTTGCCGCCCTTATCCCTACGGCTATCTGGGTGCGAGTTGCCGTGGTCAATTCATAATACTTGCGTCGCGATACCCGGAATAATGCACTCTTACAAGTTATACGCTTCGCTTCTTCCGGACGAAGCGGTTCTCTTCATCTCAGGACAACGTGAAGGCGCGCAGGCAGTTCTGTCGACGCACCACGCTTTCTACGTTTCCTGAGCTTACTGACATGATATCGTCTTTAGCGACAGATTATTTCGCAAGGAATATGCATCAAAGGGAGATTGACAGAGAAATAAATACGGAATGAGAGAGGCATGCAGATAAGGAACTTAGCGTAGCGACAGATGCGCACGTTTTGCTGTCCCCCACAGGGGGAGGGACAAGTAATGCCATAAAGCTTATAAAAAAAAATTGGAGGACGCTTAAGCTTCGCTTTTAAAAGTCGAACGCTATAGCATTAAAAGATCCCTGACTGCTTGTCACGCTTCCCGGCAACTGCAGCTTTCTTTTTTTTTTCTCTCTCCACCTTCGCCTCCGCGCGCCCCTGCCGCGGAGGCGAGCGCCATCTGTATGGTGTTGTTGCAAGGAATAGACTAGGGCGTGCCGCTGTATGAATTGTAGAAACTATGGAAAAGGGGTTTGTGTTTGAGTTTCCGCGTAACAGAATTATGTTTTCTCGTATATTCAAATTACAACCCGACGCAATCATGTCCGTAGGTTGTGGTCAAGTCGTACTTCGCGATTTTTCTGGCGTATTTTACTTTGAGAAATTCAGTTAGTTCACCAACGCCTCTGCGACACGCGTAGGGCCTGCGTGGTTGTTGTTCGGAATGATTTTTCGCTGAACGACAGTAGCCGCCGACACCGGATTTTTTGCGACACGGCCTTTAACGCTTTCGCGTTAAAAAGGAGAAACGGCAAACTCAGCTGAGGGTAGATGCGCACTTGAGTATTCACAACTCAGTTAGAGGCGGTTACACTATCCAGTTGTGTTTATGAACCGCAGCAGAGGTAAGGTAGCGTTGCGCGTGGTAATGACGCCTTAGGCAGTGAGCAGTAAATCGTGTATCCCGCTGGTACAATAATCCAACTGGCATGTGGGGATTCGGAACGTTAAGTAACCGCAGTTACATAGTATATATATATACACAGCGGTGCGCTTTCAAACGCGCGGTTTCTGCCGCTTGTTCGCTTCCCTAAGACGTAATTAGGGCTGACAGTCTAAATCTTGCCTAAAATGCCCGTAGGATGCTATATATATAGTCAGCGCTAGTGCGCGTCGATCGTAAGTAACCGCTTCTGTCAAGGGCACGTCCGGGTAGTGCTTCTTGCACCCCGTCGTCGTATACCCTCTTAAGTTGTAAAACAGCAGCAGCAGCAGCCGCAATATACTGTGGTAGAACTAGTTCAAGCTGAAGCATTACTTGGGGACGACGCCGTGCGCTCCATCTCTCCGCTCTCGATTAACCCGACGGCACCGCTACTATACTGGCTTATCTCCAACGAGTGAACAGTCGGGCTTGCAAGATAAAGCGCGCTCGTAGGCCCCTGCGCCGCTGCCAGCCGCTGATGAAGCGGGGGGGAGGCTCTACGGGAGTCCACGATGTGCTGGGCCGCTCACCGACCAGACTAAAAGGCTCGTCCGAGTTTGGGACGAGGAGGAGGAGACGGTAAGATAGGCCAGCGCCGTGAATCCAACGCCACTGCGCCCCCCCCCCCCCCCCTCTCCTCCCGCCCGCCGGTTAACCCTAAACACAGCGTGGCAAAACGAACGACCAACCCTACGTGAAGACCTTGCGGAAAGTATACACGCCCGGGACTCGGCCGCACCCATTTCGACCCCGCTGCGCCGAGGCCGGACCTGCATGGTCATTCTGCGCGTTCTCGGCAGTGGTCTTCCTCCGTAACACTGCGGGCACAGGTTGTGTTGTTGGCGTGGTCTATTTCGTCGGCTGCAGTGCGCATAGTGGCTGCTCACTGAGTTTTCCTATGATTTTCGGAGCATCACTTAGTAGGAGTGTGGATGGGGCGAGTGGCACGTAAAAGGGTGCTCGGAGAACGAATGGCATAGTCAAAAAGAGGGTTCTGGAGTTTGGTTCGGCTCACCTTTCTGGGACGTAGCTGTACGCAGGTTGTAGAACAGGCTTCCTGCTGGGTTAGCTTATACCGTGTTTGACAAGAGGCTGGGGCTGTGATTGAGCATATCATTTGTATATTTATCGAATGTTTTTTGCAACGGAATGTCTTGATTGCCATCTGGAAAGGCGAAAGGTAGGCCTAAACTTTGTCTTATGGGAGTGTTTTAGCATATAGATCAGACGTTCTACGTAGACTGTCCTGGTTACGTAAGACGTGTTGGGATGGTGAGGCGCTGGCAGTGCCATCTCGTGACGCTATGTGGCGACATGGTTCGTCACAAACGCTCAACTGCCTTACAGAAGTGTAAGCGGGCCCCAGGCGCGAAACGTCGTGCGATTCGGGGACACATATGACGTCAAGGACCACACCCAGTGCGGGAATTTTAGAAACTCTGCAGACGTCTTATGAGTTAACGCTATCCTGCAAGCGCTTCTTTGTTCTGCCTATATTAGTCAATTGAAAGGGAGTTTCATATTAGGTCAATATTTATACTGATTTAACGTGTCTTAATTAACAATCCCTTGGAAGGCTAGTCAACGCCGCCCATAAAAAAAAAAAGGAAGGAAAAAGAAAATTGTGCTTCGCATTTTCTTGTCACAGGCACGCAAGTGCCGAGATGCCTGGTTGGTCGGGCGCTCGATACCCTTGTTTCTTCCCACAAGGTTCGCCAACTGCTTTTGTCTCGCCGGCGCAGCGACCGATAATCGGATAGCCGCCTTTCTCAAGGCAAACATTTTGGCAGACGCTATTCACTTCGATGCTCTCTGCACACGCTGTGGATGGTATATACGCCACTAATCTCTTTCTTTGAAGCGTGACTCGTCCGCGTTTGCTGTTTTACGAGCTCGAACGCGCGTTGGCGAACGTTGCGCGAAGGCCCCGACGCATGCAGTCGCCGCAGTTCTCTACAATCGTGTCTCTCTCATCTCGGTCTGTGTTGCACTATAGGCATCTGCTCCGGTTGCATACATCGTCCGAAACGACCGTTCAGAACTCTTCCCGAAGCGCTCGCTCGTTTCTCCTCAGTGCACGCTGGAACGTGCTGGAATGTCGTTGAAACCGGAGCAAGCAGCTGCTACTTTGCAGCGCTAGGTTTCTGGAAGACGCCGTTGCCTGACGAAGATGTAGGCCTATATAGCCCGCTTGCCGAGACGGAAGACGGCGCTAAACGGTCGCTTTTGCGTCGGTTCGCTCCGTTATTCGGAGTTAATTTGCATCGTGGGCGTTAATCTTATCGTTCTATAGGCGCTGGCGTCATTTCTACGTGATGGCGTCACTGAATGCCAGTGTTACGCCGTCCGATTTATTCTAATGAGACACTGCGACCCGCATTGTGCCGGTGACGGTGGTATTCAAGACAGTGTGACCCAGACAGAAGAGACAACAAAGCGCCCTGTCTTACCCGTTCTTCCTCGTGTTCGTTTCCTTGCCTTGTTTAGCCACAATGAATACATACCGACTAGCTCGACCTTAAATGCTTCTGCGGTAAATTTCAAGCAATTTCAGCAACTCTTCCATATGTCTTAACCTTGATTTTTGTAGCCAAGCAGTGCTCGATCACTTCCTCGATATCGATTAGTGATGTGCAATGCACGGGTGGTCTCGCGGCATGTGCGTCACGTCAGTTGCCCTATATACCGCCGTCCAAGATTTGTGCGCGTGCCAGATGTGCGGTTGCAAGAGGTTGTTAAGTTCTGTGGGCTGAATGGTGATTGTGGTGGTTTTCCGACACACGAAGTTTACAGCCTGGCGTTCTTGTGCGAAAATGGCGCGTTGCCCATCGCTTGCACTTTAAACACGGGCGTTTCATCAAGCTTTCACCGACTCAGTGTCCCCGAGGAAGACGTATAAACAGACGTACTATAGAACAACTCTTTCTCCCGATTACTCCGGGCCTTTCAGAGAGCACTACGTCTTGAAACACCGCTTTTTGGGAGACCCCTCTCCTGTACAACGTGAAGTGGGGCCTTTCTTTCCTCTTCGAAATGGTGGTGCACAATCGGACGACGTGTTCAACATCACCGATATCGCCATATCAAGTGCAAAGTGGGGAAGTTGATCGCTCAGGGAGAACAGCGCTCTCGGTCTCCTGCCGTGACGTCATGCTGCAGCGTGCCGAAACTCTATACTTGGGCTGTAATTGTTTGAGTGGCGTTGCTGGGCTTCGTTATATAGTCCGTGTTGATCCAGACGGCAATGTGGTCTATCCATCGCACTGATTGAGGCAGCTTGAGTAAGGGACTGCGTAATTTGAGTGCCATATGCGTTTTTTTTTTTTTTTTCTTCTTATAGCCAGCTTGAGCAGGTATATGGACCACGCACTACGTATCAATGGCACCTTTAAGACCTCACTCTGAAACTATCTCGACATGGTTAGGATGTCTCCTTTGTTTACTCTGCTTCTTATTTTTTTCAACGTTTGTTAGTTTCACACATTTTAATGTCCATATTTGCTTCCTTGCTTTAACATAGGTCAGGGTGCTTCCCTAAAGTGCCTTTCGAAACTGGGACGTTCGTGTCGTTCGTGTACTCCTGCTCGTGATGCACGTAACTGCAGTAATCCTTTCTTTCTTTCTTTCTTTCTTTCTTTCTTTCTTTCTTTCTTTCTTTCTTTCTTTCTTTCTTTCTTCTTTCTTTCTTTCTTTCTTTCTTTCTGCCCAGATTGAGGTTCAGAGGTGTTCACGATGAACGAGTGCAAGAGCATTCGATCACGAATGATAACGGAACACGTCAGTGAACGTGACGCCTCTCGCCGATTTTGCCGCGATTTCGTCGGGCGCTCACACTGCAGAACTTCACGGAACATGCACGACCGCGGATGAGTCCCAGAGGAATTCGTCGCAGAAAGAAAAAAAAAACTGCAAGAACAATCTGAAAGAAAAAACGAGACTGAAACAAGCGAGCGCGACGGAAACCTCGACGCCCGCCCGCCCACCCAAAAGAAGCGCAATCGTTCCAATGATGAGATCGGACGAGTATAATGCCCTGTCTTTCTTTTCCATTGTCTCTCTCATTATTTCTTTTTTTTTTTCCTCGCCTCCACGTATTCTGGCTGCCTTATTCCGAGCCATAAATTCGTCGCTCCAAATAGACAGCCGTTATTGCTCTGGACTTCTCCTCACTCTCTTTCGATTAACAATAAAAACAAGTTTCGGATCGGATAAAACTAGGCAGGAGTTTTGGGGCAGAAAGGGGTACGAAAGAAATTGACGACGAGCTGAAATCACGGCCGATCAAAAGTGTTTCGATACGTGCATCCCATCCCCCCTTCCCCTCTCCTCTGCACCACAACTCCAGGTTATTACCCGTAAGGCTCTCCTGTGATATCGTTATCGTTCCATGATAGTAGCAGGGACGCCACGTTTGACACCCTTCTCTACCTCCTTCTCTGTCTCCCCCCGACACGCCGTCCCTAACTACACAAGCGCCAGCTATAGGCGATTCATCGGCTCTACTCTCGAAATGGTTTCGCTCTTGGACGCCTCTCGTTGGCTTGCTTTTCGTTCTCCCGCACGTCCGTCGTGCCTGTACGGTACGTGCCGCTTAAAGAATTTTTTTTTTTAGTCGCTCTTATCCAGTCACGTATCTCGCATACGTGGCTTGAATCATGGTGACCGCTCTCTCTCTCCCCCCCCCCCCTCCCCCCTTGCCACTCCGCTTCATTCTTCCTGCGGACACATGATATGTTCGTTTCTTTCGCAACCAAATTGGTTGTGTTTCAACGTCGTTTATCTTCGGTGTCGTCTGCCTGACGCCCAACTTGCCGTCTGCAGTTGTCATTTAACATATTCCTTTCTTTCTTCATTCTTCGTTCTTTCTTACATATTCTCTTTCTTACATTACGGCACGCATTTTCTGCAACTCTAGATTTCATTTCCACTGATTCAAGGCGAGCTGCGCCAGCCTACGTGAAGCCGAAAGGTGTTCAGAGAATTTCAACGAACGCCGTGAAAAAATAAAGTGTATACAGAATCACCACCGAACTGCATACGTAGCAGACGAATGAAGTAACAAAAACAGTTTCGTAGTGGACGCGAAAAATAAACACATCGCAAACGGAAAGAGAAGGAAATGCCGCAGGTATATTTTGCTTGGCTTCGAGTTGGCGTCGTCTGCAAGGCTTCGGGGATGAAGGAGATCAGAGGTGAACAGACGTTATCAGCGCGCAGTCTCAGATGACGTATGTGTCTTCGACGCACCGCGACAGTTTCGAGTTGTATAAGTTCGAGTCTTATCAGGCAAGCGGCGGCGAACGTCGTGGAGAAAGAGAAAATGCGGAGCTAAAAATTTTAAAGTGTACACAACTTAAAAAAATAAAATAATAAAAAAAAGCATGTGCAGAGGAAATAAAGCTGAGGTGCAATTCTGGACAATTCCGCCATATTGTGGAATTCCGCTATGTTGGCGTTTTAAACCAATCAGAGAGGCCGTAGCAGCCCTGTGGGCCAATCAGAGCTGACGAGATGGCGAGTTTCACAATATGGCGGTATTTGACATTGTCCAGAATGGCACTCCAGGTCTTTGTGCGCTGAGTTTGAATCGATTCGTTTCAGTGTCGACTTCGGTCGTGCTACTCTTGTCGTTCATGTCACGCGTTGCAACTGAATGCGACGCGAATGTTGAAGAGGGGAAGGGTAGTGAACACGCAAGACAATGTGTAGAAAAGCGTGTTCAATAGAGGGGACGTTTCGCGGACCTGTTCCCCAGTTCAGCTTTCGTCTGGTGAAATATAAAGATTACGCGAATCCCTATTTACGTTTTACAAAACTTTCGTCCAACGTACTTCTGTCCGGCTTAAAAGAGTTGAGATTTTCTTCTGGTGTGTCAGTAAGCGAGGACCTTCTCTGTCGGTTGAACTATTACTCCTGAAACTTTTGCACTGTGAACGTTTACTCCGTGAACCCTTACTTTCTGAGCTTACGGCCGGGTGTATCAAAACTTTGGAAGCTGTCTCTTGGTGACCGTTCGGGTGGCGAGCTTTCATCGTAGATTGCTTCCTTCATGAACTCGCCGCAGGGTAACCAGAGCGAAGCTGTATCTATAATCACTGCGAGCTTAGTCCGATGACTGAAGTGAGACGCATGCTCCGGAATAATTAACTTTGCCATCGGCTACGATATGTTGATTACGCCGGCTTTCATTAGATCACCAAAGCTAACCTAACGCGGTGTCTGACTGGCTGTTTTGTTCTGCTACTCAGCTCGAAGTCTGTGGTCTGGTTGCCGGCGGCGGCGGCCGCATTTCGACGGGGCGGTAATGAGAAAGCTCCTGCGCACCGCACTATGGGTGCTCGTCAAAAAACCTAAAGTGATCATAAATACTACAGAGCCATCGTCACGGCTTCTCGCACAGCTTCTGTGTCGGGACGTTAGAACTGTTTCGTGTTCATCTTACCTGCGCTCTCGTATCTCATATCGCATTTGGTCTGATCTTCCCTGATCTCAACTCGTACGTTATCTCACATTTCATGTTAGCTCATATCTCATCTTGTATGTTGAATCGGGCTCGGTGAGTCCTTACGAGGACTCACCGAGAAACAACCCAAGAATGCCGAGAGAGAGTGTTTGTGTGTGCGTGATCGTGGCCCCATCTCTGCTATACGAAATATGTTTAAGGGTCAAAATTGTACTCAATAGTCAGGGCGTCTGCGGCCAGGCATATGTTTGCCTACCCCGTAAGCCACCGTGATCAATCACCTTTGCCATAATCTGTTGCAATAGTCAATTGGGACTGCCTAAGCACGCCTCGTACTGTTTAATATACCGTACGGTTTTATGCCCGTCCTGAGTATAAAAGTTGACCTTTCACGAGTAAAAAAAGAAAAAAAAAAGGAAGAAAAAAAAAGTTCGAAGATAGAACGAGACAACGGCAGGTTGACGTTGGAAGTGTGCTGAATACTTATGCCGGCACAAGGGATGATCTTGTGCAGGAAACCTCTGAAACCCAGGAGGGAGGAAGCGAGACAACCTCGTCGAGTGTGTCTCGAAAAGATGCGTACAAAAAAAAAAAAAAAAAAAAAAGGCGGCGGGTCAGGGAGGTCACGTGTTGTGTAGTAGTGTCGCGTCGTCTTTTTATAGACGGCGTACGTACGTGCTCGCTGTGTGTGTCAGTATTAATTGAGTCATGCGCGTTAAACGTGACTTTTTTTTTCTCCCTTTTCGCTGGATTTACGTGGGTCTATAAGAACTGTTCAAGGCTGTTTCGCCAGTGTGGGCAAATTGGAGTCGGTGAAAAAGTCGATCCGAGAATTTTGCCACTTGTTCCAACGATGGCAAAACCGTGAAACTCGTCTCGAGTGAGAAGGTGCTTCTTTGCGTTTGCGCTGCTTTATACCGCGGCGTCTGTTCGAAAAAAAAAAATGGCTATTCGAACTTTCAACCGAAATACAAGAACGTTATTCGCCTGACGCGAAAAAGTGCCTAAGCGCAGCTCCCGCCGCATCCGAAATTTTTTATTTTTCGAACTTCCCTGGAGAGAACTGACGAAAGTGAAATTCGCCTCAACGGACACATCACTACTCTGGCGTCGCTGCGGAAATACCTACCCAAATTAATTATTATCGCTAAAGAATACGATAGAGGAATTCGCCTCAAGCGAAATAGAGCCCTGTAATGCGTAGGATGGATAACCGGTGGACCATTAGAGAAAGAGAGAGAAACAGGGTGGGAGAGGCAGTGAGGCTAACCCGAAAAGATTCTGGTTTGTTACCCTGCACTGGTGGAAGAGTAAGGGGAAATGAAATGCGGAAAGAATAGGGGAAAGAGAAAGCAGTCACGAAAAAACAACAACATTAGAGTTACAGAATGTGTGCCAAGAGAAGGGAAGCGCAGACGAGGACGGCAGAAAACTAGGTGGGGTGATGAAGTTGGGAAATTTGCAGGCGTGAGTTGCAATCATCTAGCGCAAGACAGGGGTGCTTGGAGATCGCAGGGAGAGGCCTTCGTCATGCAGTGGACATAAATATAGGCTGATGACGATGATGAAATAGAACCCCCGCGTCACTCTTGACACGCTCGTTCGAAAAATTTCGCCCTTCGAACTTCACTCTATAGCAAGGACGAGAGCGAATCTCGGACTCTAGCGACGTAACAGTGCTCGCGCGCGCCCCGCTCCCGATTTGCCTGGTCGCTCCTTGTGAAACAGGCGACGTCATAAAAGCTTCCATTGCGCATGCGCCGCGGCCCCTACCCTGCTTGTCGGCTTGGTAATGGTGGTATATACGCTATATACATTCGGCTATAGCAGCTGTACGCGTACGCTGCACCCAACGTGCATCCATCTATACATGTATAGAGTACACACGTACGCGCGCGAGCCAGCGTATGTGGTGTGGCACAGCCGCGCAGCATCGTGAGTGATCTGGTTTCTCTTCGCGGCTGCAGCGATGGCGGCCGCTCATTTGCATGACGAGTTCTTCTCGCGTCGTCTCGCGTTCGAGCCGAGGTAGGGAAGCGTACAGTTAAAAAAGAATCGCTCCCGCCACGTACATAACGGCGTACTCAAGATGACCACGTTTTTCTTTCTTTTTTTCTTGCTACCATACTTTTTTTTTAAATTGTTTTACTTCTGGTCCGAAATGGAGATCTTTCGCCACCGATCATGCCTTCTGCCGCCTCGGTGTGCCGTCTGCTGACGAGTGCGCGTGGTGCAGACGCGATGGCGTTTCGGACAACGTTTCATACACAGATCTTTCTTCCGCCTCGTAAAAAAAAAAAAGGAAAAAAAAGGAGAGAGAAAGAAAAAGTAAACACGAAAGGAAGCAGAGCTTGCGAGTAAGAGACGTGTTTGGCGTGCGCGGTACGGTAAATTGTCTAATTAAAAGCGTGCAGTGCTGCGTGGCAGCTTGGACGCTTTTAATGTCCCGCAATGTTCGTCCCGTTGCTGCCATTATTGCCTTATTGCTTCTGCTGCTGCGGCGTGAGGCCGCGCGAAGCGCCACATTCAAAGACGGTTCGTGTTTTGCTTGCGTGCAGTGCGAGTACAGATCACTGACGCAATGGTTTATCGCTGGAACGGCAACTGTCGGCGACGAACTTCGACGGAAAAGCCGTGTGCTGCTCCGCAGCCGTCGTGTGATCGCTGATATCGACAGCAGACGACTTGTATTCGCTTTGCTGTTTTCATGGAACCCATTGCGCCGACGTCACGTAGTACAGCCGTGGCTAAAGCTTTGCGCCGCGAAACGCTGAAACTGCGGCTAAAACGTTAGCAGGAAGCTTTGAGTTTCTACGCAGCAGATAAGTGATATATTTGGAGAGGCATGCACGCTTGGATGTAGAAAACCGGTGGTTGTGGGGAAGTTCCGTCTTTCCGTCGAGGCACTAGGGAGCTTTAGATTAGGGGGACGCAAGCGTTGTGGAACCCTAGCGCTTTCGGTCCCCAACGCTCGCGTCATACCCTAATCTAAATCTCTGCATAATCTCTGCGAAGCTACAGCTCTGCTGCGTGTACAGAGGTCAACACACTTGTCTAGAACACCTTAAGCCCAAGCAGCTATACCAACGCTTAACCCGACCACCAGGTCGAGAGAAATCAACGGAAACTGTAAATTTAGTCACCCAACCTCACATACAGCCGATTTTGTGCCACATGCCGTCTTCAGATTCGCCAGCGAAGTCCTGTGAACGTGGTTCGCGCGTTCTAGAGAAGCGTGTTGACCTCTGTATGGTTCGCTCTCCCAAGTTGAAGTCCGCGAGCCTCAGCTCCCACAGCAGTGCACACTTTTAGGCGGGGCGAGTGGAAAAATGCGCGAAGCTCTCAACTTTACAAGCTTGCGCTGCTGGCGCTTTCTGCTTGTGTACACAGCGATCGCTGCGAATTGCTCGTGCTCTACATAAACATCGTCGACGTGCCGTCGACACTTTGCCGAGGCCTGGCTCTCTTATACGGGTTGCCTTGACGTGTCTATCCTAGAGCGTCGAGAAAAAAAAGAAAAATTGTGCTGCTCCCGCTCCTCGGTAGCTCGTGGCCGAATTTCGCGTGGATGATAGCGCCAGCGCGAGCTAGCGAAGCTC
Source organism: Dermacentor silvarum (assembly GCF_013339745.2). Classification (NCBI taxonomy): domain Eukaryota; kingdom Metazoa; phylum Arthropoda; class Arachnida; order Ixodida; family Ixodidae; genus Dermacentor; species Dermacentor silvarum. Next base: position 221,841,706 of record NC_051157.2, read on the forward strand.
CCTGAAGAGCCAAGAAAAAAAAGAAAAAAAAAAGAAAGAGGAATAATCAAAAAAGAAAAACTTGCGCCGTGCGTCGCTTCGAAACAAGGACGATGCTGAGCGCGATAGTGGATGCAATTTAATTGGGTGCTGACATATAGGAGGACGATCGAGCTGGCGAGGTTTTTCGTTTGCTTCGGAAGGCAGGTAGTTGTTCGTGAATTAAATGCCTGTTATGTCCTCTACGTCGCTGACTATTTATTCCCTCGTATATATATATATATATATATATCGGGACGAGGTGATATTTTTCATTGTCATTCATTAAAGGTATTTTTACAAATATCTATGAAACGTGGCGCGTTTCTGATGCGTTGTGTAGTAGTTTATTAGCGGCCATGTACGTGAAAATGACCTTGTAAAACAACTGCATTTTAATTTTGTGCCCTGTTGTAGCTTACTACACTTGTGGCAGGATTGGAGAGTTTTGTTTTTTTCCTTGGCATACGATACGGTACGGCGATACATGGCGCGGATGAACACATCTCGAAGGGCATTCGGCTTTTCTATTGGCTAAGGAATCTTGCAGCTTCTACAGTGCTGCAAACGACTTGTTAGATAGCGTGTTCCACGAAACGTTCTGGTTTGCCAGAAAGAAGCTCACCTGCGCGTAGCCTCACATGTGCCATATACTGGACACTGAATGAGATACTCCTAAGTCCTGTTCTTTCGTCGTTTTCAGTCGCCTGCCCGTGCGACGGAAAGCGTTTTCGATAAACTATAACGATATCGAAGCGCACGTGAGTAATTTACCGATCAGGTAATTTGCACCTCACCCTTGTATACGAAGGTAGAGGCGAGCGAAATTTTCCGTGTACAGAATAACGGCTTGTTCAGTTTAACATTACCCCAGAGTTTTAACGTGCAAACACGAATGGAGCGATATGTGACGTTACCGCTCGGGCAGTGTTCTGCAAGCCAGCACCTCCTTAGCCAAGCCATGCAGCTTGTGACAGTTTCGTAACGTAGCGCCGAATTGAGACATAATTTGCACCGCGGGGTGAAATGAGGACGGAAATAAGTCAACTGACGAGGATGACTGTTTCATAAGGGTGTTACTCCGAGCTCATTGACATCAACTACAAGCTTTGCGCCTACACACACTAACCAGAGTTTATACACCCTTTGGGGCGTATCTTTGTCCTACAACAGTAATAGTCATCTGTCTTGCTTGCGAAACTCTTGTTTGCTCTCTCTGCGCTCCCCACTTTCCTCTCAAGATTATGTTATGTTATGGACGATCATTCTTGTGGGACAAACATATGCCCCAGAGGGTAGAAACTGTTTTTAGAGTGTACGAAAGCGTTCGTCTTGGAACACATAGGTGCTAGAAAACCGGAACGCTACTCCTGTGTCTTGTCCCATTTTCCCTTAGTATTCCCGTTGTGACGATTTAGTGTTCCAAGGTGAACGCATGGGCATATAGTGTTCGGTAATGCAAGCTAGGCATAATCACTCCTTTAACTGTAAGTCTGTCTTCCTCATCCTATAACCCACCGCTGAGCCTACACTTAAGGCAACAAAGAAGCATATATATATATATATATATATATATATATATATATATATATATATATATATATATATATAATATGCAGACTTGCTCTGAAAAGCCATTGAGTCGGCCGCAGTTTCGGCACCTCTCGAACGCCCTGGCATCAGTGAAAGCGCAAATGCTCTTTGCGCAAGATTGTGTAGTGTCCGGCGGCCAGTAGCAGAGGAGAAGCAGGGGCGGGTTCAAGGCGAGGACGATTCGTGACATGCAGGCGCGCATTATCGATTCAACGCCAGCGCTCACCGGTTCCCGTGGAAAAAAAAAAAAAGGAAAAAAAAAAAGTCTCTGCTGCCCCGTTCTTCACGCCGTTGCACCACCACTGCCATCGTTATTGCTATGCGCACCCTCTCCCGCAATCCTCTTGCCTATCACACTTGAGCATGCTTGCTTTCCAGTAGCGATAATGTTCGCAGGAAAGGTGCAGCATAGGGACAGAAAGTTTCTGCGTTTTTGAGGGGTTGCTTTCTCTTTTACGCCTTTTTTTTTTCTCTATCTCTCTCTCTTTCTCTCTCTCTCTCTGGAATCGTGTCTCGCACGCGAGAACGTGTGGGCTGCCGTGCCCTCTCCGCCAGATCTTGGCTTCGAGGTGTCGCGTTATTGACAGCCTGCCGCCGTTTGGCGAACGTTGCGAGCGAGATCCGCGCGACAGCGGAACGGAGTGCAAATTGCCGGGTCGCAGGTGTGGAATAGCATGTATAACGAAGCGTCGCCTATCATTTCCCTCGATCGAGATCACGGTTTGCGACATACGTGGTGGCTTGGCACCGTCATAAGCAGGCGCTGACACCAAAGTCGGGACAGCTGCGCGTTGGGCCTTCGGCATGACCGAACTTGTCATTGGAACGTGAGAAGACTTCGCTTTTGATATGATGGTACTAAGGCTTAAATAGGCTTTGATAACGCAAGGCACCACAGGACTGATTTTGCAACCCGACTCGTGAAGATGGTGTTGTCGGTATAACTTATACACGGTTATTGTTAGCATAAGTTAAAGCATGCTGCAGCTTCTGGGCGTAGAATGAGCAAACTGGGTCTAGGCTTTCGGCATGACGGCACTTGGCTTTCGAACATGATTGTTGTGATAGTACTTGGCTTTTGGCAAGGCGGGGCTGTACTTGAAGTACTATCACAAGATCATCATGCTTAAAGAATGAAGCCTTATAAATATGATGCAATCATGCGGGAAGTACAGCAAGGCTCTGTAATTGCAGCCATCCTAACTCCATTTTCTGAAGTCAGCATGCCGGCCACTGCGGAGGCCAGGCAAATTGGTTTATGACATGCTGCGCCTTGAACGTCAAGTAGTTTTTCAACGTGATAAAGCTCGGTCTTGGCCGTGAAAGGGCGATGCCAGGATTGGTCTCGAACTTCGTACACATTGCTTTAGGACCAATTCTGGCATGTTGGCCTTAACACCGCCGGGGACGCACACGGATTTTCTTACCAACCGGATAAATCTGTGTCCCTGTTCTGACCAGAAACACAATCCTCATTGTGCTTACGACATTTGATAGTAACTATTCACGACGCATTTAGGACTCGCCGCCTGGGCGTGGTTCGCATGCTTCCCGTACGCAGTTGGCGTCGACAAAGCATTGGAACTGAATCGCGGGCGCAGTGCATGCATTCTTTTTTTACATTTGCAAACACGATGGCGCGCCCCAATAGTGGAACACCATAGATCCACTGCGCTAGTATATTTTGTGTATACTTTTTTTATTATCTGAAATCCTCGTCCGTGAACGCTCGAAAAGCGAATACAAAGACAAGCTGCTTTCGAATTGCGCATCAGCTTCGACTATGTAACCACGTCCAAAGGAGCGCGCCGCAGAATGTGTGTGAGTGTGTCTGTGATACATGTATAACTAATGTCCGACGCGCACCACTGGTCCGTGTCATGTTCGACCGCGCGCGTACACACACGTCGCAGATGACACACTCAACAGTCCGCAGCTGAATCACCTCGGAGATTATTTCTCACCGCGGCCTCTTCTTCTTCTTCACGTCTCCGCAGCCCAGACAAGAGTGCGAAGAGAGACCAGTCGAAATCGGCCCTGCCGAGGCACTCCTTTTGTGTGCGATCGATTCGGTTCGATCTCATTCACTCGCGGTGCGCCGCGTGCGGCAAAGGACGATCTGGTTCCCCCCCCCTCTCCCTCCCGTCTTCACACCACACACAGGCCAGCATCGATGCCCTGCCCTCCTCCTCCTTAGTCTCTTCCTTTCAAAGGCGATTGCGCCTCTCGCTGCCGAAGCTTCGTGTATTCATTTCGTTCCGGTTGCTTGCATTGCGGCCGGCCACGGTGGGACGGGGAGGGAATCTTCGGCATCAGAAGAGAACGGGGTGGATAGCGGCTCGTAGGGTTGGAAAAGGCTTGGGCAGGGTTTTGACGTTGCGCTTCCTTTGTGCGATGACATGTGCCAGGCCGTGGCAGCGGGCGATCTCTCGCGAAGCCCCGGCTGCAACGGACGCGCGCGCCGTCCTTTCAATTTTGGCCGGTCGATAAAAGGGGGAGAAGAGGGCGCGAATGACGGTGGGAGGCAAGACAGCGAGTGAGAGAGAGAGAGAGAGGCCTGTCGCCTTCCTCGCAAACACGCACGCAAGCCGTGCCGAGTCGAGGCCTGCGAGCTCGTCTCGAGACACTGTTCGCCTCGCGCCCTTTCTCGCGTGCTTAACACACGCACAGAATAGACGAGACGGCGGCGACGACGTGACGTGGGATGAGGTAGTGCATAACGGAAGGGAGAAGAAGCAACGCTACAAGAAACCCCGGGCTCGGTCTAGAAAGGACGCAGCTTGGACGGCACGTCAGCGACGATCGTCGGAAGGCGGACCTGACGGACAGCGTCGGCCGCTGGTGCGGGCTTGCGTCGTTGCTGGTGGTGTTGTTGATGCGCGGAACAATGAGAGGAACTTGCCCGATCGTCGTTCGTCTCTATTCAGCGGCCCCGCCGGTCCTGCCCGTTCGCTCCCGTTGTTCGGCTCTCCACTTATGCGGCCAGCTTTCTTTCTTTCTTTCTTTCTTTCTTTCTTTCTTTCTTTCTTTCTTTCTTTCTTTCTTCTTTCTTCTTTCTTTCTTTCTTTCTTTGCGCTGTCTGTATACGTGTACATGCGTGCCTACACTCATTGGATCCCACTGCAATCCTTTCCAGCCACCTGACCTGAAATCTCCCCCTGCCGCCCTTCCAACCTTTCGTTACGTAACCTTGTAATTGAAGCGCTCTCCTATCCGAAGACTTAGGCTTCCATTACAGGAGGAGGGAGACCACGGGTCGGGGGAGGGGGGGAGGGGGGGGGGGGGCGCTTGCCTCGATAGCCTTCCTCACACCTAGACTACTCGGCATATGTCGTCAAGCTGACGTGGGGCAACTTCGTCTACGCGGTCACTTTCTTTCTTACTTTCTTTCTCTTAAAGCTGGCGTGTCGGCGACGCTTTCTTGGCGCTGAACGTGGCGATTTCCGCTAGTTGTTTCCGCCTCACCTTCGCATCTAGCGACACACTTCCGTGGGACCGCGTGTAAGGGAGACTGCATAGGCTAGGTATAGGACGAACGATCGTCAACTAAGTCTTCTTGGTTGTCTTTAAGCATTCGATAAACAAATGAATACTCTAGCTTTCGAAAGTTCGTGAGAATCCGAAAGACAGGCATCGGAGAACAACCTATTTTGTTCACACTTCAAATTAGGGAATTATCGGAAGTATAGTGGACGAGCTCATTGCGTGCGATTTCACCGTGCAGACAGGGCAGTCTCCAATCTTGGTCAGAACTATACTCACTCGTCCTATACACAAGAAGCCGCGATCCTGTCTGGATCCAGCACCATGCGAAAACGTAGTGACCTGCCGAGTGCGCTCAGTAGCTATACGTATATAGAAGGTGTTCTGCCCCTGAGCACGATCTCCCGGCCGCGGCGGCTGTATTTCGGTGGGAGCGAAATGCAGAGAAACGCTCGTGTATAGTTCGATTTACGTGCACGTTAAAGAACCCCAGGTGGTCAAAATTAATCCGGATTTCTGCAGTAACGCCGTATCTCGTAGCCCCCATCGTTGCTTCGAAGCGGCTGAAGCGTGCAAATTTGTTGTTCGCCCAGAGATCTGGTCCTGAACGATCGGCACTCAGACCATTGCTCGCGAGTGTGTTCAGGGACAGGTGTATGATAGCACTTTCTTCGAACATGAATCGGCGATCGTAACCGCGCGTTTTCGTCGACCTGCTGCTATGGCTGCTACGAAGCACGGACTATAGGCGAAATGCAAGTGTGGGAGAGGCGACGCCACCTCGCGACTGGACATCCCGCGAATGCCGCATGCTCGCAGCCTGACAGCGAAGCCGTGGCAGCGCGTGGGGCAGATGCGCCGTGTACGCATTAAAGCGCGAGCACGCCCTGGTCGCGTCTGCATATATACGTGGCACGCATACGAGCCTCCGCGAGGCACGTGACCGTATGGGAGACTGTGGTCGTGCGACGACAGGTGTGTATCAAACAGAGAGAGAGAGAGAGGCTGAAAAGCCTGACCCACGTCGAGCTGTCGTCGAAAGCGCGGCCGAGCGGGTCGCGTCGATCGATGCAGCCCCGGGCTCCATCAATCACGGCGCGTGCGGCCATGCGTGCATGCCCCCGAGGGGAGGGGGGCGGGGGGGGGGGGCGCAATGCTGGCTTGGAAGAAGGGGGGGGAGGGGGGGGGGCTGGACTGCGCGCTCGAGCGATTCGCCGAAGATCGAACGAGTTGGTGCGTTCGTGCGCGTGCTGCAGCGCAAGCTCTGCGGTGTTGCCTGTGGGGGGCTTGCATGGAGAGCGACGGGCGCGCCTCGAGCGGTGTCCGAGGCGTCGGAGAGCGCGTTTGGGCGAGAAATGGTGTTCAAATGGCCAGATTGGAAACGCCGATTTGCTGCTTAATGGGCAAGGCGCTGATGATGTCACGGTGCCAGCTGCTTTAGTGGTAGGAGCAATAGTAAGCGCTAGTCAGAAGTCACTGGTAGTTGGCAGTAGTAGTAGCAATAGCAGTACCGTTATTAGTAGTAATACTATTAATGACATTATCAGTACTACATTGATAGCGATAGAGTGGGTATAGGAGCAGCAAAAGCTGCGCTCTGTGTTATATTGCATGCCACTAACACACCGTGCAAACCGTTACGAAGATGGAGAGCGCAGCTGGATAAAGGATGTCGACGTAATTGCTAGTGTACGATCTGCTCGCAAACGGTAAGTAGTGTGTGTGCGTGCGTGCGTGCGTGCGTGCGCGTGAGTGCAGATTCGCAAATTGTAGCTATCATGCTCAAGGTGGACAGCGGAACCCGCCTGCGGCAGATGGAAAACCAGGACCGCTCCCAGGTGGTCTTAATCCCGATTATACCGACCATGCAAACTCGAACGCTGTTTGCTGTTAATAACTATATATATAGGCTAGCTACTCCGACCGAGCACATCGTGTCTTCCTGACTGCGTTTTCGAGACTTCCCATAGCTTCTTCAGAAAAAACTAGTAAGCGCGGCATTGCAACAGACCGGACGATGTGCCGCCTATACAAGGCTTCGTGGACGATCAAAGTGCCGCTGCGTGACGAGCCACGTTACAGCCGGCCACGCAAAGTTTGCGGGAACATTTGCGACTTCCCGCGAAGCCTGCTGGTTGCGTAGCCTCGAAATCAAGTTTACTAGGTAGAAGTGCTTGCGTCCTACACAAAGTGATCCATTAAATTAGAAGCGTACGTCATTCCTTCGCGAGAAAAATCGCATTTGTCGTGGAACCCCTGTCCCACGAACTTTCGTGTTCCACTGTATAGGGCGCACAAGGTCCGCGCGCGCTCGTGTAGTCGTGGCCGCCGTACAAACATGCGGCAACGTTTCTCGCAGCATACGTGTTGCTCAAAGCCGCGGGACGCCGTTTTCATCGATCCCCAACGTCCACGATGTCGTTCGGTAAACACAGCTCGCTCTCCGCTCTCCCTCCATTTCGCCACTCTTTTCGCGCGCGACCAGTACACATGCGCGCTTTTTGTTCCTAGTTTGCCTTCGCCGTGTATCGCGTCCACCTCTTCGTCTCTCCTCTGCGGTTCTCTTTCACTTCCTGTCTTTCCTCGCTGTCGTCACGAACGCCGTCGATCTGTCTCCCGTTCTTTCTCACTCTCGTTCGCTCTCTCCTGCCATCTGGTGGACACGATCGTCTTCGCCGCACGCCAGCGGTATAATGTCCCGTCGCGCGTGCGGTTTTGTTACTTGTGTCGCGTAATGTATTGTGTGTCACAGAGCGGCAGCGTTACGTGTCAAAACAATGTCACAACACCGTGCTGGCCGCGGATGATGATTCGCGTTCTGTGGTAACTGCTGAGTTTCGTTTGTTCTTTCTTTCTTTCTTTCTACATCTACTCATCATCTGTCGCGCATGTTAATGTGCGTCCCGGTGCCCTCCGTACGTGACTGCCTGTTTGCGAGCAGCACGTCCTAAAGATGAATAGGAGAGAGAGAGAGAGAGAGAGAGAGAGAGAAATGTTTAATTAAAGGCGATCTCTGCTGCTTCCGGGGAGGTGCCCAGATTAAGTCGATGTTTTTACTCCTCGGTAGGTATAAACGCCCTACTGGTTTTCTTTACGGAAATGCTATTCGACAGCGCGTTAATCGTACTGCAGATTTCTGAAAGGGTTATTTTTCTCTTTCCATTGACGGGCTAATGTGTCCACGAAGACCTCTATAGAGCGCCCATGGACAGAGGCTGTTCGACAAGTACATTTATTTCATTCGTTCTGCTGGTATATTCCGTTTCAAAGCTGGTTACCTTCGGAATTAGCCTAGAAAATGGCTGGCAAGATTTTCAGGTCATAAGTTCGTAGGCTGGTGCCTATATGTGGCGACCTGCCGTCTCACACCAGAGTGCTCAAAAGATTTACGCGGCTCTCGGCGGTCTCGCACTGAAACGCCTTATACGTCTGTACTCTGCGGATCACAAACAACCTGCAAACCCCTTCACTGCTGCCTTGAGCAAGGTGACGATCCCATCGCGCGCGCTTCGTCCACACCTACACGAGAGTCGGAATAATCTGGGTCATAGGACAAGTATAACAATGTAACCGTGCAACACCGGTGTGTCACGGTGAGAGGTAGCGGCCTTCCCGTCCATGCACAGTCAACCACAAAAGTTTACGGGACAGGGGATTTGCAGAAAGCCGAAATCCTTTTCGAGCCCAGATACAAATCCTCGAATTTAAGGTCTCAATATTTGGTAGTTGGTGAGACCCACACCGTGATTCATTAAATTGGAAGCGTCCATGCCTTAGCATAGCAGGAATTCGCCGTCGTCTCGTACACTTTTGTGGCCGCCTGTATAGACACGCCTTCTTCGGGACTGCCAAGACGACAGCGTCTGTGACGGATGACATGGAACTCGTTACCCTCTCTCGGTTACGCGCACGATCTATCCCGTCTTTGTTTTACATTTCCGTCGAACCATTTCTAGAGCAGCCGCGCATGTGGTCAACAACGAGCGCGCTCGCGAGGACACCGTCGGATGCGCGGAGGGAAGGCGCACTCCCGATGACACACAGCTCGAAAAATCGCTGGCAATTGATCGTGTGTCCTCCTATCTTCACCCCGCGTGTCATGTTGGGGTGCCGCGGCCTTATCCCTAACAGACGAGAGCGCGCTGCGGGCCTCGCTTTTTCTAAGCTGATTAAAAATCGCCGCGCCGTGGCAGACGACAGGACGACGCATCTTCTCCGTATGCGCAACAACCAAAGTCGAAAAAAAAAAAGAAAGAAAAGAAAAAAGACAGATAAAGAAAGAAAAACAAAGAAGGCGAACAGAAGGGGAGGTCAAAAAGAAAGAATCCCCGAACAGGTCGCGAGCGTGATTGCACATCCAGATGCCGGCGAGCCTGAGCTACTCTCTCTCTCTCTCTCTCTCTCTCTCTCTCCGTTTCTCTCAATATTCTCGTCGTGTCGGCGAGTTTTCTTGTTTTATTATTTCCTGCTTAACTTCGCCTCGGGTCGCGGCGGCGAAAACAGCTGAAACGCGGATGGCTGATCCTGCGTAAGCCTTCCCCGCCGAGTATGCGAATAAAGAAAAATTACTCCTCTGTTCCGTTTATTGTCCTGCTCTTCGCGTTTTTCCGGTGTTCATCTTTCTGTTCGCTTTTCGCCTCTAAAAACTCGAGGAAGATGCTCTCCCCACCGTCGCATGGTTGATGGATAGGATACCGTCGTATCTTCCGATGTCCTTTGCCCCGTACAAGCCTCCCCCGCTGAAGTTGCATTTGAAACTCGAGAAACGGTCGTCGTCTTTCTTTCTTGCTTTGGTCTTTGGCGCACGGTCTGTGCGAGATATCAGCAAACCCCGTCGACGCCGTCGACTCGCCTTTGTTTCGAGCTCGGCGACGTCGTGGACGGAATACGTAAAACGATATCGACGCGCCGACGTTCCCTCCACTTGCTGGCTTGCAACGGCATTTAATCGTTCGTCGGCCGTCGTCGCGTATTCGGCTTTTCGTTATTCATTCCGCTCTCTCGAAATGTACGAGCTTTCGGGGGGGTATTTCTTCTTTCATTTGTTTCTTTACCCGAAGTTCGCTTGCATTATATGTGCGCGCGTCTTCAGTTATCGCTGGCTTTTACAGCCCTCGTTTCCGCCGTTCGAAGACGCCGGCGAGATCCTTCTCTAGACGTGGACGTTGCAAAGTTTTGAGTGTCGCGGAATGAAACACAATCTATAGAAAGAGAGAGAGAGAAAGCAGGGAGGTTAACCATCGTCACGTCCAGTTGGCTACCCTAGACTTGGGAAAGGGAAAGTGAATGTAAGGAAGAAGGGGAGGCGGTGTGAGCGCTGCCGTAGATGAGAATTCACTCATGCATGCATGCAGGTGCAAGTGCTCGCATATAGTTCAGTTGCCTTTCAAGAAGCGCTCCAGCGCTTCGATGGCCTTGTGCGTGTGCTCCCGTTGCGAAGCAAGAGAGAGTTTCGCGATGCGCTGGCAAGCGGATACATTCGTTAGGAAGCGACCATATGGACATAACGAGAGTACCCGATACCGGGTTACATGCCGAATGTGCCACGCTCACTTTTGGAGCACTCCCTATATACCGTCCTCTAGAAGATACCGCTTAAAAGGAAGGCGGGTTTTCTTCGCTCGCAGAGGGGTCGTGAATTCTAATGGCCATTATTTGTAAACGTAACCGGCGCTGGGCATTCATTTTTCGCGCATTACCTTCCAAACTGTCTCTCCACGCCCCTTTTATCGGCCCTCGCTAAGCTTCAGCGAGAAAGTTTTCAGCCCTATAGGTGGTCCGGCAATCTGGCAGGCCAGATTGCGGGGTCTCGGCCACGCTGTTGAAGCGTCGCGTCAACGAAAGAAACCAAAATGAACCGTTCTTTCTCTCTCTCTCTCTGCCTGCGTATTCACGCTTAAAGCGCGCGAACGTCGGGCGCCAGATGATGAGGGGCTCGACTCGCCTCGTACGCTGAATTCACGCAGTCGGTTGCACGCGTAAGCGAGGAGACAAAAAAAAAAAAAAAAAAAAAAGAAAGAAAGAAAGAAAAAAAAAGGCAGGCGTGATTTGGGTCTAAGATTACAGGGTGGCCGATGCAAATAGCGCGATGTGGGAGCGCGGCGTTGGAAACACTCGCGACGCCAAGAGAGATGGGGTATACTACGGACGAGAGTCCGAAACAAAGCGCCCGCCGTCAACTCGAGGGAGCGCCCTTCGGAGCGCGCTGGCGCGTCGTTGGAAGCCGTTCTTCAGCGTGGCCGTGGGGGCGTTCCTCATTTGTTCTCAGGCTGGCCGTTAGGGGGAGGAGTGCTGCCCCTAACCAGAGACTGCTGCTGCTGCTGCTGCTGTTGCTGCTGGATGAACCTAACCGTCAACCCGTGATGTCCGTTTTGTGGTACTTGTTTGTTTCCTTTTTTTTCTCTCTCTCTCTCTCTTTGTGAATGATTATAGCTGTTACGTTGAAAGCAGTGCACGTGTATTCCAGCCGCCGATAACGTGGGTCAGTGGCAATGCTGTACTGCTGCTTCGGCGGAGTACGAGGTCGGCGGTTCGATTGCTGACCGCGAACAGGCGTATTCTGATTGGGCGGGGTGGGCGGCAGGCAGGCAAGAAACGCTCTAGTGCCGTGTTTTCGGTGCTCGCTAAAGGCTCGCCGTGGGTCAAAATTAATGCGACACCATCCAGTGCGGCGTCTATCATATGGATCCTCGGTTGCTTTGGGACGTGAAGCACTGTCCATCGATCAATTAATTCATTCGTAAATCAATGCAGTTGTAGGCTTGGTGATACGTTCTGATCAACTTGGTCCTGAAACTGCGTCTGTCGGTGTGCTTTTTTTCGCTTTCATCCGTCTGAATTTCTGACGAGCTTTGAGAATCGAAGTTCTGACGGCAATATGAACGGTATATACAAGTACAGAGAACAGAATAACGTGCCCGCAACGACTTTGTAATAATTCCACTGCATGAACTTAGTCCCTCTTAATCTGAGTGTCCGTTATAATAGTTACATAATGCTCTTAATTGCAACAAAAAGAAAAAAAAAACGCAGCTTGTATGCAGTCGATCGAAAAGGACACGTGAATGAAACTACCACGTATTAATCAATTTCTACTTCTCTTACTTTTTTTACGTCTTTTGATGGTGCCCCTCCACATTAAGGCGCTCGTCATCCTGAGTTATGTAGTACACCTTGCTTCGTTTCCCAACCGCCAATGGGAATTAACGCTTGCCGCAATGCGAGTTTGGTCACAAACTGCAAAGTCCGCGGCAAGTGACTCCAACCGTTCACGTGCCGCCGAGTCGTCGCAGATCCACGGAACAACTCGTGTTCCGAGCGCCAGCGCATGTCTCAAAGATAGCGCATTGTGTCTGGTCAGCGCTATGACGACCCTATAAGGCTTGTGTAAGAGCTTCCGCGTTGACCTGCGTAAGATCAAACTGGCAGCATCATCGCCTCTACTTCGTGAAACGGGCCAAAGAAGAAGCCAAGCCTCCCCGTGAACTCAGCGCCTTCCGGATTCTGCTACTACACACACGATGCCAGCTGGTGCGATCCCGCACACAAATACACACACAAGCGCGCGCGCGCGCGCGCACGAGCACGCACGCGTGCTCACGATCTTCGTCATCCTGCCGAAGCAGCAGCCCCGAGCTCTGCTTTCCCAACTCGGTGGTTTGGTCTGTGTGTATAGCGCTACCGTCGCAGCCGAAGCGAAAGTTCGGAGATGCGGACGCTGCGCCGTGAAGCGGGAGCGCGTTCATCTCGCTCGCTCCCCCGCCTCCCCGATTCAACACCTTTCAATGCCGACTTCCGCCCACCGAAGCCAGCGTTTTCCGCAGCCTCTTATCGCCACCGAGCTTTTCTTTCGCAAACTGCGCGAGGGGTCGGACCGTCCCTTTCTCGTCACGTTGCTGCATGTGCGCCATAGTGCTCTTCTCACCTCTCTCTCTCTCTCTCTCTCTCTCTCTGAGATTTATGCGCTAGGAAGCGACGGACATCGGCGGTGAACAATCGACCCATTACTCAGCGGGAGGCAAAGGGGGGCCGCGCAGTGGAAGAGGGCTGAGTATGGGGTCCGTCCCCCTCGGTGAACGCGGCTGCGCGCGCGGCGTGTGATATGAGCCTCGATAGAAACGTGATTGCCGCGCGCCGCCCTGGCTCCCTGCGCCGATCGCTTTGCTGCCGGGCGTCAGGCCCACGGCTTCTTTTGTTTTAGCAGACAGACTGCCTAGTGTGTTTCTTTCGCTCGCACACCGCCGGCGGCTGAATGCTTAGTGGCGAAGGCAGAGAGGCAGCGCGCCTCTGAGCTGCTGCGATCATGACGGATGCGCAAAAAAAAAAAAAAAAAGCAGCGTCATCTTTTGTACGATCCCTTCCGTGTGTCTCGTCGCGTCCTGGTCTGCGTGGGCTATGTAAGTGACTGACGTAATTTGCTTCGCGGATATCTTGTATAGTGCTTCAAGGGTATAGCGCGAGAGCGTATACAGAGTACGAAAGATATACAGACCGACCGGAGAAAACGCGCTGTGCATTGTCCGGTCGTTATTGTGTCTTTCTTTCCTCCTGTGTAGGTTTTCGCGCTACCCTGAAAACGTGAATCAATACCAACCTCGTCAGTTTACTGTTCTCCTTAATCTCGCGTAGCGTAGATGAAAGCGTCGTTCTAGGCCGCGCGTTAACGCTAAAGATGCTTCGAAAGGAATCCAAAAATTGTTCATCAAGTCGAGTAGCTGGACGCAGAAGTGACCAGTGAAGGGGAAAACTTCGGCAGCTCAGTGGAAAGAGTGTCGGTGAGGCCAATGCGTAGGCATAGGTTACTTTGTTCATCGGCGCATCGCGTCGTTAGTCTATACGGTGAGAGTTCTTCCGGAGAAATAACGGAAGCAAACGAAAATGCGTGCAGTTACGAAACATTGGAAACGTGCGCGCGGGACCACGTGAATGAACTCTCGGATAAACGAGAAGGTTTTGGCAGGGGAAGCCGTCTTCACCAAAGGCGCGTACTGACACTGCTCCACAACCTCGAGTTCCGGTTAATACGATTCTCGACCGCCTGAGCACCACGATGTTTATACTGTGCATGACCGCGTCCTGCTCTCTCGCCAGGACCGCCCATTAAGGTTGGCGTGGAACAAGTTATCAGTCCACTAGTGAGGTCGCGAGAAGGAGTAGTCAGTGCTCTTTTTTTTTTTTTTTTTTCAGTCCGTACGGAGATGGAGACGGTTCTCGGCGGCTCATCTCTTTCGATTCGTCTCTGAGATCAATTGTACTTACGCCAGTGGTGCCCCGCTCCCCGTGGGACCACTCAAGGCGACTCTGGGAAATCTCACTCTCTGTCTCTCTCGCGCGCTATTCGCGATCTGTCTCAATGAGAAAAATGCGAGAGCCTCGGGGCCAGGACGTCCGTGGCGTGCGCTTAACCGGTTCACACCTTCGGGCCGGGCACCGCAATCTCGGAGCGTCGTCGCGCACAGCCGCAGCCGCGCTGCAGTCGATTCGCCAGATAGGGGAGCGTCATTTGCAAGCTGCGGAACCGTCATCGGGGCGCTCGTACGTACGTGCCTCACGGTTCATGGCTTGGCCCCGCGCTCTGCATCGATACGCCAAGGCGAAGCAAAAACTTGAGGCACGCATAATTACCGGCTTTTCGGCTACACTGTGACACAGGCCTCCGCTGCCGATAGGACCGGCGTGGGCAGGAGAGTAATCGCTGCGCGACGCGGCTAGTTGCGTGCAGTGCTGCGATTGCATTGCTGGTTGTGTCGGGCAGGGCGCTTGCGCGTTCCCGGAACCTCGCTCATCTGTGCATCTATTCGGTGCAGGCGCGTTTTACCACTCCCAGCTTCGGGTTCACGTTATACAGAGCCCCGGATAGTTAAAAAGTTAATCCGGAGATCCCCACGCGACTATACGTGGCCTGTCTTCACGGCGCAGTTGTGGATTTAAGCTGTGAAACGTGTTAATTTATGTAACTGTCATTCAGCTGGTATCCTCGCATGTGGCTTTGTGGCTATGGCTTGTGTTTCTGCTGACCACGAGGTCAGGGTCCGGTTCCCTGCCGCGGAGCCTGCGTTCCAATGGGGGTGGAATGCAGAAACGTTCGTTCACCACGTTTTGAGTGCGCGGTTAAGAACCCCATATGGTGAAAAATACTCTGGAGCCATCCGCTACGGCATCCATTGTAATCCAGTGTACAGTTTCTCGGCGTTAAACCCCGTGGTTTGATCATTTATTTAGCTTTTCCTTTCGAGCGACTGCGCTGTGTTCATTCACAGCGAGCTGCACTCCGTGGTTCGACGTCCAGCAGCGAAGCTAGCTTTACACTTTACCTCACAAGTGGGGGCGGCACATTAGGAGGTCATATCGGTTAGGTTAGGTTAGGTTAGTAGAGCAGGATTAGTTAGGGTAAGGTCTTGTAATCTTTGTTAGATGACACGAGGACTATGGGAGCTAGAGAAGCGGGCGCTACGCAAATGTTGGAGACGCCGTTACTCTGCGGAACTCGCCTTGCGGCAGGCTGTATATCGCTGCACGCAAGTTCGTGCGCGCAGCTCGTCGTCGATTGCTGACGGGCTCAGTTCGCTCGCAGTGCTGCGCGCGCGTGCGAGCTCGCTCGGTGCAGGCATAGAGAGCGAGAGAGAAATACAGATGGAGAGGGTGGTGAAAACACTCGTGGCGGCGCTGCTGCCCTGGGGCGCAATAAGCAATTTGCGAATTAGAAATCGACGACCTCACTGGCTCATTCTGCTCTTTAAGTCGTCGTCGTCGTCGTTCAAATCTTTTCTTTATATCCTTTTTTTTTTTTTTCGCTTCAGCCGCCCGGCTACGAACGACGTCCCTGAGTCCTTCCTGTCTCGAGATCACGCCATTACGTGGGCTGTTTGCAATACTGCCGCTACGTGGCGGCCTCAGCCAGACTCTCCTTGTAAATTATTTGTGTTTTCTTTCTTTGCTTTAGCCGAAAATTGTTCGCGACAATTTTGCCGCCGATAAGAGAGACACACACGCCATGCACACCGCACTCTCTCCCTCGAAGAGAGAAAGAAAAGTAAACGACGTGATTTTCCCGAATCGTTCGGTTTCATGCATCAGCAGTGGATAACAGGCAAATTATGCAGGAGGGGAAGGGTTACCACGGTTATTATACTAAACGCGGGGAGGCAAATGTGTCGCCCTAACTACGACCCGAAGTCTTAACTATATACTCACCCCACGAGCAACAGAAGGGCGCCGAGATGTTTTCTTGAATGACCCCCGAATGGGGGCGCGGTAAGAAAATTGGGAGACATTAGCGAGCGTGTACTTTCTCGTTAAGTTGTTCTCTATCTTTCTAACTTGCGAACGTCGTTGCGCCAACCACCTACTTTTTACTTTTGAATCGCAACCGCTTCGACCTAAGGCACAGCTGTCGTCTCGAGACACCGGAAGGAGTAGCGGTTAATCGTGTTACGCGTGTAGTGTATATAAATCGAGACATTCGTATGCAGGCAAGACGTCGCGATGCGAGGCCAAGTCACATTCTTTGAATTGCGGCTAATGCGGGCCGATAAATTCGGGAAATCGCGTTTGTTGGCTGCAGACGCATTCCTTGCACTTCACACGCACATTTTGCTATTTTAATTAGGGGAAACAACTTGGGAAGGCAGGCATCTGAATTTAGGGCTGGCGATTCGAAAATATCAAGTGCACCAGTCAGAAAATAATAAGAGAATATTAGAAAGAAAGATGAAAATAGCAATAAATAACTACACACACTAATAACGATAGTTGCAATTTTGAAAGTATAGTGTAACGTACCCCGAGCAACTTCACAGGTAATACGGTCCTATTTATTTCGTATGGTCACCACATCGTTTGTTTGTTTGTTTGTTTGTTTGTTTGTTTGTTTGTTTGTTGCTAACTAGGTTTTGTTTTGCTTGCTTGCTTGCTTGCTTGCTTGCTTGCTTGCTTGCTTGCTTGCTTGCTTGCTTGCTTGCTTGCTTGCTTGCTCACACAGCTCAGTGTTTCGAAGTAGCACGAAATCCGAGGAGCTGTTCTTCTCTCGAATTGCGAACACCGGGAAACAACTGGTAATCTCTCTTTTGCGTTGTCGTACAACCATGAACCGAGCAGACCTTTCCGCGCTGGCAGCCGCAAATAGAGACATGCAATGACAGCGTGTGGACACTTAAGCGCGCGCGTCAGCCTTTTGATTTTTGTCGTTTTCTTGATACACCGTTTTCGTCGCAAAAAAATTGCCCGTTTTCCCGCAATTATCGCGTGCCTTCCCTGACTCTAGCGAAAACACGCGTAGCGTACGTGTGCACGAGGCAACAACAACGTGCAAAGTGAACGCCGAATGGGAATGCAAATAAGCAAGGCCACAAAAGCAAGAGTGCGCGGTAATAATCACCATGGCCGCACGGTGGCTTGCGGCAGGCTGGCTGGTCGCTCGCATTAGCTGGTGCGTGACCGAAGCAATAAGAGACGCGCACCGGGAACAGCACAGAGCTTCGACCAATCAGGCACGGGCTGCATATCCCGGATAATCGCTCGGAAGACTGGTGAACTATTACCTGTACAGTACGGCCCACTGTACACAGCCACTAAAGATAAATGCTAATTCGGTTTACACTGGCGGTACGAGAACTCCTCTCGAAATTTGTAGTCAAATATATGGCGTAATATTACCACCGTAACAGGAGTCACCGGCAGTGACTTGACTCTCGGAGTGCACAGCATGTATAGTCCACTCTCTGACAAGAAGTGCGCAGAAGACGACGACACGTGTGGTGTTAATTTAATCCACCGATATTTGCATCAGACGCTGAAATAGAGCCGCATCGAAGCAATGGCAAGCCAGCGAAGGCCTTGCTCTTTATCGCGCGGAGTGCCACAAAAGAAAGCCGAGGCATCCAGCGAGGAAACACAGGGTGGATGAAAAGAGGAATGACTGAGCTCTCGGAGGTGAGTCCAGCGCTGTAGCCATTTCCTCTCCGCATAGGGTTACCTTTTCTCTCTCGGAGATAGCACAAGCTGTGAGGAACATCCGCGTCGTGCCATGCCTCTCGAAAAATGAGACCCGGAGAAACACGGTAGCTTCTAGGTTTGGGGGTAAGATAATCACCACGGTTTCGCTTACTCGAGCAAGGAAGGCACTCCCGCGGGCAGCGAAACAAACAAGAACAAAAGAGAAATAACTCGAAAAGGGAAACCGCTGCGGCGATGCCACGGTTTGTGGCGGTCAGTGGTGGAAGCTTCGTCCGGGTGTAGACGCGGCTGCTCTTCGCGAGCGCACTGTTCTGAAACACGGAGAGAAAGAAAAAAAAAAAAGGGGGGGGGGGGGGGGGGGAGGACTCTTCTACTTTTCCTTAATTACGGAGGCTGCCTACTTGATACTTAACAGCCACCCGCGCCGCCCTCTCGCTGTCCATTTCGCCGCACTCATACAAGTTGCGTCCCTCTGAATTAGCGCGCAGCGCTCGAAAAGCTAGGCGGCATGCAGAGGAGATGACTATTGCGCTGGAGAAAGTAGTGCGATGCTTCAAGCGTGGAAATTAACTACGAAAGCGGCGTGAACGCCGCAAAGAGGAGCAGCTAATGAATCGGTATAGTAACTGTAGCAAGACATTGATTTAATTGCGCATAAAGTAAACGTTCATAGCGGAGTATATAAAGTAAAACGTACAGTACGTAAAGTTTGTACAGTGCCGCGTGTGTTACATCGTATATAGTGGCACGCACAGTACAACGTCTGTAACGTAACACCAAACAACGCTGCAAACAAGTAGCACTTTTGCTGACGCATCAAGGCGCGAACTTCGCGAGCGCGGCAGTTTGCAGAAGTATTGCATAGCAGCTTGCGCGAAGAATATACGGTGCAGTTAAATGATGGCTTTACGCTCACTTCGTTTTGTCTGGGCGCGTCGTCTGCATATCGCTATCGGGAACACACGACGCAACCGCAGAAGCGTATACTGTACACTACGAAGAAACGCACTGCGCAGGTACACGTTCAGCAGCAGAAGAGTGCTACATCGCGGAGGAGGAATACACAGTGGAGGTAGACGCTGAACCACAGAGGCATATCTACTACCATAAAGTTTCTCACTATAACACTTAGAGGGTAATCTGGCGCCACCGTCTATGCAAGTTTCCTGAAGGGCGCTATGCCCTCATGGGAAGGACGGGATATATGTATCGACGAGGCTTCGTCGAAAACGTGGATATGGCTACACAACTCATGCGTTCTTAAAATAAAATCTGCATAAAAGGCTTTCATTCACCCATATTACATCTCTCAATAAAGTTTACTCACCTACAATGCAGGGTCAAGCGAAGGAAAGCAAGAACAGACGAATTGTTCCAAAGCGAGCGAGAATCTTGTCGTCTTTCCTCCAACTTTAGCGGCGAGCTGATACTTTTTACGCTTCCTATAATTGTACATGCTATAATATGTCCTCAAAATTAAACAAAACATGTTTGTGTGTAATAATAATACTAAAACAGCTTTTTACGTGCTGTTTCAGCAGGAAATGAATCAATGTGACAGACCGAACGGTGCTAGCCAGGCGCGTCTTCAAGGCGTCCTGGCTCCTCGAGAACGATGTCAATCCGAAGTCACAGTATACCGGCATTCCCACGCATACCACAGCGCAGCAGCGCCAGATTTCCCTCTAGGTATCATAGTGAGAAACTTTATGGCTACTGCATCGCGGAGGAACACACAGCGCCGGTATCCGTTCTCTATCGTGATTTGCTCTCGTCAACTGTAGCTTCTGCAGTGCTGCATCGCTTTAGCGAGACGCACGCGGGAACTTTCGCGTTGGCGGACTGCCGCGTACGGCAAGCGCGCGCCTGTCCGAGCTCTCGTTTTTAATCGACGTCCAGCTCTTCCCGTTCGTTTCGTTTGTATGCAGGCGCACGGGCGTTTTTTCCTTCCCTCGGATGAACTCGGGGAAATACCTTCAGGAGTGGTCTTCGCCGACTGACAACGAACGTGGACTCGTATTCTTCGTTCTTGTTTTAACATCTCTCTGGTCGCCTTTTCTCTGTGTGTACGCTTGTGCGTGTGTGATGCCTCTTCGTTTCGGTATGCATATATTGACGCGCCCGCACGGTCGAAGGCGAGGCGGAGAAGAAAAGGCTCACCGGGAAATGCGTTTGATCAGCACAGATATGTGCCGCTTGCAAACGATTCCCCGTTCGCCGCGCACTTCCTGGGACGTTATTTAGTGCACCATCGACTTGCATGTTGTGGTCGGTCGTTACTGTTTGCGGTACTGCTGCTGATAGGCTACGGGGTTCGGAAACGACAAGTCTCTGATCATTACAAGAGGATCGAGAAATCGAGATAAAATTATTCTTTTTACTGGTCGGAATTAGGAACTGTGTAATCATGTGATGTGTAATCATTTAAGTGCTCGTGTTGCAATTGCAAAACGGAAGCCGCGGTCAATGATCGAGGCACGTCCACGCTTATAGACGCCATGTGTTTACAACCCTGCAAGTTAACTCTCTCTCTCTCTTTGCCTGTTCCTTTTTTTTTTTTTTTCAATCCCTCATACCCTCTCCGCCCATTCAGGGTGGCCCAAGCGGACGCCCAAATAGCCTACCTTTCCTTGTTTTGCTTGTGCCCCTGAGTCTAATCGTCGTCGCTGAAAGTGGCCCTCAAATTGTTGTTCATCGATCGTTACACTGTGAATATAACGCCGTAACACTCGATGCTTGAAAAGACAAAATTCAGTTTTCTAAAGTGTTCCGTATTCCTAAAAGTCCGCCGAGCAACTGCGCTACAGATCGAATCTTCGCACCACTTCGCTCCCATCCGCAGCTTTCCTCCGAATGCGAATTGGCCGCCACACGAACAGGGGTTACAACACGCTCGTCTCAACCATCCCCCGCGTCTTACATTACACATCCGCCGCCCTCACGCGCTGCCTCGCTCCCGCGCGAGCACGTTATTCGTGACGCCGGCGATGCTACCGATCGCGCCCGGCGGCGCCCCAGTAGCCACGGGGGTTGCCGCCGCCGCAACACCGGAGTCGTGATCGCTTCCCGGCGCATCACGCTTGCTCGATGGGGCACGCGTTGCGTGTATGTACACAAACGGGCGCGTCGACGGCGGAGCCATTCTCAGCGTGAGGTCCGGAACCCGACAGGCGCTGGGCGCGAGAAGCGTCGTGTCTTCCGCCTCGAGTACAGGATGCCACCGTGATCGCCCGCCGATTGATCGCGTCGCCTAGCGGCGCAACGGCTATAGCAGCTATAGCCTACCCCCCCCCCCCCCTCCCCCCCTCTTGCGAGACTGTCCCGAACAACTTTTCGTCGCCCTGTCGTATCACGTCGTGCGCGCGTTGGCGCGTTTTATGTTGTCGCCTCGACGCGTGGCCGCTACGCTTCGTTAATTCGGTGCAGCGTTGTCGAACCCTGTGCCCGCGCGGTTCGTTCGAGAACGGGTTGTAGCGTTAACGCGGTGCGCAGCTCGGCCAGTTGTACCGGGTGTCGCAAAGGTGCGGGTAAGAATGGGTGTCGAAGAACAAGTATGCGGGACGTTGACGGGATGACGAAGACACCGAGGCAGTTCACTCGCGTGCTCCGCTATGCAGAGTACGTGTTCGTTGCTCTTTTAAATCAACTGAATCTAAGAGAGTGTGTCTCGCAACGGTGAAGTGCAGTGTGGCCATTTAGAACGTCACTCTCAGTCGGCGAGTAATGTCATGCAGGAGCACGTGGTGAAAGTCAACGCGCGTTTCTTTTAAGCGTCAGCACTTCAAGTGCAACACGCTAGGTCTATTGAAACCTCCTTTATTGGTGTTTCAGGTACCACATTACTTGGTATCTGCGTTATGAGCAATCAATAGACATCTATTCCCACGCAATCTGTTTGCCCGCACGACGCGTGTGATCATGCGGACTTTCTTGTGTATCGATTAACTAAGGCTAATTTTCTACGACGAAACGGAAGCTTGCTTGCGGAGATATCCACTATAATTCACGTATACCTGCGCCGTTTATTCGCCGCCTTACTAAATATCTCATGTCCCACTTCGCATTACTCAGTAGAAAGCTGATTTCCTGAAGCACCCTATCGGAATCTGTAAGGGCACTGTCACACTGGGCAAAAAGATCGTGCTAAGTAGTAACGCGTCACATCAAAGCAACGACATATCGTTATCTATCCTAGTAGTGGTTCCTTTGGCAGAGCAACCTACGAAGCGCAGTTTGAGAACAGCGCACTGGCACTCTTCTTGCCCGGTGAGACAGAGCCCTAACTATGCGCAACATAACCGTGTGCGTTGCGCTTGCGGTCGATCTTTGGGACGTCGTACTATTCATGGTTCACACACAAAAACAATGTCACGACAAAACGCGTCAAAGCTTGAATCAACGTTGCGACAAGTCGTATCAGTTGCCACTCCAGGCCTAGAAAGAGGGCAGGCAAGACATACTGCGCACGATGATTGCACTCTGAGAACGAAATGAATGCCGAAATCTCCTTTCAGCGGAGTGTGTTTACTCACCTAGGCGCATATAGAGTGAACATAACCTATCAACTCTCGAAATGGTGTTGAAGATGGTGGAAAAATTCTTTAGAAAGGAGCCGTCAGTACTCCCTTTAAGAGATATTCACGAACTTGACTACCCTTCACGCGACATCAAACTCACCGTAGCCGCACTTTTATAATCTCGAATAGCAGTGGCACGCCACTTAAAACCGCTAGCTTCCCACTGAATGCAATCCAGCGAAGCCACCGATGCGAGGGAGCAAAGACACGTGATCGCCGCCGTGGGGAGCTCGCTCGCCTTAATGGTTGGGCAATGGATGTTGGCTAGTCGTCGCTCCTCCGTCAGTTTTCTCTCGAATGGCCGTCGTGACTCGGGCGCCATGTTCTTGTCGAAGCGTTAGTGCGCTCTCGAGCTGCAGGGGGGCGCCACTTTTCACGGGTGCTGCTACCGATGCGCGCGCTTCCTGTCGGAGGGTTGTCGTCGGTTCGTGTCGTAGGGTCGTAAAGTTGAAGGTGTGCGCTATGCAAGACGGTGCACGTGTTGGGCGGATGTGTTGCAACGCGCACTCCATTCACACGAGAACGGCGATGTTTCGAAGGGGCTCTTCTTTTCTTGTTGTCGACGGCGTTTGCGTAACCATAACGTTTGGGTGCGCACGGTGGTGTCGAAAATTTAAATGAAGGGCTGACGGCGAACAAACGGGCACGCGAGAAACCAGATCGAAAGAACCTGCTTCGTGCTGCAACCATCCAGAACCAGTGTTGCCATGATTGTTTTGAAGTGTGTTACTAAAGTGAGACAGTAATGTCGCTAAATTTCCGCTAAGTTCTGCGGCATAGTCGCTAAAATTGTCGCTAGGACTTTTCAGTTAATTTTAGGTAACGTAGGCGCTTCTGAAAATTTAAATGTAAGCTAACTTGGCCTAAATGATTACCGAAACGTCTCACGTTTGTCTATGTATAGGGTCCATGCGGGTCAGGAATAAATAGCGAATTTGTCAGCAGTGTGTAGTGGGCTACTCGACTATTATACTTGCACAACGACGGACGATTACTGGTGAAATTCTGCGTTTACCTTCAGGTTATGAACTTGCGAATGAAGCACAATTCAAAAGAACACTGAGTACTAATCTGATCTTCCTAGCACGCAAAGGCACATGGTCCCACATTATGCTTGCTGTCGGTTCCTACATTATCCTTGCTGTTCTAGTTGTCGGCGCTCCTGCAACGAAAGCTCATTTCTGCGACACGCACTTGGTCGAATGTTAACACGGTGTTGACATTTACTTGACCTTTATGCAGATCAAATACTACGCTGTCACCCCTTGATCTATCTGTAAAGCTCCTCGCAGTACTGATTTGTTCAAAAGTCATAAGCAAGCAATATGTGTTCAGACTCACGTGAAAGAGCCCATCCGCTCTCATGTCTGCGTATTTTGACAGTCGATCTGTCTTATTATTCACTTGCTGCATTCTAAATCTCACCTTCCGATTGATTATATAGGGTTTAGGTAAATTTATTTACGGGTACTCTTGCAAATGCCCTGTAATCGAACGTACAGTAGTGATAGTGCAGAACAGGGGGCGTTTGGACCTATTCAAATCACTTTTGTGAAGAATTCAAGATAATAATAATAACTAAATAATAATGAATAACCTGCATTTTGAGACCACTGCGAAAGCCATCATGCTGTGAAGCGCAGTGTGAGCATTACCGATGTAAAGGGAACCATTAATGCTTTATTATATAGTCCCAGAGCCCGCGCATCGTACAGCCCATTTCGGCCGCTGAAATGTAGCTTTTGCATAATAAAGTGCGTTTTAGAATTCCATTTTCGAAGCAACTTTCTTACCTTGAAAGTCGCTAAAGTATCGCCTATGTTTTTGTCACGTCGCTAAAAAAATGCCGCCGGCCGCTAAATAGAAAAAATACTGTCGCTAAGCAGACAAGAAAGTGGCCAAGTCTAGCGATAAAATCGCTAAAATGACAATGACTCTCCAGAGCTCCTCTTGTCTGTGTAACGGCATCATCGCGATGATTGTCACGATCTTCGACAATGACCGTGCTTGCAGCCACGCGTACGGTCTCTCTATAAGTAATTCGCGTACCCCAAGGCTCGTGTGCAAGTTTTGCTTTTGTTTTTTTTTACCAGGATAACGTTGACAATGTCAGCTGTCCTCGTTGCTACAGCAACAAGAATGACGAAAGCGGTTACTGGAACGCGCCGTCGTAAATAGCGAAATGCGAACGCGACGGTGTTTTGGAGATGTTGCCCGTGCACGATATCGGAAGGTACGTGCAAATTATGATGACCGGAAGCTCTCCACCAATCACCGTTTTTTTTTTTTATTAACTAACGTGACCCTGGATGCTTCCCAGTTCGCGCAAGTCAAGCGCCACATTGTCATAAACGAGGCAGTCGTACAGTTCATTTACGACTACCCCCCGTCGCAATCCTTTATTGCAGCACCGATGGTGACGAACCGGTGTTGAAACGACCCCCCTTCGCTTACGTTTGCGTTGCCTTTGGCACTATAGCCACATACATACACACACGCGCACCTTAACTAGTTCAGGAGGTGCTCTACTTCGGCATTCGTTACACCAGTGCCGAATGGCGACGCCTGCGCGTAGTCATTGGTTTCGCGCACGCGGTGGCGCGATCTCGTGCAGACCGGGTTCACAGCAATCCCTGCACTTGAGGGAAATGTAGTGCAGGCGGCGGGCAGTACTGGCTGGGGTCGTAGTTCCATGAACAGGGTATACTGACACTGAAATGGCGTTGGTAAAAGAAGTATTGCGGGGCAAATCGAACGGTCTTATTTGCGACGTACTCGTCGAGGTGCACGGTATACGGAGAAGTGAATTGATTTCGCCGTCTTTCGGGCATTTGCGATGTGATGCACGTTCTGACGGTATACTGTGTCTCGTATTTGCGACAAAGCGGAACGTACAGCGCTGTTCATTAGTACGCCGGTTCACTGATTATAAAGACTGACGCAAGCTACAAGAGCGCGTTTGTTAAAGTTAGCAAGAAGCGCGCGGATCGAATAAACCTATGGAGGCGAACTTATCGTGATGCTCTGGAGTGGGGCTGATTTCGCCATCATTTGAAATGTTGTGGCATCACGCAGGTTTGCGATTCGCACTATATACCTATACCTCGAGCCCCATATACTCAACCTAGTCTACAGCAACAAACTATACTTCTACTACCTTGAACCCAAAGTTTCTATTTCCACGACGCTTAATTTTTTTCGGCTCTGCATGCGCGTCGCACTGTGGGTCCAGACAGAAATGTAGGCGCCTGTAGGAGTATAGGTGCGCAGTCTAACGGTTTCTTGGTCGGGCGTGCGCTTCTGAGGGAGACGCGGATCACGGCGGGCGTCGTGTCTTGTCTGACTGCGTTCGAGAGCGCTGAGCCGAGGAAAATGACCCGCGAGCGATGCAAGCAAATGACCGTTTTGCTTTCAAACGCATGCGTGCCACGGACATCTCAAAATCGGGACGCGTTTCGTGCACGGCGTCCTTGGAGTCTGCCGAAGAAGCAGAAGCAAACAAACAAAAAGAAGTAATCAACGTCAACAAAAACATGCGCTTCATTTCGCACGTGGCGCGGATTGAGAAGAATGGCCCGATCCGTGATGTGACGACACTCGATCTGGCGAGAATGTGGTCATACTTGAAAAGCATTTCTCACAAATACTTGGCCCCGAGTGCATGGAGAACGAGGCATCGCATAACATATCAAGCACAGCAATTGTCCAAGTCATTGGTTCCAAAACGAAGGGCCAGTTTCGCAGTGTCTGCTGCTCGCTTGACGCACTCACGAATGCGTTCCCGTTGCCGCCTTTCGTAGCCATTCCGTCTCCTATCACGCGCGTTGGATTTAGCTCGCTGCGATACCCGCGATGCTATAGTATTGCTGAAAGCTGGGCGAGCTGATTAGTGCCATTGCGAAACGCGTGAATAGCGCTAAAGAAGACGAGACAGGTTAAAGAAGACACGATTGACCAATGTCAAAAAAGAAAAGGGACGTTGCACTCCGACTTGTAGGAGCAGCCGGTGTACTAGGTGAAGCAGGAAGAAGCCTTAATAATATGCGAAGCTTCTTGCGCGCAATAAGCGGATAACTGCGTCAGTGCTCCTTCTCTCGGGCTCTCTAAAGAAATTACTTGATTACTTGTGTACGAGGACGCGTGCAGCGAATGCGTGATGGGCGATCATGAGTGATGGGTTGTAGAATTATAGCCGCGATCTGAGCGTTTCGCCGCATTAGCAATGCAGAGAGAGAACAAGAGAATGATATATGAAACGCAGGGAGGTTAACCAGGACTGACACCGGTTGGCTACCCTACACTGGGGGAAGGGAAAAGGGGAGAGAAAGATGAAGGGAAGAGAAAGTCAATGCTATATAGTTAATGCCGAGCGCCCGTCCTCCGTACTTTGTGCCTATAGTCTTCTTCAGCGCTGTTAACACCTCTTTCCAAGGCCGACTCCGTCGTTTAGGCTACATAACGGCCGTCACCTGGCTGACGCCCACAAGATACGCGCAGGTTGTCAGTCGCATAACGTGCGAAAATCTCGCAATAAGCATTTCCCTTAGGGGCTCAATAATTTGTAGCCCTGCGAATTCTTGTGGTTAACCGGAAGAACTCTCATTGTGACAGGGTATGACAGTGCTGATGTCTGTATGCGTCATAGACGTTAAAAAAGTTTGCGAAGGGAGTGCTTCAACATTCAGGGTACCGCAAGAAATCAATGCCGAGTGGAGATTGTGTGAACGAGTTTTTCTCTCAAAGTCATTGCGCCTGCATATTCCACCGCTTACATTGCACGACACGGGATTTTTATTTATGACTGGAGCAGTGGGGCTTGTTTCTACGCGTTTCTCTCTCAGTGACCAGTTGCAGAAGAAAACATTTGAGCCTTTATATAATGAACACGAATATAAACGAAATATCGGGTGAATATGCAACATTTATTGTTTATATCAGCGTGTAACGCATATATGCTTATAATGAATATCGGATATAACGGAGGTAGCTTTGTGTTGGACGCGACTTCGTTATAACGAGGTTCGACAATATGAGTTGTACATCGCTTTTCATCATTGCTTAACACGTCAGAAACACAACAGAACGACACGTTATGCAGCTTGCACGATGGGACACAGGTCAATAAAGCACTTGCTATAGAAATTGAATGTCCGTAAATAGAGAGTATGTTTCTTTATTGATTGTCCACGCACATTTGCGAGAACTGCGTTTTTGCCGCAGCGCTCTCATATCACCTGATGTTATCGTAATTTAGTCATTTAATAGTTTAATGTTCCTGGATAAGCCGGCAACAATAAAGTTCCCGACATCTTCAATCACATTCATATCAATTAAAAAGAAGAATCGTGTGATAAATGGGGCGGGACCATTAACGTTCACCGTCATAGTAAATGTACACATTGAATCAGTTCACTTATTAAAGGTACGAAACACGGTTATAGACGCAGTTTAGCAAGGGAGTATTATTGTCAGAAAGCATTTCAAGTACGTATATTATCTTCCAGGTGTCCCGATAGTACGACTGCTCGTCTAGAAGAATCAACCGCCACCAGGGCCGTCGCCCCCTGCCATTGCCACGACGACAGGTAAGACTTTGCCAATTCGCCATGCGAATAAACTAAGCTGAATAGTTAATACCATCGCAATACACAATGGTACACGCGGAAGGCCAATTTCTCAGAATCCGGACAATTACTAACAGTTTCGTGCGCGCGGCGATACCGAAGCCAAGTGCGCGCCAACGTTCGTCAGTATACGGCATCAGTTTGTGCGCAACTGTTGTCCGGTGTACGCAAGTGTGCGCCAGTGTACGCGCAAGTGTGCGCCAGAGTGCAACACTGCGATCGTTTACACGATGGCGCACGAATTCCGAGTCCACGCTCTCTATTTCGCCGTCGTTCGCCTGCGAGGCGGAGAAGCTCGCCGCAAGAAAGAACTCTCGAACCCCTTATTTATTTATTTTCCCCACAGTGAGCAGGACTCTCGTAATCAGTCAATCAATCAAACGAACAGAAGGCTTGTCAAAGCGTAGAAATTCGGCTTGTGATGCCCGAATTATTATCGCCTGATCGATGGGAGCGTCTCGTGGCTACAGGCTTGCTGCGCGCCGCGCGCGAAGCGGTCCCGAGCGCCTTCCAACAACCCGTCACGATTATGCGGTGCATTTTGTGCTCCTGGTCTTCATCGTCTTCGTCTCAGCTGCTGGAATTACGCGTCCTCGTTAAAGTGCCCCCCCCCCCCCCCCCCCCTGCCGATACCGCGCTAGCGCCGAACCGCTCTCAAAGACGTTTTCGATTCGCCGCTTTCCCGCCTCTTGAACGTGGTCCTTCAGGCGCCTTTATATTATATTCTCTTCTTCTTTCAGTGTTTAGGTGGCTGCGCGTGTCACTGTTGATAAAAAAGCTCGCGCTTTCTTCTCAACCTCGACGATCAATCAGTCTTCGACGCACCCCGTTCGCGATCGGTCAGTATAGACGCGTTGCGGGGCTATAGGGCGATCGAAAGCGCTAATGTAAGAATGCACGGAGCGACTCTGACTCGGGTTAAACATGTTCCGGTCGTGCTTGGCAATTGGTCAGCACCGAATGCCGGCTACTGAAATGCCGCGAGCGGCCTTCGTGGGCCACTCTCGATTTGCTATGCGCGATCGAAGACTTCCGGGCCTGCACTTTTCTACTGCCGAAACGAGAGGCTTTCAGGGAGTTGTCCTAAGTTGGCGCTTACGTAGGTATGCGCTTCTGCTTATTAAATCGGTGCTCAGTCAGGCATTCGCTCTCGACTCTTAAGAACGTAAATATGAGTTGCCTTGCGAGATGGCGCTATAACGCGGCAGCTGTGATTGACGGATGCATTCGTCGGCGCACACACAAGATCGCGGGCACTTCGACATATCAAATGATTTGATGACCGATGATGTTATTCATGATTATCGGCCGTCGTTTCTAAAACAAGAACGTAGAGTACGACCAGAGAGGGTCCCAGTAGATGGGTTCTCATCTGTGCCAATCCATAGAAGAAGCAAAGTGCCGCAGCGCTGAAACTTTGGAAAGGTGTACCTGTAAGCGGTGATTAAAAAGCAGTCTGCATGCATAAGAACTACGTGAAGCTCTACATTTCTCTATTCAAGTCGGAACTGGATACAAAAAATAACACGATTCTGACTGTTTCGCAGTACAAGTAAGGACGTGCTGACGCTCTTTCTTTTTGTTTGTTATGGGTTCCCTGATATATATAGCCTATAAAGTGAAGCCCGGAAATGTATTACGCGAACATGCTGTGTGCTTCTGCGGGCACTGGCTTCATCGCCGTAATGCTGAGAAACGTTTCAGCGTGGTTCTGATGTATATCGCTGTGCACGTAATAACATTCCAAGCTATGCGATTGTGATCACCCAAGCATAAAGGTATAGTCAAGAACTTCTTGGTTAAGCCTCTTTTCTTTACGCGTCGGCATCAAGGTTTATGCAAAGTTAGGCCCGTGTAAGCCGCGTAAGCAGCAGTTTTGATATTCTGCGTCTAACACCACATCATGTTATTTTACTCCTTTTTTTTTTTTTTCGTTTTAGTGCGTCTCCGCGCAGAGCCTGTCCTATTTAGAATCAGTTCGAGCGCCGCAGTTCCTTAATTTATTTTTTCAAGGTGACAACGCAACCAAGTTTGCCATAAAGTAGATACCTTCACGGCGCCCAAGCAATACCAGTGGAAAAAAAGCCTTATCAGATACAGAGCCACAGGTTCGACTTCAAATGGAAGCTCGAAGCCCTCTTGTAAGCGCCAAAATTGTTTTTCGGCCTCAAATGAGTGGCGCCTGGCAACCGCACGAGCCTGTCATTAAGATAACGCGGACTCCCGTAGTCGCCTTCATTCCAAGGCTGCAAATTTTTAGGCTGTCCTGGTCTGACGTGATTACAGAGCGTGAAAAAAGTGGGCAGACTTCGCGAAGGCAGGCACTTCGCGTCACCCTCCGTTAAGGTCTCGCAGCAGCGTATATTACAACGAAACAACGGAGTTTACGGAAGCCCCGTATAATTTCCGCGTATTGCCGCTCGGATGTAAATGCGCCCGGCGACAGCAAAGTAATGGTCTCGACGAAACAATCTCTGCCTCCCCACGAATTGTTGCATCTCGAGCGTTCTCAGCTACCCGCAAGTTGAATCTCAAAAGAGGCTTTCTTGCATCTTGCAAGGTACATTTGTATAAGCGATTGTGTTGCCCGTGTTGCTGGCAAAAACGCTTGTGTTGTACCGTGCATCGGGTAGCACCTCAAGGAAGCTCCACGCGGTCAAAATTGCTCCGGAGTCTCCCACTACACCGTCCACCTCATATTCAGATCGCGGATTTCGGCGTGTCAAACCCGGCATTAACGAGTAATTTAATTAAATCGCTCATACCTTTAAACCCCATTATATATAGGGCGTATTTTGCACTGTGTATCAGCGTTGTCCTTTTGGTCTAACAAAAACGTGTCTGGAAACTCGACAACCTAGGTGTCAGCAAACGTGTGTATCTTAAAGACAGAGAAGATAATTGACTGCGGATGTCTTGCGTCCCAAAGTTATATACGTCACTAAGGAAGCGCTGTAGCGGACAACTTCAAAGGACATTTCGTTTCGTTGGCTCCTCTAATGTGCAACCGAGGCTTCAGTAATAGTCTTGCGCGTCATCGACATAGCTGTCTTGCTCGCTAACATAATGTGGCTCCTGTGAGCAGTAGTCGTCGAAGCCTCGATGTAGTGCGCCTGGAAACTGAGGTAAATTATAGGTTTATGGTGGGCGCGTTACTCCTGTGTCGTGCAAGTGCTTTCTTTAAAAACATTTGCACTAAGCGTATTCGGCGATGGCAGTAGGGCACGTCAACGTGCACTAAATCTACTAGGCAGGTTTCCGTGTTATGGTGGTCATGTTCGGTTATGATATTTATCTATGAGCAATCGTTGAACTATTATCATTGCAGGAGAAAAAACGTTTTTGTTTAAGCCAAACACCCCAGAGCAGCGCTTCGGGTGATTAAACGCATCTTATGGCAGCACCTTGGTTAGGATGTACAGACTGAACGATGTTGCAGCCCGCAGCCTTGACGATGCTGGCATGTCTTGACCGGAAAACTCTTAATGGTTGCCACGCGAGGGAGTTTCGGGGGGTTTTCAAGAGCGTGGTTAAGCGCAAACTGCGTCGGGCGCGCCGCAGAATCGTTGATTTTGAGATTTTCTGCCCGGGGTCGATGCTGTCGATGCATCATGGGATATTTAGCACGGACGTGGTGACAACGAAACGTCGAAAAACCGATGTTCAAGCGATGGCGAGGCGAGCGCGCCAAAAACCGCGTGTGTACGAACGCCGCGACCAGTTGGCGGGTCTGAGAACGCGCATGTGTAGACGCAGCATCTTCGGGAAACTGTTTTCTGCGTGAAACTCCTAATGCATCGGCAGTTCCGTGCGCACATTATACTCGTATATGAACGCATGGTACTCACGTCCTGGAAGTCAGCCATGTCGGCAGCCCTGGGTCCGTCACCGAGACCCATCAAGTGCACCGGCGGGCAGCCCCAGGTCGTCTGAGTTCCGGCGAGCATGTCGCGGCGGCACTTGTCACCACACCGTCGGCAAGACACACAACACACCGATAGGAAGCCGTCTAAGGGGACACTGCGCGCGCTCGCTTAGTGCGGGCAACACAGGACGCGCGCGTTTCTACGGTCCCGGTGGCATTGGCGATAGACCGCAACCAGAAGAGCTCTCGTTGAGCGCACGTCGATGGAGATGCAGGGCAGGACTCTCTTTTCTCAACGGATCACAAGGGCTACCGCACAACCTCGCCACACAATCCGCTCTTCCGGACGTCGCCGATGCCTCATGAGGAGATCCGAAACCGAAACACACGGTTCGAGCACGAAGGCACTTATTCACTTTGAAAGGTCAAGCGCAAATCCAAAGATGCAACGGCGAATGGGAAGTCCTTGTCGGTCGCGTCGACGACGTGGAAACGTTGAAGAATCACGGCAATGCGGAAAAGAAACCCAGTGTCACTTGTGGCGGTCGCGGATTCGACGGGCGAGCGAAGCGGCCACGCCGCTCCGTCAGCTGATGCGGTTGCTCTCTCCTCCCGTCCTGGTCGCACGCGACGGCGGCGGCGAAGAGTCCCAGCGGCGGCGGCAGCGTCTGATCCAGTCTCGGCGGCACCGATCCGTTCGGGGTGCGTTCACGCTCGCACCTGTCTACCCTCGCGAACAGGTGCGTCCGTGCGCGCGCGCTCGCGTGCGCGCCCCGTAAGCGTGGCGCTGCGTAGCGGCCGGCCGCCGAAGCTCGTGCGTTTGTCCCGTAACGCTTGGCTTTCTTCTCTCAGGGTGAGGATTGGGGGAAGGGTAGGGTCACCCTGTTGTCGTCGTCGTCGTGGTCGTGGTGCCCCACTGCGATGCAGCTGGTGGCGCTTGTCCGGTACACCACTATGGAGAGGCGAGAGTCGTCGCAGGTCCCATCGCCGGAGGACGGTGGGGGAGGGAAGGAAGGTAGCGGTGCTCTCCTTATTCTCGCTCCACTCGGCGCGTCTTGGCGCCGAACGGACCAAGGCTGACGGGCAAGAGGGGAGGTCTACCTGCTTGCCTGGCCTGGCTGCCCGAAGCGGTAGCGGGCGGGACCACTTCTTTCTTTTCACCACGCTAGGCGGGGAAAAAGACTATCGAGGTGTGCGTCTGTGTGCGCGAAAGCGCTGGCGAAATCAATCGGCCCCCAATCGATTGGCTCCCTAACGACTTCGCGAGGTCCAAGGGAAAGGGATGTGTGTGTGTGCGCGCGCGCGCCTTTGTTTTGTGCTTCGTCGTTCTTCGGGTCCTCCCCCCAACCTTCTGGAACAGGTGAGGGGAGCGACGCCGCGTTTCCTCGCGGTCTTCGTTCGTCGACGGCGACGACGCCACCAACACATCCTCTCCCGCGCCGACGTCGGTCCCTCTGCGCTGGCGTCACGTATACCGTTATGAGGAGGAAGCCGCGCGAGGCGAGAGTAACGATGAGGAGGCGCGTTCTTCGTCGTCCCAGCGACCCAGTTAAGAGCGCGGCCGTTTGGCCAGCGCGTCGGCGGTGGGCAGTTCCGCGGTGGGCGAGGGAGTTCTTTCTCGACGTCGGTCGCGCGTGGAGGCTGTGCTGGAGTGCGCGTGCGCTCAACCTTCTTCGGCCCCGACGACGACGTCGCCCGGAGAGTTCGACGTCTCTAGCGCAGCGGCGGCGGCGAAACGGTGGCGAGAGTGTGAACGTGTGTGTACGGCGCCGCGGTGCTTTATTATGCTCCTCGGCGTGTGTGTGTCCTCGAGCAAGCGCCGCCGCGGTTCCCACCTCCCAGCCGCTTTTCTTGATTACACACACCTCCCACCGGTAGCTGCGGCCCGCCTGCCGCCTCCCCTTGTGTCTTGCGCGGCTTCGTTCCGCGGGTGTCTCTCTCGGTTGCCTCCCCCCCTTGTCGCTAAGTGCTGGCCCTACACGCCGCTGCGGCCGTTTGCTGGCGTCGCGTGTGTCGTCAATTTGTCTTTGGCGAGTTGCTTCCGCAAGGGCTCGAGTTTACGCTTGTTGTCACTGGTAGCCTTTGATTAGGCGCGCATCTCTTCACATTCTTGTGTGGCTAATTGTAAACAAATGGCATTGTCCAGTGCAATTGCTCACTGATTATTTTGCTTCGCATTAAAGAAGAGTCGACATAAGTAATCGTACCAATCACCTGTAACTTGTAAAAAAAAATTAGGAAATATGAACCTCTTCTCAAGCTTACTGTGCTATGTCTGTCAATCTGCTTGTCGGGGAGAACCTTCATGGGTCTTCGGTGGCTTTTTGTGTCGGTATATTATGCGGACGCGCAAGCTAGCCTGCGCATGACGAAGGACTGGAGGATTGCCACGGGCTCCGGCTAATCGACGCTTTTTTCTTCGCCGCATGTTTGAACCAGGTTGTTCTTCAGGCGTATTTGTTTCCGCAGTTCTCCTCCGCTCATCACTATATTCGTCAGGGGTTGACGCGAGAGCAGTGGTCGCTGGCACCTTAGAATTTGGACGTGAGACCAGTCTTCCGAAGGTAAGCCAGGATAGCTTCAAGTCCGCTGATGGCTAGTGCCCAGCGGTCGCCTATGAAGGTGCGCGACTGTTGTCGTATAACGCCGAGACAGGTCCACGCCATATGTTGAATGCCTGTCGGCGTCGGGCAGTGGCATTTTGTGCATTACCCACTAGGCTGCTGTGGGGACCATTTGGCAGGTCGTCCCCTGCTGCTGTCTGGAAAGACGTTGGGAGATGCATCCGTGAAAAAAGCTCGAAACAAGACAGCATTAAAAAAAAAAAAAAAAGCTAGTGGGACCGAAGCATATGCGACACATATGCGCCGTGCAGTAATGCACGGTGAAGTACGTCATCTTAGATGTGTGCCTCGCTTTATTCCAGCGCCTTCTCGCTCGAACCATACTGCATCCAGTTCGGAAAATCTTATACGGAAAAGTCATGGCTAGACACACTGCTTAAGGCGTTGCAAAGGACAAGCTGGGCTCTTGCCCTTTGTTACGCCTTGCGCAGCACTTCTAGTCATGATATTTCTCGTACTAGTACCCGTCGTAACATTACTAGTCCGGAAAGGCAACAGGCGTAGTGAAGAAGGGTGCTTTCCTACGAGCGTGAATTGCCCGGCGCACGGGCGTTTCGGTCGGTCTTATATAGGGCATGCATGTCCATCTGACGAGGAAGCGGATGCGTGTTGTCTTTTTGCCTGATAATACGAAGAAGTCCGTTCAGTTTACCTTTTCGCAAATGAAGAAAAAAAAAAAAAAGACTTAGGGCTTCCGTTTGCCCCTGACGCGCAGTGCGGAGCACTAGATTGCACTTCTTGTACCAGCGATCATCACTCTGGCCGGGAACAAGAACTATAGGCGCTAGTTCCGCGACAAAAGCGTCTACGTCTGCTTATTTACTTACACTTGCGCAATTAGTGCCTCCCGACTAACTCACACTCGTTCATAATCAAAAGAGCTGACAGCTCTACACGTGACATTTGTGGCTGTGAAGGAACAATTTCGCATATTCTGTGCGTCTGCCCACGTTCTAGCAGAGGGAGAAGGGAGGAAGGAAAGGTAGTGAGGTCAACCAGACTTTGTCTAGTTTCCTAGGCTACACGTGGAGAGGGGGGAAGGGGGAGTGAAATTAAGTATATGAAGAGGCTAGGTGCTGCGTACGACGTTAGAGACACTGTACAGCGGGCCACTGCTCGGAGCAAAAGATACTAGGGCTGTGGAAACAACGAACTCATAAGCTAAAGGCAGCCGGAGCGTTAGATGCATTCCGCGGTATACGGGCCTGCGAGACATTGACTCGCGCCGGCTCAACTTTGTGCGCTGATTTCCGTTTCGATACTCAGCTTTCATTCTTCCTATCTGTATTTCCCTCTCCCCTCCCACATTTGCAGGGTAGCAAACTGGACTTCTTCTGGTTAACCTCTCTCCCTTCCCTTTGTTTTTCTATCTCTCATACTGAATCTTTGAAATACTGTAACTCAATACGAATGTGTTTGTCTTTCGTTTTCGTAACTTCTTTGCAAGTCTCGACGAAATGCCGAGAGGCATAAGCATAGGTGAAATTATTCTAATGTATGCAAGCCATGGATACAGGCGTTGTCGATATGTACTTCTCGTTATCCTGGCAAGAACACTTAGGCATTTATCATGTCGTTGCATGAGCTTTTGCGTAAGCTCCTCTAATAGCGCTGCCGCCTGTGCCTTGAGTCAGGCTACAACCAGGACTTCATTCCCACACACTCGCCCCTCTGTTTCGTAAGCCGGAAAGAATGGGTAATGCTATGTGTGCAGATAGATGAACGCTACTCGCATTTTGTCATCGATAAATGCTGAATAATTTATTTGGTCTTTCGTATGGTTACACGAGGTCGGGAGTACTTTTGGACAGTACAACACTCCTTGGTAAAATCAGTGGTGCGGCACTTCTGTAATCGTTCGCATCCACTCGACCTTTCGATGCAGCTGCGCTTGTTACCTCGTTTTCCCCCCAAGTCAATACGAATCACTACATTGTCGCTTGTTAGGAAAGAAGCTGGTCACTGACCATAGTCAAAACAAAATGACTTTTCGGGACACGGATCTCGAAACGTCATATTGTTTTGACTATGGTCAGTGACCTGCTTCTTTTTTTAAGAATGTCTTTCGCTGACCAGACGGTATCCCTTTGAACTATCGACCACATTGTCGCTTACGCCTGAGCGTTGCAGCGTTTAGAGCGTTGCTGCAAACAAGCTAGACGGAAGATCTTTCTCCCTGAACAAGATCTGGAGACAAGTTAGCTCGCTTATCACAGCTGCAGAAGGCTACAAATGTACTGCTGCAATTCCTGGATGCAATCGGACTGAGAGACGATCTGTGACACCACGCTCAGAATTTGCTCCAGTGTATATCAACTCTTGAATTTCCTTCCTTAATTGTCTTAATCTTTTACTCCCTTTCCACCAGTGCAGGGTAGTCAACGGGTCTCAAGTCCAGGTCGACTTCCCTGCCTTTCATTCATACATTTCTATACAACGCTGGTCGTGTGGATTTTAAAGCGAAGCTTGCTTTTGCTTCTTTCCCAGGCTTTGGCGTTCGGCGTCACTTCCTATATATATATATATATATATATATATATATATATATATATATACAACTTGGGCAACTAGGTATGTGCGCGAATAAATAACTTGCTGCTGCTGCAGCCGCTGTCTAGGCCTATAGGCAGGGATGTTAGTCAGAAGAGCGTCTGGTTGGCTACCCTACGCTGGGGCAAGGGAAGAATGGGAAAGTAGCCAATTTGGGTCACCTTGGCATGGGGTCACAACTACAAGCGACGAAGCTGCGGTGTGCTCATGTCATGCGCTACTGCTGCCACCTTGCTAATTCAAGCAAGCTTCGCTTAATTTAGGATCCAACATTTTATTTGCCTTTGATCTGCGTGTTTTTCTCGTTCCTCTCTCGCTCGAAACTTGCGAAAACGTTTTCGAACTGCGCAGCCGTGCACATCGTTTTCGTATACGCTCTGCGTACACTCGGGATGTATTGGGCGCGTGATACTCGTATAGCATTTTCGTTGTTCATTGCCCGAGACGTACGCAGCACGCAATGTTGGCTTTTTTCTTTAGCTTCCTGCTGTATTTCGGTCTTTTTGATTAAAGCTCTGAGGAAACGTGGTACTATATAGGCGGGACCTCACACGTGGATCCAGTGCTCAGTCTATGTGCCTTGTTTAGTAGCTTACTAAACAAACAATAACGAAAAAAAGAAAAGTGTCAGAATGTAAGGAGACCGACCGACGGGGCGGAACTTCACTGGCTGGATGCAAGCCCCTCACTTGAAATGCACACTACCTGCATTTAAGAGAGAAAACGTTTAGCGTTTCAGGGAAGCTTGAAGCAACGGTATACAAATGCTTCTAATTAGTGCAAATTTCTCACGGCCTTCGTGTGCCTTATACTGTTATGAAGAACAAACTGCCCCCCCCCCCCCCGCCCTCTTTTTTATTTTATTTATTTATCGCAGTCTGCCTCTTGTGACGTCCTAATTGGGGCTAACGTCGTTCTTCAGAGTTGCGAAAGACCGCTCCCCTTTTTGGCGCAGCAGCGCGCGCTCGCGATGGCGTTAGATCGGCGCTCACCTCAAGGTCCCCTTGAGGTGAACGCATGAGATACATGCTGGCCTGGGGCTGTATGCAGGAATTCGCGCAATTTGAAACCCCCATCACTCACTGCCCCTCTGAGAAGGTCAAAAAATGAAATAAAAAGAAAAAAGTGTTTGCGATGCGAAACTACGCCTTGTTTCCAGAGGCGTGCAAGCAACATATGTCGTATTTCTTTTTTCTTCTTCTTTGCCGCAAAACCCCCAAGAATATAGTTCTCGTGCATCACGAATATGGAGCGAGCCGCTTGCTTGAGTTGTTAGCTGCGCAGGGCTGCTCGAAGTGTGAGGTTGCGGGCAGTGATTGAGTAGAAGAAGTCAGTGAGCTTTACTGGGCCCCGTGTGCTACGTCCGAGGCTGCCGCACCTGCGTTCGAAGTAATGATGTACACTATGGAAAACGAAGTGCGATATCCCTCCGGCCCCGGCACTCCCTGCTTGACGCCTGCTTCAGGGAGCGCTGATCATCCATTCTTGTTCACGATGAGCCCAGAGCCAAATTTTGTTTGCTATTTTGGCTGTCGAGCACGGTTTTTAATCGACGAGTGCTCGCGGCGCGACGTATTGGCCCGATGGCCCGGGATGCGATGACGCGAATATGGCCGACGTTTCCCGTTCGATCCTTGTACGCCACCACTCGCCATTTTCGCAGCTTGCTCGTCGTATGGTTCGTGCAAGCTTCGTTTTGTGTTGCATTGTATGTTTGTTTGTTTTCTCTGCCAGCCTGGGAACTTTCCAACTGACGTTGTATATGATCGATCTAGTGACCATCGGCTTCGGGTCCAGTATGCATTTAGAAGACCGGCACTTCTGTTGCTGCCTTCCTCGCTTGTTGGCCCGGCGAGGCAGGGGACGCCCTGAAATGCAACTCCGCGTCTTTGTAATGGTCAGCCAAACAGTTCTCACGGGTTTTTGGTGTAAGCAATCACCAACAGCATCTTTGATGCGACCTTCAGTGCACCACGTCTTTCGCAAAGCTAGCGATAG
Organism: Dermacentor silvarum; assembly: GCF_013339745.2. Lineage (NCBI taxonomy): Eukaryota > Metazoa > Arthropoda > Arachnida > Ixodida > Ixodidae > Dermacentor > Dermacentor silvarum. Next base: position 221,880,992 of record NC_051157.2, read on the forward strand.
ACCGAGAATGATTGAGCTCGGAAACCGTATCTCGTCAGGCTTTGAGCATATATATGCAGAGGGTTTCCTGGGAGCAGGCAACACTCTGGGCCTGGCATTAGTCAATTCCGGTTTAGGTAAGGCAGAAACGGAGTCAAATAAGTAATCGCGGTTGGTTGGTTGCTGAGACTTTGAAATGTTTAATGCGATGCTCATTCTTAGGATACTTCACCTACTTTCTGGTGTCTGTCTGTGCCGGTACCTAAACTTTTTTTAGGTTTCTTTTTACGCCAACATGATTCACCATGGGTAGTCCGTGGTCTAATTGGTACAGCGTTCGGCTGCAGTATGCGCATCTTAAATGACGCGTTTTGGCGGTGGCGATACGGTGAGTCGCTGCATTGCTTCAATGCTAATCGCATTAACGTCGTCAGTCATTCTGAGACAGTTACGGTCGGCATTTTTCTTTAATTTAGTTTGTTTGCTTGATAACTCTACACAAATGGGAAGATAAGCTACATTAGAGCTGCTTGTCTGAAGACTGAGTTTAGAAATAACGCTAACATTTCCTCATTATGACAATCGCACACATCACAGTCACAAACAGTGCCCCACACAGCAAAGGAAATAAATACAATAGGAATATAGCTAGTAGGAATATAGCTAGCAAGAGTGACGTTCCATATGAGCACGCTTAAAAGTTAACGTATAGCCAAAGCACGGTACACGAAGAGCACGTTTTGTATTCATCCCGCATCGAAATGCGGCCGCACCCCTGCCGGTTTTCGAACCCGCAACCTTGCATGCGTGAAATTTCCCGACCTTCTCTTTATTCCCTAGCCACGCTCAGAATGGACTCTTCACAAACTGCCGTGTCACGAAGGCTGTACCAGAAAAATGAATCGGTACGTAGCTTCGTTTGCCCCCGGCCTCTTTCCGCTGTACGTTCTGCCGTGGCCGAAATGTAGACGTCTTAACCACAGCGCGTCTCGCTTCGAGCAAAACCCATATACACAGCAAAACACTTTCCTCCGCACATGCCACTTGCAGCAGCGATGAATCACGATGAACCAGGTCTAGGGTATAGCCTGCAACAGTCGTTGCTATTTGCAGGTAATAACTGAATGCCGCTGTTTTAACGCTGCTTCTTCGAGCGTGTTCACTCTTGCAAAACAATAACTCCTACCTGCGGGCACCCCGTGGGCGCACTTGTCCTTCCTTTGAACTATCGCACACGAGGAAAAGTTTATAATTGTGCTGTGTGTGTCTGTGTGTTTGTGTGATACGCGCATGCGCATTTTGTGTATCTTTCTCCGCGCATTTCTGTTTTCCGGGGTGTCCTTTGTGCACAAATCGGCTTGGATACTTTCTAAAGAAACCTTTCCAGGCATGCAAACGCGCGTAGACTGGTTGTACGCTGGCGCCCCCATGTGAGCTTTGAGTAAAGATGATCGCTTGTTTGCTGCCGGGGCGAGCACCGGACCGTGACAGGGCGCGCGGTGAGCCACCGCACGAGTGTTGGGTGGTTCGCCGTGTCCGGCGCGGCAGGATAGAGGAAAGCGGACATTTATCTCAATTTATGCGACACTGCCACGGGGGTAACAAATTGGCGCGCACGGTTCCCGTTGCGTGACCTGTCCAGAATCATCCGTTTTCTACGCGCCACATGAACTCACCAGAGGACGCACACAAGCTTCCACCGGGTAGGGAACTTGGTATAGAGACCTCCGTCTACGAATGCTACAGACGCGCTTGACTTCACTGAAACCAGTTAATGCAAGTACGTTGGTTGGCAGCGATACAATGAACTGTGTATGTAGCCGTGTCTGTTCTATGAAATTGTGGTTCCCGTGTTTGGGGAGGTAGTAGGGAGCTTTAGCGGAGATTTAGGGCCGTAGACGTGTGCCAGATGATGGTAACGGCGTTAACAGAAAACAACGGGGTCAAGTGGCGCCATCTTGGGACTTCGTGGTCAACCATATTGGGAATGGCAAGGCAGCGCGAAAGACATAGACGAAAGGCAGACGCACGGCACTCAAGGCTTTACCGCTAATGTTTAAACGACTGGCCCAGGCGTGGAACCTGGTCAAGACACGACATACTTGAAACGCATTAAGAGCCAGAAGAATAGGGGTAACCAAGGAAGCCGAACTTTGATAACAACCTTAAGAAGTCAGGGTATAAGGAATCAATCAATAAATCAATCAACCAACCAAAAGCTTTATTTCAGTTTTTACAGGAAAACTGGGTTGATGATAGAAAAGCTGATGACCGACTGACAGGCCTCGTCAACCTTCTAAAGGTCAAGGAAAGCATAGGGGAACTCGTTGTATCTCTTTCTTACTGCAGCAGTAGTAATGAAGGATTGTTAAATCAACGTCATACTTTAATGTAGAGTGATGTATTACTATAAACGCGAAACAGCCGACTCATTCGAATCAGTGATCGAACTCGCCGTAACACGTGATCGTATGGTGAGAGTGCATGAGTGTGCCCTCTAACAAAAGTCGTTGTAAAGACCGTGCTCTTTTTGTTGAGTTACTATACTGTCTCGAAAGATTTTCAGTTGCATTATTTTCGGAAGATCAATGTCAAAAAGCCGTTCAGCGTTCCGCTTGTCATGGAAATAATTTTGACGCTCCCATCGCGCTGCTAATAGACACCAGCCTTTAAAATGTATCGCTAACTTCTCGATATAGGAACAGTAATCCGCTGAAACTGCGCTCGAACTCATCAATCGAACCGAATTCAGCTTCCTCGAAGATCCCGTAGGGTAATTCAAGAAAACACAGCCACGCTGAAACCCGCCAGGAGGCAGCAGGTACACTGCAACTGGTCCTGCCTAAGCTGATGAAAAGGTGGCCGTAGTTCTAGATTCCGTAACATTAGCCCCATCTCGGAGACCATGGCCGGTGTAGCGTTACATACTCCTCGTCTTTGGCGATACGAAGAGAAGAACCACGCTTCCCGTCCCGCTACCCGCTTGCGGGTTTACGCGAATAATACTCACGCGAGCCCCGCATATTAGTTATGATTTTTTTTTAATTTTTTACCCGCACACTGTACTGTCGCCGAGTCGGCTTTTGTGTTTCCTCAATGGGTTCGCTTCGCTCTCCCGCACTCATCCCACTGCCTTAGTCTGGCCGCGCGGGCATTGTCATTAATATTTGTCATTACCACACCTTTTGAGACCGCTCAGCCAACCGTGCGCCCCCGAAGAAAAGGAGCGCGTGACACATTGCCTCTTCTTCTTTTTCCTTTAGGTCTCGCCACCGCAGTTTGTTGTGCGCACGCGCGTGGCGTGGCGCACGCGCGTGGCGTGACGCACGCGTAGCATGTACATTATTAAAGACGAAAGCGTGTTGGATACAAAGAGAAGCGCAGGGGGAGAAGGAGTCGCTGTGGTTAGTTGATTTGGGGGCGGGGGGAGGTTGCCAGAGCGAGCGGTTTGCAGAACGCAGAGGGCTGATCCATCCTACACGTTGGACTGTCTCGTGTTTTCACGGTGTCACCGCTTCCTATTCACACCAGAATGCTTTCACGCTCCTCTGTGCTCTTCTTGAGTGACTCGAACTAGAAGATGTGGGGCTGCAGAGCAGATCGACTCATATGGGCCGAACAAGAAATAGTCAAGTTCGTTTGCTCTGCAGAATATAATGTCCTTTCTTTCTTTCTTTCTTTCTTTCTTTCTTTCTTTCTTTCTTTCTTTCTTTCTTTCTTTCTTTCTTTCTTTCTTTCTTTCTTTCTTTCTTTGTTAAGCACATGATGGGATAGGTGAGGTTTCCTTTGGTGGTACCGGTGCCATCTCGCTTTGTGGCAAACAAAAGGGAACCATAAAATGTGGCCTAAAACACTGAATACAGACAGCGTGAACACAAAGTTCAGCACCTAGTCCAGGAAACCACAGTGCGAGAGAGAGATAAAAGGAAGGCAGGGATGTTAACTAGTCAAGAGTCCGGTTGGCTACCCTACGCTGGGGGAAGGGAGGATTGGAATAGAAAGAAGAGAGATAGAGAAAACCTCAGGAGTTAGTCAGTTGCATGAGCAAATATACAAGTAGTCCGTATTCTCTGAGAAAGCATACCGAAGTTCACAATTTCGCAGACGAGTGCACGAAACGCAACTACTGATACACAACATACTACATAACTATACTTAACAACATATAACATTGCTTTCTCTTTCTTCGTGAACATGGTTAGCCTGCGCATGAATCAGATTCAAAAGAATCGTGCCAGTGAGAGGCCTTCTCCGTTCGTTTAGAACTTGCCCGTTACGCTTAGCTGTTGTCTGCCTGCCTCCCGCCATCTTTGCAGGTGGTCTAGCGTCGTACCGGTACGTCCTAAAATGGAGAATCACGCTGATATCCGCCCGCGGTGACGGCGTCGAGCGACCGTCGGTAATGCAGGTAATTTTCTGAAACATTGCTCGTGTTACGCAATGCGGTATACCTGAAGCTCTAACAGCTCGGTGGTAATATTCGGATGCCAGCTGCTCATGTAACTGGGCTGGGCTCTGCAACCGCCTTTCAGTACACGGTGAACGGTGTCATTGCGTACGCGCGCATCACTTCTTGTTCCCTTTTTTTTTTTTCCTTTTTCCGCCCTCCCCCAGTGTAGGGTAGCAAACAGGTACGACCTGGTTAACCTCCCTGTCTTGCTGTTTCTTTTTTACATTGTATTATAAATAAATGAATGAATGACCCAATTTAGCAAGCTTCGAGAACACTTCGTAAGACAAAACGACCCAAATACGGGAATGTAAGTTGAGATCCCTGACGTCGAGCTAACGCGATGGCGCTGTGGCCCGACATTCCAAAACGGAAAGCTTGACATTCATTCTTGTCTGCGATGATCGACATCTTTCCCGCCAATAAATGCGCGCAGGGTTTTGAAAGTGATTAGCCCAAACCGCTTTAGTGTGTGTGTGAATGTGAAGGAATGAATGTGAAGGAATACATTGGGAAGGAGTCCAAGGGCTCGGAAGTCGAGGGTTCGAGTGCTGACCGCCTTCCTTCTGGCGAGGCCGGAATAGAACTTCGCATACCGTGCCTTGGCTGCACGTCAGTTCTTTCCTAACCGCGAACGAGGGTCACGGACTCACGAGGTCAATCTAGTTCAATAAAAATGTTTCGCTAATGGCTTTCAAAAAAGCTCGTTTTTTTTTTATTTGCTAAGCAAGGAGAGACAGAAACCGAGGTAGTCTAAACTACGCAACCCCTTATAAGTCATTGTACAGTTTCTGGACGTCAAACCTCACGATTTATTTCATCGATATCCCAGCGCAATGTCTCAGACGAGATACAGCTAGTCTACCGCCTAGATACCGCTTTAGTGCCTCTTAATACACAGGCTGAGCGAAATTACATCCACTAATGTACTTGATGAGCAGGAAGTCAGTCGGAGCCACCCATGCCTTACGCCGGCTGTTAGGGCTTATGCGCGTGACGCATGGAATGCCAATGCCGCACACGAAGAGTGTTCGATAAATGGCGACCGGCTATCGCTGTGTGCGCCGACGAAAACCTATCGCTAACCACTCTCGCGTGCCCGCAGATCTGCTATATATGAGTGTACTCACATGCAGATGCGTCGGGCGAGCTGGCATACATGCTAATGGCAGCGAAGCACGCTTTTGTCCACGTACGAGACGCACGTGGCGGGTGCCGATCCGCTCGCGCCAGGCGCGTCCGTAAAAAAGACCGGATCATGATTCTTCATCTTGGCGCAGTGGTCACTCGGTGATAAAGATCCAATTTAGCCGGGCTTTTATGGCCCTGCTCGCCATAGATCTCCTCCGCCTGGACCACAACCGGGAAGGGGGAAAAAAAAGAAGAGGGCGGGGGAGGGGGGAAGGGGGGGAGGGATGCCGCGCTCGCGTTGACTCATAACAGCGGCTTTGCGTTTCCTAGGAGAAAAGTAGTTAAGGGTTCGACGAAAGTCGCCGGCTAAGCGTACGCGCGGGGGTGCTCCAGTGAAGTAATTCAAGTGCGATGTTTCTTCTTTGTGGGTTCATTTACCATTTGTAATTCATAGATGAATTATATATGCAGACGAGCGTTAGAAGGTAGCGTTTTTTTTTTTTCGTTTTTTTTTTCTTTCTTTTTTTTTTTTTTTTTGGGGGGGGGGGGGGGGTTGTGGTACGAGGACTACGGAAAGCTGCTGCCCGCATCGTAACAGTGTAACTTTGAGCTTGATTCATGAACTGCTCTTTGCAGAAAGTTAGGGGAAGTTGAAACGAGAAACGGAGGTCGAAGACGCGACGACGACGAAACCTTACTGCGACTGTATTTATGAGCTCGGTAATTGGCTTAGATGGTATCTTGTATGCTTTTTGCGTTCTTTTATACTCTTCTCGCGTTTGTGTGTGTGTGTGTGTGTGTGTGTGTGTGTGTGTGTGTGTGTGTGTGTGTGTGTGTGTGTGTGTGTGTGTGTGTGTGTGTGTGTGTGTTGTGTGTGTGTGTTTTCTTATTTTGTACGCCTGGCCCCGATAGCATCCTGTATTTCTTAAACTCGCGAATATCTGCCTTCCGTAATATGTGTTTCTGTAAATAAATTCCGCTCTCAAATTCTCTCTCTCTCTCTCTGTCTCCAGCTTTCATTTCTAGCTTCAATTTAAATGTCCCTCGAATCCTCGTGTGTCATTGCCTCAGGTTTGGCGGCATGCAGCGAGGCGAGGCTCCGCGCTTCGCGTTCACTGCGACAGAGGGCGCCACTTGCCGAACGATGACGGAGGTGGCGAGATGAACGCCGCCTTTACTCGCATGTCCCACGCTCGCGGACGCGACGTTGCGCCCGCCAACCGCGGCTGCCCCAGCTTTGAGAACGAAGCATTGCCCGAGGCAGATCTGGCACTCGCCGAACGGTAGTCGTGCGATTATCGTTCCTTCGGCAGCGAGAAACCGAACTGATTTGTCCTTCCACTTCGGCTCAGCGCGAGCGAGCGTGTGCGTGCGTGTGTGCGTGGCGTTTTGCGCCGATGTCCTGCGTGTTTATTGCGGTGTGTCGGTGCATTCGTCCCTGTTCTAACAACCTCAAATAAAATGTTTGCGTGGTCTGCTGCACTGTTTTGCTTTCAAATTTGACAACAAGATGAAATTTTCTGGTCGTTTCAGTCATTTTTTGGAGCGAATAGAGAGGGACAGAAAGCATTATGTGCCCCATTACGCGAAATTCCGTGGTAGTCGACGTGACCGAAATATGGCACCGAAAATGGCAGGCAGCGCAAAGAGTTTACGTCAGAAATGCTCGGATTGATGTCAAATTTCTCAGGGATGTTCCTGTAAACTAAGTAAATGAATGCCTTTGAAAGAAAATTAGGTACAGCCTGTCGCATTTTTAGCTATATCGCGCGAGCGTCCATCACGCGTCATTTTAGCGCCCTAAATTTAAGCGGCGATAATCAGCCAGACCAGCAGAAGTACTCTCAAGTGCACTAAGCACTCTCCTGTGCAAGAGTCGTGTAATGCGATGTTCCCTTCGGGACGACGTACGACCATATTATATCGTTCTCGCGCGATATAACTAAAGATGCGGGAGGCTGTACATTTCGATCTAGGTGGGAATCGAACCTGAACCGCCGGGGTCACTCTTCCCCGACGCCACGGCGGCTCCATGGTTCCGGCTGACTAAAGGTGTGTACCTAGTGCGTGCGTCATTACACACGTCACGTCGCAGCCATATGGCTGTCTGAAGGTGTGGCCTGGTGCTTGCGTCGTTGGGCACGTGACGGCGCAACCGATGGGGAAGAGGTGGCGCCACGTCTCGAGTGTATAGAATTGGAGCTTGCATGACGTTCCGAGGTCTACAAACGGTATAATGCTTTTGCATTCCCACATGTACGTAAGCAGTCTGAAGTGCGTCTGCCTTATTTTTTAGGGGCGAAGCTCCTTAGAGTGAGGGTCGTTCCCTCCTCTGTAGTAGTAGTAGTATGTAGCCACCTGTAGTTTTATGAAGTGTTCACTAGATGGCGTTCCGGTTCCGGTTCCACTTTGCGCGCGTTCGGTGCGAACGCGGGAAAAACGCCGACGGCGTCGACAACAGTTCTGCGCGTTGCTGGTGCTGCTGCATGTCCAGGTTTATACAGCTGATAAAACTACCTTGAGTCTCTCGTTCCCGACGCGCGCTCTCTTTATCTCTCGTCCGTAGCTGCGGTTTACCCGAATGATCCCCCGGTGCTTCGCCCACTCATCATCATTCACTTCGTGGATATGCTGTGATTTTTTTAAAGAGAAGCTTTCTTCTTCCACATTCTCCCGGAGTTGTGGGAGAATCGCGAGTGGTACTGCACTTTTGCCGGATAGCTCGCACGCAGGACATCACCACCACCTTTACTACCCTCACAGGTGTCCTGTCTGCTTTCTGTGTTTTTACAAGCGAAGCTTGTGTATGTCTGAACGGCCTGAACGTCCGGGTCTGTTCGCAGAAACTATCATCATCAGCAATGGCTCGAGCGTCGTCGTCTTCTTCCACAACTGGCTCGTAGGCGCCCCTCGGCGCAACCGCGCGCACGCGCTCGTGCCACTGCTCCCGCGTTCGTCGTCGTCTTCTTCTACTGTTGGCTCCGTTGCCCATTCTAGCGTAGAATTTTGAAAGTGACGTGGAAAATTTCATCATGGATACGTTGTCCTGGTCGTTCGATACCACTGAAACAACCCTTCTAGTTGTCGGATACTTTAGCGTGGACGTTTCCAAGCGCAGAAGGACAGTGGCTCATTACATTCATGTTTGAACGCATGTCACTTTGGTGTTGCACTCAGGTGAACGTACCCACTACTATAAGACGTCCATGTGTAGATTTGACATTTGCAAACGACATGTGTGACAACTAGATGACCGAACCCCTTGCAGTATACAACAGCGATCATAAGGCTACTCTGCTTACTTGCAAAAAATTGACCGGTGACGTTTCCGACGTTCAATAAACATGTGTTTCACTGCCAGCTTGTCTTCATTGATGTCACCGGTATCCACACAATGCGCATCTCGTTAATCACAAGGGCACATTCCAGTAAACATAAAATTGATGGCAAAGGGGACGGTTAGGTATACAAATTAACACGCTTCTCTTGTCATCCATCTTCACGGAGTGGAAGGGCCGACGATTTTTTTTTACGAAATCACACAGTGATAAAACATATAATAGCTGAATATTCTCATTGCAACAGATGTACGTGATCAAGAGCACAATTCCTTTAATAAAGCAAAACTTTAAATGCCTACTTTCGTATAGGTCTGGGGTTTTGGGGCATCTGTTGGGCCGGTCTTTCGCCGAATAAGGTGCGGTTTACTATCTCCAGGATAGACCGACCGTGGTTAGTGTCATAGCAAAGGCGGTCAATCCCATGCAGAGACGGTATAATTCGCGGTCACGCGGTGGAGGTCTTCGCGTCTTGCCGTATTCACTGGCAGGCAGCTAATATCTATCTGTTTATTTGTAGGAAACTATGACTGCTGTTGTGCAAAACGTGCAGTATATACACCACTTCATCAGGCGAGGAGGAAAAGCTGCGCCGCAAGCATTTCCTCCTCTCTGGCTTAGTTAAAACTTAATTAGTGAATTTGTGTTAATTATTCGATTATGCATTTCAATTTGTTTTGCCTCTTTGAGTAGACCAGCTCATGAACTAGCATTGTGCTATCTGCCACAGGCAACCTTTAAGAATTTTTGAACGTGTTCGCTGAAACACCCTGTATATATGCGAGAAAGATTTGGGCATACGCGTTGCTTGTGCCTGCAAACATGGTCGCGGGGCATCTCCTTTTCCGCGACGCTCCGATCAACCTTGCGCGCCGATAATCACCGGCGCAGCGAACGCATTATGCTCTCCAGTTTCGTGGCGGCATGCCCCGTCGGCTCCTTGACAAATGATAGCGGCGGCGCTTATACATTTCCTCTCCCGAACCCGATCTAGTGGCGCGCTTGTGTGTGTGTGTGTGTGTGTGTGTGTGTGTGTGTGTGTGTGTGTGTGTGTGTGCGCGCGCGCGCGCGCAAACTTGCACACAATTATTGCAGTTTTCGGCGCTGCCGAGGCGCGCGTTAACGACTTTCTTGCACATTCGCGCGGTCGTACATGTATTAAAGCAAGAAATGGCCCGCTATAATCGCGCGATGAGTCAATTCAGTGTACCTGGTGCCACCGTGGGCATTCTTTGCTGCGTCGCAAAACAAGCCAAAGTTGCATCTCAGAAATGAATCTCTCAGGCTTGACCGCAGCAGTTTAAACCGCACGGTGTGCCCTTACCGCATATTGAGCTTCGATGGTGGGTAATTTACACCGCCTTTCTATCTTCTGTTTCATTTTTTTTTTTTCATTCGGTAATTGTCGAAGACCCTTCCTTGGGGACGTTGACAGAACATTTATCGTGGAAAGGCGCCGAGGCACCCGATTATATAAAGCGCTGAAGTGAGAGTACCGCTCGCCTTAATTTTTCCTGAACTTACTTCGGTGTCTTGCACGAGCAATTTCTGCTCTCGCACGGAGTCACACTGATATACTGGAAAACGCTGTGCAATTTCTTTCTTTTTTTTGATATATTAATGTGCTGTGTCAAAGCGATGAATCATGTCACAGGCGTCTTGCAGATTGCGGGAACGTACGTGCATTTTTTTTCCCCGCTTTAATATTCTTCAGCGTTTGTTTTCTTTTTTTTTATCGTCATATGATCTGCTTGTTACTATACGATATGAAAATCGTTTTCCGGCAATGAGAAAGTTTTTGTCTTTCTGCATCTTTTTGGTTCTGCTAGTCGATTTCTCGACACTCGCCATTATTTTTTGTTTCTTTTATAGATGTTTTTATAGGCGTACCGCTTCTGAATCTTTGTTTGCAAACTCTGTAGGTAGCCTATAGGCCTTATAGATAAGCTGCTTTGCCTTCTCGCAGACCTGTGCATTCGCCTTTCGCAGGTATATAAACAGTCTATAGATAGACGTCGTAGCAACATTGGACTTATATCGTCCAATGTTGCTACTTTGACTATATTACATACATTGGTTTGGTGCAGTCGACAGACTTCTACCGATACATTATTCAATTGCGTATAGTTCAAATAGACTGCTTTTCTTCTGTATGCTTGATTTGAAAGTGTTATTAAAGTGCACATGCTGTCCAGAAACTAAATCATAAAAACCTCGGGCGGTGCTTTCATTTTGAATATTTTAAATCGCCGAAGAACTGCAAAATTGAAGAATTCGGAAATCGAAGCTGCCAGAGTGTTGAAAGGCTATATATATATATATATATATATATATATATATATATATATATATTACAAATGTTTACACGACTTTGTTGACTCTCAGGATACGTGTCGATTCAATTGTGTAACTTTTCTGTGCGCCTTCTGCGACATGACAAATTGTTTTGTGAAAAGATGTCGTGTCCAGCTAACCCTTTGTGTGACGTGAGTGGAAGTTCTTGTTGATGAGATCAACAGCTCGAGATATTGTAGCGCTGTTGACAGACGGCTCTGTTGATGCATTTGTTTCTTCCTTTCGTGGGCTTGAATTCTCGTTGGAAGACTAGCCGAGTATTTAATTTTGTAGCATTACCTAGACACTACGCCGTTTGCAAACAACATAAAGAATAAAAATACCAACCAGCCCAACTTTCCGTAGATCTTAACCTCCGTGCCTTTTCCTAATTGCCTCTCTCTCTCTCTCATTGGGCAAATGTGTCAACATGTTTATACTTGTACAGAAACATTGTTATTTATAGGCTCATGCATACTGAGGAAAACGGGAAAGAGAAAAAAAAAATGCGAGCAATTTTCATCTAAGTGCTTCGCATTACACCAAGTTCCCTCTGGCCACTTCCTCATCTTCGCGTACCAACCGAGCTTTCATGTAGCATCTTGCACCTACCTCAAAATTGGCGCCGTCGAAACGTGAACACAGCAAGAAGAAAAAAAGAAAATAAAAAGTGTCGCGCGAATCGTCTTCGAACTAATTACTCAGCACGGTAATGCGAGCATGTATATATGAGACCAGGGGCATGCAGCTCGATGCCTGTCTGTGCGTGCACGTCTATCGCAAGTATAATGAACACTCTCATATCCTGTGGTACCACGCTGCAAATTATAGGGTGTGCGCAAAAGGGCCCTTCGAGACGGTCGAATCGTTGCTCGCACCGGCCGGCCGGGATAACCCCCCAGCTTCTGTGCAGTGCCGTCAAAAAATCTCCTAATGAAGCCACGCCGCTGCCCAGTTCGAGTGCTCTTTGCAAAAATACTTCTTCCTCGTTCATTAGCGAGCGCGCGCCGTTCCAAGTTCGCAATGATAGCGGTGCGAGATAAGTTCGATGACATAATCTCATTACTTCGCGTAAGGCCCGGCGCAAGACGGTAGTCAGGGCGGCATCCTTTGTGTACGACTGCGCCACCGATGCGACAAAAAATTCTCGAAAACTTCCGCGGGTTGATGTTGTCGTGCCATTATGATTGTCATTAATGTAATGTAATTAATTCACTTTTTTGATATATGATATTTCGCTTGGGGGCAAACGCTGCAAGTGGTGATTGGAATTCGGTCGGTATGCGCGAGGCACGCCCACTTGCTGAGCGACGTCTTGAAGCTGCCTGTTTTGGGATAAGGTGCTCCTCGCGCCAGCGACAAAATGCGCTGTTGTTCCGCTTAGTTGCTTAACGGGACGCCCTTTTGAAGTTGTGCAAGACACATACAACTGGGACAACAATAGCACAAATAAACAACCGCGAATTGAACGCATGAAACATGTTGAAAACACAAGCCAGGAGCACGACAGTGAAAGCAATCACGTAAGCGTATCATGGACAAACGCAGAAACAGAGTTTATTGGACAATAAGGGATAGGACATATGAAAAATGACAATAGTAATTAATGATAAAACTTGATCATTAGGGACATAACGTCAACAACCTAATGAAGAAAGGTAATGAAATTTTGCTTATTATGTAGCTACGTAATTACTTTGATGTATCATGCAATTAATGTTGGCCCTCACCAGTAATCCGCCTCGGGCAGTACATATGGGCAGCCTGCCACAGGAAATGTTTAATATTGCGTTTTGTATAATAAAAGGGCCCAGAAATGCCTGAATAATAGACGTAGCTTGAGTAGTCGCCGGGGTAGCCGGAGACGTAGGCCGAGTAAGAGCTGCCACTGCGACCTGCAGCTCAGCACGAAGGTGTGGATGTGGTTCCCAGCGGCACCGGATGGCGATCAGATGCAGATGGTGGAATGCAAAAAAAAAATTCCTTTTACTTAGAATACACACCGGGTTTGAAGAGCCCCAGGTGGCCTAATTTAATACGAAGCTCCCTGCTACGGCACCTTTTATAGTACGGGTGTAGCTTCGGAGCGTATACAATTCCCATCATTCATAATACATAAACTCCGTGATGCAACTTTAGTGTTCCGCCTGTGGGTGGGCGTTCATTCGTGGAATGAACAAACATTCACGAATGCTTGTTCATTCCTCACTCGAATGGCCAACAGCACCGCACACCACTCTTACTGATGTGATGAAACATACACCTCACATATTGTGCCGCCGTCCAAGAAATACGACTCTCAGCGCGACATGTTCGGCGTTCAAGTCTCAGCCGTCTAGCGACAGAGCGTTCTCAAAGGCGATGGTCATCTGACCTATGCCGCGGACCTCTAGCGTACACAAGGCCACCAAAGCGTCTGTGAAGTTCTTGAAGACAAGCGGACTAGACGAGTTCTTGTAACTATGTACGTGGCTGGACATTCATCTGCGCGTGCAGCGCAGTTTCTCTCCTCCTCCTTCCTACTTGCTCCGTCCCTTCCCCACGCGTAGGGTAGCCAACCGGATGTGACCTTGGTTCACCTCTGTGCCTTTTCTTCTAGTCTCTCTCTCTCTCTCTCTCACCGTGATTCAATGCACCAATATGCTGCTTAAATGAGCTCCGACTCTATTGGATCGTGTCACGCCGAAGAGTTAATCGGAAGCAGCAGACTGGGCGTCGAGCGCTACACGCATCTTCGTTTACGCGGGATTGGGTATATTGTATGCGGTCACTTCCTGCAATGGCTCGCGCTTCCTTGAACGTGTCCTTCAATTCTCTTTCTTTAATTTCATCTCGGACTTCCCTGAACGAATAGGACAGTTTAAAGCTCGTTTTAGCAACAATGTGATAGAGACGTATACGGTGATGAAGCAAGTAACACGCAGAAGGACCGCAGGTGTTGAGTGACAGGTCTTGGACAATGCATGTATATCGAAAGAGACAGTTGTACGAGGAAGAGCAGGAGCAGTGTTGGTTGTTGCAGGCGAACCTATAGCCATGCAAATGTTGCCCGTAATGGCTCCGCCCTAGCACCAACCAATACAAGGAGGTAAAGTCTATGGAGCCTTGAACGCACAAACAGGAGACTAACGCCGAGGATGAATTTGAACCGGGGCACACCATCCACTGCGCACCATCCATACCACCTCGCCCTGCTATCCTGCCAACATGGCTCGCCATTCACACTTCAGCATCGTATCGCGGAGGAATTCGCGGTGGAACCCGAACACCTCCCTCCTAAATGTCAGTTGACTTCGCGGGAACAAAATGTGACTTGCGGATTTGTGCGGCCCCCACCGTACGAATTAGTGCATTTATTGACACATTACTTCAATATCAAATTGCGGACAAACAAATTATCGCCAATTTCACCAATAGCTTGACAGTGCAGACCCGACGATGGCGTGCTAAGTCCTGGTGCCTACAGAATCATGTCGCCATCATACGTTCCGACCTGAGCGACAGTGCGTATTTAGAAAAAAAAAGTGTCAGTAAACAGCGTTTTAGCCGACATGGCGAAATGCATAATCAACATCCAGAGAGGGGCTTGAAAAGTGAGAGCAGGGGTTTCAGGATAAAGAAAACTGAGACGTTTCACTTGACCTATTCTATATACGCTAATTCCAACGCTTACCGGTGCGCGAAATTGCGCGCCCACGCGCCTTACGCATGCGCAGATGGTGCAGGGCAGATCGTACACGTCGAAGCGCGGCGCGAGCACAGATATTTTCTCCAGACAAATATCGTTACCCTGGCTGCCTCACAAGAATACGAAACGACGTCTATACCAAGGCGACAATAGTGAGCCAAGTGGGCGCGTGCTTTCGCGCGCCGGTAGGTGTACGTGTAGTTTGGCGTTTATTCTTCTTCGTCTTTCTGGGGTTTTACGTGCCAAAACCAGTTCTGATTATGAGGCACGCCGTAGTGGAGGGCTCCGGATTAATTTTGACCACATGGGGTTCTTTAACGTGCGCTACAACGCAAGCACACGGGCGTTTTTGCATTTCGCCTCCATTGAAATGCGGCCGCCGCGGCCGGGATTCGATCCCGCGACCTCGTGCTCAGCAGCGCTACGCCTTAGCTGACTGAGCCACCCCGGCGGGTAGTTTGGCGTTTATTGTTCTAAAGAGCAACGTACCTGTTGACATATCAACTAGCGCAAAAGCAGACAAGCACGTGCTTCTGCTCGTGTTTACCGGGTTTTATGTTTTGTCCTTGTGTGAAAAAATGCGCTGCTTTTAGACCAACAAAATACCGCGGCAACGAAGCCGGCAGGATGGGCCTCAGCATCGCAGCAAACGGTCAAGCGATGGTATGCAGAAACGTCAGCTATTATACTAGTATGCGCACAAGAAACAAGCAAAACACTTAAGACGCGATAAAAAATGTCAGACGATACACATTGATGTTCCGCTTAATATTTACTAGTACTGTGTGAAAATGCGCTGCTCACAAGAGTTAACTGGTACATTGGTGCATTTCGCCGCAAATTTCAAGCACGTATTTCTCAAAATTCGTGCTACGCGCAGGATTTATGCTGAATGTGTATGACTTCGTTGCTACTCGACTTCGTTGCTACTCGACTTCAATTCCGGAATTCGAACACGTGCCCTAAGGTGCGATTACCAAGCGTAATTACATGCTGCATTTTATCTAGTCTCATCTCCTACTCTGACGTCGCCGTTGCGTTGAGTACCTCCAGTTACCTCAAGGATCTGTACATTCACCAGGCAAGTGTAGGTGATATTCTCTGGGTCCTATCATTTCACAATCGTCAGCCATGCTTCACACACATTCGTAACATATCCAGCAGCAGTCGCTATGCTCGACCATTCGCAAGTTATGTCATGTTTTAGTACTTAAAATAACCTTCTCACGTGCAAGATTTAGGCCCCCGTACAGCCACTCATTTTACAAGCTTCAATCTGTCACCTTTCCGTCTTTGTTGGCCTAGTGCCATTAAACCAACAACTTTCTCTTTCTCTCTCTCAAGCGGCAAACTGCAATTTGCCATGCATGTAATGTCCGCCTTTTCAGGTAATCCATTTAATGTCGCACAATTGCCCTCTCTTACACGGGCAGCTTTTAATGAATTGGTTTCCGCCGAGAAAAATCACCCACTGTAAACCATTCACTTAGAGCGAGCACAGCCTTTAATGAGCTTCTTCTGAAAAAATAATTAAGTGACACCGCTTCCATTCTAGTAGTGGTATCCGGTAGCAACTTTCATTGTCGCATTGATCTATAGGAAAGAAGCTGTACGCTTCAGAAGAGTCATGTAGGTAAAGTAAAAACAAAAAGTTGTCGACGTCTTTGCTAGGCTTGATGAGCTAATGAAGGCGACACCGGTGCCGCAAATTAGGATTCGGTTGCTACCGCGCATGCCCGGCGCCAGCTTTGACCGCAACGAGTGTGATGAGTGCACACGCCCATACTATATAAGTCGCTGCACTTTTCTGCCACCTTTTGGGATTGAAGAAAGTGGAGCGCTACGGCCGGGGCAGACGCTGAAAAAAAGGTAATCACTTTTTGGCGCCACGCCGTCGTCCCTGTATTCATGTGCCTTTCCCTGGTGTGTTCTATTTTGTTTTTATCCTTCGAAATGACCGCGCGTACGAGCCCATAGAGAGGAGAACCGTGAAAAAAAAAAAAAAAACCGGGGAGGAGCAGTCGAGTCGTTCATCATGCCGTGTGCGGTTGTCGCCACACTGATTCGCCGCATTCCGCCCACCCTGTTTAAGCAGAGAACGCTTTCTTTGTCTTCTTTATTCTTTCTTCGTGCGTGCGTGTGTCTGTACGTATGTGCGCGTTCGCTCACGTGTAGCACCACGCCTCATTGGAGACGTATCGGTTCGGCCCAAATTGGCTACTCTCTTATGCAGTCCATTAAGTTCTTACATCTCGCTTGACCCGCGGACGCTCAAGAAGGGGGAAACTGACCGAGAAAGCCCTAGAACAGAACGAGTATTGGAGGAAGGCAAAAAAAAAAAAAAATGCCGGATTTCGAGCTGTATGCGTACCCACCTAAGCCCAGGTCGCGGTGGAGAAATCATGTCTGTACGAGCAACTTTCGCGTGCTTTTTTGGGGGGTGAGAACCCGTTCCAATGCATTGAGACCGCTCGGCCATTTCTTGCCACGAACGTGGAGCTAAGCTGTCCCTAGATACTGCGAAATTGCTTTATCCAGAAGGATCGGGTCCTTCTGGAATGTGGAGCCGCGAAACAAAGCCCCTAAGATTATGCTAAGCTATGTTCGTAACCTCGCCGGATTCGGCGCGATAGGATTCGCATTATTTGTTTTCGCGTTATAAGTGACGTGTAGCCTCCTAAGACAAATGCGCCTGCTGCTTTTGCTTCTGTCGACTCTCTTGGCGCGTCTAAGTTATTCCGTGCATTACTATGCATGCATATGGAGATCCGTGCCCTTATCAGAAAAAAATTTCTCGCCGCAAGTTTATTTCTCTTGCGCAGACAGCATGTGTTTACGAGGTCTTGTTTGCTTGTTTACTTGATTCCTCGCTTGTTTGTTTTTTGTTTCTTTGATTAGCAAAAGTTTATGGATTTTGTAAACGCTGTCTGCATCTGTTGCATAAGGAACCAACCAGAAATGTTTTCCTGTCCGGATGTCTGTGGAGAAGTGTAGGCGCGTCTACATCTGACAGTGCAACTCCTTAGTATAGTGAAATTGGTATGTGTATGGAACTTGGCATCGGGAGGTTGGCGCCCTATAATGACATGACATTGTAAACGAAGAATAGCGGAAGAAGAACATGAAGATGCAACTACTAATTACGCGCCAGGATTGCTTAGGGAGTACTTCTCGTACCGCCATATTACAGACATAATGGAGCATCCGTTTCGTTTAAGCCGATTTTTATGTTCACTTTAGCAGCATGAACAACCGAAGGCTTCTCTTAAGGTTTCGCCGTACGGAGTTAATGAGGCTTTGCAGAGCATTTTTATTCCCGGTGTAGAACACAAGGATGATTTCATTGAGTGGAACATTCCTCGCATGAGCAGCGGAGAGAGAGAGAGAGAGAGAGAGAGAGAAAGCAAGAAGAAAGGCTGGGAGGTCAACCAGGAAATGCCCATGACGCATGTACCGATGGTGTTGTAGCACACTTGTATGCCCAAAAATGTAAAGCCTTCTTGGCACCAGGTTGCGTTACAGCACAAACATTTTTTTTTTTTTGACTGAGTGAACTTTATTTGTCTATTTGTTCATTCAATGACTTGAATGCGTTTTTTTTTTTCGTTAACATAATTTTTAAATATCACCCCTGGCTTGTAGCACAATTCAACTTCTTGAGCTAGATTACGCTCAGCTAGATTACATTATTCGCATCAGAAATCGAAATGAATATTCGACTAAATAACAAAGTTTCTCGCACTAAATTTTTAAAATGATTACAGGCACATATTGCCATTTACGAATTGTAACCGGTGAATTCGAAAGTTCATGTCCTCTAGGAACGAATTCTGAGGACGACACCAGTTTCGAGATAAGCGTTCCCAAAGTGCGACGAAATTCAGTGGCGTACGTTCCAGTATTTTTTTTTTTTTAGCTTCTATGCGTAAAAAGGCGTTTTGTTAAAAAATTAAATAGGACAACAGTCCATGTTTACTGGAAGTATGACGACAGCCTGTATCTCAAAACTGGTGCTACTTTTCAAATCCGTTCCATGTGGATGTGTCTTCTGCAGATTACGTGTGATAAAGTAATTATTTAAAGACTTAATTGGTTAAATGTTTATAATTTGTCAAGTTTGCATTTTGATTTCCAGTGTAAGTAATGCCCGCATCTTCAAGCAATCCAGCTCATTCAGTAGATTTGCGCTAAAAGTCAAAGGTGATGTTTCGAAATTCTGTTAACGTTAAAAAGAAGAAAACAAAAAGACAGGCACCGGGCTTGCATTAGGATGTGCAGAAAGTATGACAAGGATGCCTTGGCGTTTTCGTTTTCTTAATGCTACTGTTCTGAAAAAAAAAAAGTATTACTTTGTGATCTCACTAAAGCGCGTGAAAGGTTACACTTAATGTGTGAGATTAAGGATTTTCGCTGGCGTTGCAAGGGCCTTGGCTCAGCATGGGACAAAACACGAAATGAAAGCGGAAGAAAAGACTATTTGCTGGCGTTGGTTGGCTAGGCTAGTTGGTTCACTATTGAATGGAATAAAGGGAAGCGCAAACTTCAAACAGGACGGAAAGAAAGACGGACGCAGGACACGCGCTAACTCGCAACTGAATTTGATCGGGAACAGCTTACCTACTTATATAACATAAGTTGTACTACAAACAAAACCTTTATAAGTGACACTTCTGTCTTGCGGCGCAGCAAAGGGAAATAAATGTTTTTGGGAAAACTTATAATCACTGCGTGCTGGGTGAGATGATGCGATTGTGTTTCTTATGCGCAGTGTGGTCTGCGCACCTGCCTTGGTTCTTTATGTCTAGATCAGATATTCCCAATAAAATTCAGTTGCGACTCGCGAATTAGCGCCTGTCCTGTGCCTCTCTTTCTTTCCGTCCCGTTTGAAGTTTGCGCGCTTTCTTTTATTCCATACTTAAGTTCACGTAGTACTTAGTGATACCTGAAGTGTAATCGACTTTCCACATCCTCCGCCATGGCAACGTGTGGCGCTGTTTAACACTCCCGAGTCTAGGTCGCAAAATACATCTGCATAAAAAACCAAGAAAGTGGTCGTTGTCTAGCCTTCGCCGTATCTCAATTGGTCGAGCCCCGCTATCGTAATACGGAAGTAAAGGCGAGGAGGCTGAGCAGACTTTGTCCAGTTTGATCTAAGCTTCGCGTGGGGAGGAGAGAGGGAGAGAGAGAGAGAGAGAGTTCTAACGACAGAGAGCTCAGCTAGTTGGTAAGGATTCATAATGCAAAAAGGTAAGACGTGCAGACACGGACGCAAGAGGAGAAAAGTGGACAATACGAACGCCGAACATGGCTCTTCCGGCGTTCGTGTTGTCCACTTCTCTCCTCTTGTGTCCGTGTCTGCACGGCTTACCTTTTTGCATTAAGAGTTCTTTTGCCTTCTGACAATGCTTACGCTACAACTGCAACGCACGTAAGTGCGAGCACTATTTGCACACCGGATTTGAGTTTTTAGAACGGCTGACAGGAGCGCGATGTCAGAGAGCAGTTGCTGAGGTTACCCCTCATTATAGTATCTCGTTAAAACACCCTTCTGGCATATGCTGCAAACACATGCGGTACTTGTAACTTTAGCTGGAGCAGACCAGCACAATTTCGTTCGTAGATACAAGGTCTTCTGTGAGACGGTTGCGAGAAAATGTACCTGTGGAATGAACACGTCGTACGTCCCTACGTAATCAGCCGCGGGAGATTAAGACCGAGCCCAATTTACTGAACATTAACCCCGAGGCAAATATCTTTGGTCCGAAAGTGCGTTCACGGCCCCACCTTTTCTTGTTGATAGCTTTATCGTCAGGCACAAAAAAGAAAACAAAAGTAAAAGCTCGTGTTCTAACATGCCTAATGAAGTAGGCAGGGCTCGAAGAGACGTCGTTGGTACCAGCAGTCCTGTATATATATGGTAATTTGAATGGTCAGTCTGTGTAAATATTGCTGGGCCTGTCGGCACCGAGCGTACCGCATATAAAACAGCCGTGCTCTCTGCATTTGTTCGTATCGAGACGCGCCCATGGATGCGCATGTTCTGTTGTTGCTCCCGCGGGGTTGCCGATTCGTACGTCCAATTACGAACCGTAGCGCGGTCAGCGACAATTAGACGCAACTTGAGAAATGGCTTCTTCCGGACAATTCCTTGTCCCTGTGGAAATAAATCTTGTTCCGCTTGGCAAGCTTAATCTTCTGACGTGCTATCTACTATGTCCCTATGCTCGTGGACGCATACGTATTTCGGGTCATGCGCTGTAACCGCCTGGGGCAGAACGAGAATCTGGAAAAGGGTATCTCATTCACCGTTTATCCGGAGCGAATTCGCGACGTCGACTTCAGGCTACTTATCTTCACTTCAGGTTTCTCTTCTGTCGGAATGTGATCTATTCGCTGCCCAGCGAGGATGATGCTCGCCCATTATTGCTGATTGCAGGGTGCTGACGTCACTGCCCACATAAATTAACACGTGTGTAAAAGAACCGCTATGGCAAGAATAGCAAAGACAATCTCAAAGCTTTGAGCCAGGAGGCCGTACACGTACTGGTGCTGCGCGAAATATCGAGCCGACGTTACCAGACGCTTGTGCCCATGGAAGACTTGCGCTTTGAGATATATCCGGCCTGACTCGGAAGTTGGTCACATGAGTAGCGTACTTCTACTTGTTGGCGCAAATCGCTGATAGTTGCATTCAAAATGTTGTTCATTTCTTATTGAACTCCGTCGTCGAGTTTTCTGGTGAGAGAGAAGGGGTCGAATGATTTCTCAAAAACGTAAGCTGTGCTTCAGCCTGCGTTATACTTGTCCTCGTGCAGTGGTCCTGACTCCTCGCAATGCCCTCTTGCTGTGTCTCTCTAGCAGTGACGTTGTCGTAATATCGAAAAGTATATTCCTAAAGCTTCGTATGTAGTGCCTAACGTATTGAATGAAGCCCATCGACATGACCCAAAATCATGCTCTACATATTGCGCATGTGTTGGTTTATTAACTGTTTTTTTTTTTTTTTTGTAGTCGAGCTTTCGACGATGTACGGTCTAGCTGGGTAAGAGCATCGTAAGACCAATGTAAAAGTCAAATTACGCGTGTACCTTGCCCACAACTGAAAGAGGCTGTCATAAAAATATCACTAGATAAAATCCTATGTGCATGGCCATAAAGAAACTTCACCCCACGCTTACGATACTCCCTAATGCGAAATTTGAGCGCAGCTCTATACGTGTTTTCATTTCGCGATATATTGGCTGATTGGCCTGGCGCGGACAGTCTGTCTCATGCGGCACGTTGCAAACGGAGCAAAGTGTTGGCCGCGACTGCTTCGCGAATCAGGAGATCGTGAGAGGACAGCGCGTGGGTGACGAGTGGGGGCGATTCACAGCAGCCGCCGCAGACAGGACCTCCGCTCATGCAGTGCTTTGTTCCCATATACGGTAATCATTGGACGCGCTCGCCGCGTGCCATCAATGAGCAGATACTCTGGCGCCATCTCGTTGCGGACGTCGCCCGTCTTGCGCGGCACTACGCTTTTCTTCTCACGCTTTCGCCAAACGCTCCTCTTCCTCGCGCTCTCTTCGCTATCGCCGTCTTTCACTGACTACGCCGACGCTCAACGCAGGAACGGGCGCCCAAGAGCTGCGCTCTAGAAACTTGCAACACATGCAGTGCAGCACGCGCATTAGTAAAATTTTTTTGAAAATTGGGGAATATTGGGAACTACCAAATGGTATTGTATCTTTGATCACGACGTTGTATTTGTCGAAGTGAATAATTTATTTAAAACTTTCACATGTATATACGCGTTTCCGTATTCACTCTTGTTATCCTATTGCTGTGCGTGGCTCTTCTGTGTGTGTTCGTGTGCACTGTGTTTTCCACCAAATGAGGGTCGCCGTGCGTACGTCAGCATGAACACTCGAATGCTTGTGAACTGCTCAGATACAATTGTTCTTGTTGTGTGTACACTTATGAATTAATGGAAGAGGAGTAGCCGGCGCCGTCAAACTGGGCACCAACATCTTTGAACACAGTAATTACAAATATAAAAAAACAAGTGGTTCTCAGGCGGCACTCTGAAAATACTGAAAAGCATCCTGAAAACACTGTCACACACAACAAGGGGTAGCGACAGGAAATGCCTCATGAACCTATACAGGAGCCTTGTACGATCGCGGGTAGATTACGGCGCCGTAGTGTATCACCCTGCTACCCCCAGTGCTATCAAGATGCTGGACCCTGTGCATCATCTCGGTATCCGCCTCAGGACAAGTCCTATTCAAAGCTTCTATGTCGAATCGAACGAATGGTCCCTTGATATGCGATGGTCATATTCTACTTTAAATTATTTTCTGAAAGTACGTACTGACAAAGACCATCCTTGTTATCCCACCATCAAAGATATGGCCTCTGCAACGCTCTTTCATAACAAACCTGCAGCGAGAGAGCCATTAAATAAATTCGTGTGAGGAGGCTGAGTGAAGATATGGACGTTCCGCTTCGTGAAAATCGTCTAATGGCTCGTGCTAAGCCGTTACCGCCGTGGGTGGGGCACATCATTGACTGCGACACGTCATTTGTGGAGGTAACGAAGCACACTCCAGATGCCCACATTCACATGCATTTTCTAGAATCACAATTTAAATACTCGCGTTCAGAATATTACACAGATGCGTCTAAATCGCATACCGGCGTATCTTATGCAGCCGTCGGCCCAACCTATTCGGAGTCCGATGTTCTTCACCCTCACACAAGCATCTTTAGAGCAGAGGTATATCCACTATGGTTCGCTGCGAAACACATCAAGTGGTTAAAACTACATAAGACGGTCATTTACACAGACCCGTTAAGCGTCGTTAAAACATTGATGTCATGCTGCGAACACAGAAATCCAGTAATTGCAGAACCTTTTTTTCTCCTATGTACTATACGCCTCTGGCCACCATCTAACGGATATGCTAGTTGCCTGGATACAGAGGTATCGAAGGTAAGGTGCCAGCAGACCGAATGGCCACTTCCGTAGATACAAAATCTTGCAACATGTCCATTGCTGTTCCGGTCATACACCTAAAGCCATATTTGCGGAAAAAACTGAGAACCTACTGGCAACATAAGTGGGACGCCGAAATCCTTTATAAGGTCCACGCGGTTAAGCCACATTTAGGGTATTGACCATCACTGACCTACTCAAGACTAAGTGATGTCCCATTCTGCCGTCTCAGAATAGGGCAAACTTATGGTACACATAGTTTTTTTGTTGACTGGCGGTGAACATACAATGTGTGGTAGATGTGGGGAAGACAGCCGGTGTTCAGCAGACATCCTCCTGGAATGCAACGAAACACAAGCCGAGAGGAAAAGACACTTCCCCTTAGCATATAGGCAGTGCATACCACTTCACCTGGCACTGTTTCTAAGCAGAGAACCGCGATTTGACAAGAAATTCGTAGCACGGCCTCCTACGAGAGACCACTGTTGCGATGCCAACCTTTGTTGTAGCACATGCCTCGGGCGCCTTGTAGTCAAGGTACCCGGTGAGACTGTTGTGTTACTAGTTATCAACCATCACTTTTCTATTTTTAAATACATGTTAAGCTATCACAACCTGGTTGCACATCTCATACTCATAACATACCCCACTTCAGTCAATATCATATTTTTAATTCCTGTACGTATATTTTAAGCAATTTACAGCTCTCATTTTAGGCCTCTATACAGCCACGTCACATGGACCATTACTCCATTGAGTACTGAACATTACTGCCTTGGCGCTCTTTGGCCACACTTGGCCCTTGCACCATCAAACACCACATATGATCATCAACAGATGATCTGTTTAAATTAAAGTCTAAACATGACAAGATAAAGTGAAATGTATATGGACGAAAAAAGAACTTGCCGCCAGTGGGAGCCAACACCACATCTTCCACTAACAGCGTAAGAAAGGACACATTAGTAACAAGGCCCTACAGACAGGACGACGCGTATCGTAGCGTCTGTATCTCCTTGTTAATTCGATTGGCATTTAAAAGGCACCGGACATTGGGACAAATTGTAACTGTACACTGTGTGACGTAGAATGTATTAGTGGGACGTCGACACTGTGTAACACTATGCAACACCTTCACAGACTGCCTGACAGCGCCCACAAAAACAGTTCTGTATTGCGCGCGTGCGTGCGTGCGTGTGTCCCGATTTATCGCATCGATTTCCCCCTCCCCCGGTACAGGGTAGCCACCGGAGATAATCGCTGGTTAAACTCCCTGTCTTTCCCTTGCCTTTGTCTCTCTCTCTCTCTCTTTGGGGAACTTCGCGCACTTTTCGGTATGATGTCCGTATCTAACCCGTTTCACGTTAACCTGGGCCGGTGGGTGTGTGCCACCATGTATGTGCCGGAATAGGCAACTTGGGTCATTAACTCATTCAGAGAGAGAGAGAGAGAGAGAGAGAGAATGAAAGGGATAGAAAGACAAGGAGTTTAGTCAGTGTAAATACCGGCTGGCTACCCTGTCCTGGGGAAAGGGGTAAAGGGAATAAAAGGTGATAGAAGAAAAAGAAAATTGAAGGAAAGAAAAATTCGCACAATAACGCGACCCTACGCGCTGCAACGTACAAAGTCGTTCGCACAATTCACAAGCCCTTATAAACTTCAGCAGAGCCCTTAAGGACTTGAGTGCCGAAACACGTCTGGACCAGTGTCCTAAAACTTTTTCCTCTGTGAAGGGGTGATCGTCCAGTTTTTCAAGCGCAGTCGCGAGCACTTTTCTTGCCACATTGTAGCGGGGACAGTCACAGAGGAACAGTTGTCGCAAGCAACTGGGCACGCAACTATAGGTATGTGAACATTCTAGGCCAATCCTCGAGAATGTGTACGTGCCACTGACTAGGTGCCCAGATAGATAAGCAGAAGAAGAGGCAAGCAGTGGAGAATTCAGCAGCAGAAAATTAAACAAGTCAGCTGCAGATAGGTGAAGAAGCCGGCATCAAAAGCAGCCCAGCGTGGAGAAAGGAGTGAAGTGAACAGAAATTGGACGAGAGCGCGCACTCGGTGAGGACCGTTGAGAGGTACATGCAGAGAATAAGGATGTCGGCAACAAAAACAAAATTTGTAAAGTCGGCTACACAGAAGTGAACAATTCTGCCGACACTGTGTGTCGCTATATTAGCTCAATGCTAATCTCGTTAAGAGGAAGCTTTAGCTTGGGGGCTCGTGTCTAAATACATGGTAAGGGCGAAATCGTTTTTCTCGGCAACCACTGCACCAAATATGATCAGGTTTGTTTCATCTATAAATAAAAGTTAAAACCTAGGGACTGTTGGTAGCGAACTTTTCATTTAGGCCGACAATATCTTAAACATCGTTGAAAATTGCAAATTTTCGATGCAAGTTAATTGATTATAATGCAGTGGACAATGATGACACAGTTATAGAGCTGCCCTTTAAGTGCGCAGTCATATTAAGGCCATCCTTTAGTACTATCATATTTGCACATCAATTGGCGTGTCTGATCGTTGTACCCTCGTATAACATGTCTGGTGAGGAACAATGTGCTCGCACATTTTTCTGGAACGGTCGGTGTTGCTTAGAAACCATCCTTGCGGCCGGTTTCCCTAATGCGAACAAGTGCGTCGATCGTTCTTATTTTTTGCATCGATCATTGACCTGTCTCAAGCGCGCACGTGCAGCTCGCTTGGAATCGCATGCCTGTCGGCGCGGCAGTAATTGCTCGCCGACTTCCTGAGCCGCTGAGCTTGCAAGAAAGCCGAGCACCGAATGAAATCAAACATGGCCGTCGACCCACTTGTGGAAGGCATTATAAAGGGTGCCCGAGGGGCCATCTACGCTTCGCCACATTATTATGCGGCTCACATTCTCCTCCCCTGCTTCCCAGTGATGTTGGCATACCAGGAAATGACGTGGGCTGATAAATGCGCTGCCCGCGAACGGCAAATATCGGATCTGACACCAGGAAAAATGTTCTTTGGAAGTTACGGGCAGAACAATTAGTGCAGTAGTCGAAGCTCCGGGCTCGGAAGCGAGTAAACTTCGGTTTACATTTATCTTGCAAGTGGAATGCTCACCGCCACGAACAACGCCTCGTTGCCGCATATGGACTATATACAGCTTATCGGAAAGAAGTGAAGGCTGTTGCTGGCAATGGGCCCCGCGCGGCCTTTATTACGGTACGGTGTGCTTCTTTGTCGCATTCAAATCGTACACAAGGCATATGGGATTCTAGTAACAAATTAGGTTCGACCAAGAATAGGCACCAGATTGTCAAGAAGCTCTGAGGTGAACCGCGTACTAACAACCTGTGCAGAATCGAAGCGTTAGAGGCAGATGTCCTCGCCATAGCTTAAGAAACACTGTTCAGCGTAGCTGTGCGCAAAGAAAGAAAAAATGTCTTAGCTCGGTGGTGAGATCAGAATGAGAAATTCATATTTACATAGCGACAACCTGGATACGAGGGGAGGGGTACGATCAAGAAGTGTGGTTTCCGGTGTGACTGACCGGAAACGTTCCTGAAACATATACCGCAGGAGGCGTTAGCAGTGCCGGCAACAAAGTGGGTCCAGTAGTCGGTAATGTTTTAACAAGTGGGTCATAATTAACCAAACAGGTCACTTACTAATGTCCAAAAACAAAACTTGACGTTCCAACCTTCGTTGCACCCGAACATTGCAGAAGTTGCTCATTAATTTTACGCATCGAGGGCTGATGCGTGATGGCGTTATGTAGACAAAAAAAAAAAACGGTAATCAGTGTCCACCGTACTTTTTTCTACATTCCACTCTAGAGGAGCGAGAGTCTGTGCGTGCCAAAATTAAAAAAAAGAAACCGTCTTACCGGCTCACAGCGGCCCAAATACGAAAAAAAAAAAAAAAATGATATCCGTGCCGCCGCACCGGCGCTGGTGTTTCGGTGCAAAATTTAATAAGGGGGAACTGGGACCTTCATTTGATCTTCTAATAATCTACTTATTGTTGTGAAATTGAAGAAAATTGAGATTTGAAAGAATAGTCACGTTGTAGTGACCTTGAAGAACAAGGCGGGTTGTACTTGGTATCATGGATTTTATCGTGAGGGAAACTTGCTCACGTCGTGTCGCTATACTAGGTTAGTTTTCACAACGTTGCCTACAAAAAAAAGTAAGCAAGATCATTCCGTGCGTTCCTTCTGACTGAACTCGCGTATGGCGACCGCAGGTACTACAAAGCGAGCCAGTGGAACCTGACGTCATGATACTGTCCCGTTGTAGTGAACAGCCACAGTAGCACAACGCAAGTCACGGAACTAATTGTTTATTGTTCAAACGTGTGCCCAGCAGAACAAGTAACACTAAGCACAATGATTTCGATCGTCGAAGATCTGATGTGCGAGTCAAGCGCGTCGGCTTTTATGCGTGGCTATGTCGAAGGTTCCAGCGTATAATTATTGGTGCCCGCGTGCCTCCCGGAAACCATTCAACGCTATTCGCGTCGCGCATACACTCTGATTACACAAGGCTCGGCGAAAACATAGCCAAGAGATAGAACCCTAGATAACGTAGGAGAAACTTCAGATACGGAAAGGCGCCTCTTGCGCTGAGCGACGTCTTTTAACATTTGTTTGCCGGTGAAATAATCGTCTCCGGGCAGGAGGAGAAAGAGGAGGAAGGGGGTGTTACTATTTAATCATATTAAACTGATTTGGTGTGTCTCTTTATAGTGTCCCTTTAATGTTCCTCTTATTCACTGATGTCACTTATTTTGCTCATAGTTCTTGCGATGAAATGATTACTTTAACTAAAACGAACGCTAAAGTATATTTTGTTTTTCACATGTGTGTTTTCGTGGAAACCTTACGCCTGCTCCAAACACAGGAGTAGACGCGCATGTACGCGCATAGGCAAGGTGTCCCAGCTAGCTTTAGCCAAGGTTTAACAATATGCTGGAACACTTTACGATTACCCGACCGGATGCATGTTGTTGGCTATTGTATGTGGCAAGTCACACTATTCTTTTGTATTCTGCTTAATTGGTTAATTAGTCAAGATTAATCGGCTACATTGCAAGTACTAACATTATAGGGCAAAACTTCCATTGAAAAAGTGAAGCGCGCTCTAACGTATGACCGAGCAGCGCATGTGGCAGCTTAAATGTTGACTGGGCGTGCGGCGGGGGCAGGCGTTGACTGTGCGATTTACGCCATCGGTTGTGCTTCCTTCGCGGCGGTTCTTGATAGCGATATAGCCATCGGGTGCATGACAAAGAATACGGCAGCGGGAGCGGACAAAATCACCAACGCAATGATCAGAAATATGAGCGACTGCTCGATCACGGCCTTTACAAAATTCATTAACGAGCACTGGGCACTTGGCACCATCCCGCAACAGTGGAAACATGCCCAGGTAATTCTAATCCCAAAGCCCGGTAAGAAATTGGAAGTAGCAAACCTGCGCCCCATCTCCCTCACGTCATGCCTAGGCAAGTTGTATGAGAGGGTGATAAACAAACGGCTGCAGGACCATCTCGAAAACAATGACCTAATGCCGCACAACGTCTTTGGCTTCAGGCCCCACCTCTCAGCTCAGGACGTCCTGCTCCAGCTGAAAGAGGAGGTGCTGATACAACCCGCAGCAGGATGCGAGCACGTAGTTATGGCTGTCGACATAAAAGGCGCCTTTGACAACGTGAGCCATCAGGGGATCCTGGACGGCCTCACCGACACAAAATGCGGGGAAAGAATCTACAAATACGTTAGGGCCTTTCTAAGTAATCGCACGGCTGAAATCAAGATCGGCACCCTACAATCGCGACTAATACAAGTGCCACATCGCGGAACACCACAGGGAGCAGTAATCTCTCCAACCCTCTTCAATGTAGCCATGCTAGGCCTAGCTAGGACACTCCAGGACCAGCCGCATATACGGTCCGCTATGTATGCGGACGACATCACGGTCTGGACTACCACAGTCTCGCTGGGGCAAAAGGAAGAGAGACTGCAGGAAGCCGCAAGCATCATCGAGGCATACGTAGTGGAACGCGGCATGCAATGCGCCCCACAAAAATCAGAGTTAATTAGAGTATGGAAAGGCAAGGGCAACCAATCGGTCCCAGCGGATATGCAACACAAATTAGAGGTACACTTGGCTGGGAAAAAGATACAGAGGACCACCATCCGCATCCTGGGCATGTGGGTTCAGTCAAACCAAAGATGCACCGTCAACCTCCACCGCATTCAGACATCCGTAAAACAGGTGTCTAGAATGATCAGAAGGGTCACTAGTACAAAGGTTGGCATGAGAGAAAACGACACAATTCGTCTCGTCAAAAGTCTTATCGAAAGTAGAATGCTATACAGTCTTCCTTACTACAACTTGCTAAAGACTGAGATAGACTCCATAGAAACCTGTCTGCGGGGAGCTTACAAAACGGCCCTGCAGCTTTCCCAAACGACCTCAACGGAACTCCTTATGGCCCTTGGGGTCTCGAATACCTTCGACGAACTCATGGAGGCACAGCTCAATGTACAAAAGTTAAGGCTCACCCAGACAGCAACGGGACGAGACACCCTGCGCAGACTGGGCTTCCGAGACTGCACGAAACTCCATAACAGACAGGCGGACCTCACAACCGCCCAGAGAGAAAAAATCACGGTTTCTCCAGTCCCACAAGGGATGGACCCTGTCCTAAACCCGGGACGCAGAGAAGCTAGGGCTAAGCACTACAAGAAAACATATGAGGGCCGGAATAACACATACTACACTGACGCCACAGTACACAGAACACGTACACCATGGTTTGCAGCCACAGTGATAGATAGCAGTTACAAAGAAGTCACGAGTACCACAGCGCGGGCCCACAATATCTGCGAGGCCGAGGAGATAGCCATCGCTATGGCTATTGCAGCGCACGCAAACACAAACGAGGTAGGCCACATCTTGACGGACTCCATGCAGGCGTGTAGAAACTACCGAAACGGTAGGGTCTGCGTGGCAGCCGCCAAGATAATAAATGAACACAAGGACCTTGGCGCAATCAAACTCATCTGGATACCAGGTCATACTGGCATATGGGGAAATGAACTCGCCCACATGGTGGCCACTGCGCACGCAACATACCAGTGCCACCGCGACAGTGAGGCGAGCATCAAATCCGAACCGGTAGACTGGAGCCGATCGGCAATCCTCGAATATTACAGGAGAGCTCGAATGAAATTCGCCCCACCCCATCGGAAACTGAGCAAAACGGAACAAGTCACTTGGAGAAGGTTGCAAACTAAAACCTACCCGCACCTGCATCTCCTACACAAAATAGATAAACAGAGGTATCCATGGGAATGCGCCAAGGCTCCTCAAGACAACATTCACGAAACCACAACGCGAGAGGGATGGGAGGCCCTGCTCTCCAGCTCGGAGGAGGCGGCCCAGAGAGCTGCCACACTCCAGGCAAGCCGCAGAGCACACGCCAGCGGAGCCCTAGAATAGGGGCCCCCGACCAACCTGAAGACCGCTCGTCCTATATTTTTTACAGTACATGTTTTCTACTACTACTTGATAGCGATAAGAAGATCGGGTAGTTCACCAGGCTAAGTGCGCTGTTTCCTTTATACGCGACACGTTAAGGAGCGCTGCGAGCGGGCATGAGACGCGTGTCTCTTAATTTGCCGTCAATTTATACCACGTTCAATCGTAGCGCTGGTCTTGTGAAATCTGAGCTAAGCTGCTACGCCGACCGGCGCGAGATTATACCCCATCGGCGACAACGAAATCGACACGGAAGAAGAACCTCGTCGAAGCGAGATTCGCGCAGAGTTACAACAAGGGACGTGACGAGGTGCATCGCGGGCATATACCTTGCAAAGCCTCTCGAAGCGAAGAAGCTTCAGATGCGAGAAGGTGCTTCAGCGGCATGTTGCTACAGCGTTGGCGAAACACGTGTCGCTGTTGCTAAGTGCCTCATTGCTGGTGGTCGCGTCGTCTTCCGGCTTTCGTAATGGTTTTTCTATTTTCGTGCCGCCAGGCTACCTGACACCTATGCACACGTTTCGACAGGCTAGTTCCTACGCAGGGTGTGCCCGCCTTGGCGCGGGATGTGTGATGAAACCACTGAAAAACGATCTGATGATCCGGCCGGCCTCTGCCAGGTGGAGACTGCGTACGCTTGCTATGCTTGCCCGTTAATTGTTTTAGGGGGCCCCTGTGCTGGGTGCCGTTTGTGCGGATTAGGGGGCTCGTTGCATTGCAGAACTCGCATTAGAGGTCACTCGTGGCACGGATTTTGATCAACGAGTTCGTTACTTTACTTTTGTGCGTTGGCCCATTGTGTTGCATTTTCTGTATGTTGTATGTCTCTGATGTGCCTTTTGCGTCGTTACCATCTGGAGTGTATAGAGTGCTATAGGCGTGCCGTCGGACAGACCGCTCCAGTATTCAATAAGGAACGTCCCCCTTGCTGTCTCATTAAAGGAGCGCTAAATAGCAACTACACGCCTGTTTACTTTGCGAGAGTGACGTTTCGAAACGCTTTCCTTTTCTACAGGCTTTTATTTTTTTGCCCCCCCCTTTTTTTTTTGAAGCATTTTTATGATTAGCGGAAAGAGTGAAAGCTAACGTTCCTCTCCAATTTCGCACCACTGATTACGGCATTGGGACGTCACACATTTCATGCTCTTTTCGGGTTTATTTATTTATTTATTTATTTATTTATTTATTTATTCATTCATTCATTCATTCATTCATTCATTCATTCATTCATTCATTCATTCATTCATTCATTCATTCATTCATTTTTGGTGTTTCTGTGTCGGAGGGGGAGGGGCACTTCTCCCCAAAAGAAGTTCCCATATTTTATCTTTGCGTCTCTTTCGAGTACGGTGCAACCTTTATGAATAAAAATCAAGTCGTCCCTGCAGACGCTCTCAAAATTCATGCCGTCGTGGGAAGATTGTGCACGTAGTTCAAAGTAGCGTCTTCACCATTCTTCTTATTTTTTTTCTTGTCCTTTTCTGGCTTACAAAGCCTTCGCTCAAGTAAAGTTACCTGTCGGCAGGTGATGAATCGCGCGTCTCCTCCTCTAGCCCAAAGATGAAGATGATGGTGTTTGTGTCTCCTTTGAAAAAGGGCACTGACAAACAGTCTCCTAGCCTGCCTGAGTTAATCAGGTTTACTACATTTATCGCTATCTACCCTTTTGCCTATCTGATCTTGATATTAATTTTCGTATATAAACTCTCTATCACTATACTGTACCATTACCTGCACTTGCAATGACACCGGTTCCATACCAATATCTTCCTTGATTTTCTTCCACCAATACTCTAATCGTCCCTTACTTATCTCGACTGCTGACCTGTTAATACTTCCATAATTAAAGAAGACGGAAGAATGTTGGATTAAAGGTGCGGCCGGCCGCGCCCGCGCCATATCTTGGAGGCAATCTCCGGTGGGTACAAAGTTTAAGCGAGCCGAGATGGCTGGTGGCTGAATGTGCGCTGTCTTCGCTCGCACTTAGTGCCAGGAGGTGGCGTAATCTCAATTTTCGGATACGCAGTTGAAGGTTGAGCCAGCAGAAGCGTTCGCTCCTCTCCATTTGCGCTCTTCCACGGCTACGCTGGAACTCGACGTGGCTATTCATCACGCCAGCGTTGCAACAGCATGTGTTCGCTGTTGTCGAGCGAGATCTGTTCATGCTTGCCTGCGCGCGCGTGACATCATGCTTGCCAATTTAATTAGTAAGCGAATGTTTACTGCAATTTTTATACGGCCGATAAAGCTACGAACCTTACTTGGTGTAGTTAAGTAATACTTTGGTATCGTTATCAATATTTCACCTTTCGGGCGAAACTGGGATATTTGTTTTTAATCAGTCAACCACTTAATGTAGTCGTAGTGCGAGCGGTGATTTTGACCGAAGATTGGATATCTCCAGAACGGTACTAGATTTAGTTTTGCTGCCAATTCCTCGTGCCATTGAGAACTGATCGGCTTGAATTCTATGCTTCCAAGATTTGCCGTAATCACGTACGAAGTATATGAATTAATATTGGCAGTAAGTATATTTGCAAGTGGAAGCAATTGATACGTGCCGTGGTGGCTTAGTGGCTATGGTATGGCGCTGCTAAGCACGAAGTCCCGGATCAAATCCCGGCCACGGTGGCTGCATTTCAATGGTTGCGAAGTTCAAGAACCACAGAGTTTCTCACTATATTACCTAGAGGGAAAACTGGCGCTGCTGCGCAGTGGTATCCATGGGAATGCCGGTATATTGTGACTTCGGATTGGCATCGTTCTCGGAGAACCAGAACGCCTTGAAGACGCGCCTGGCTAGCACCGTTCCGCCTGTCACAATGATTCATTTCCCGCTAAAACAGTACGTAAAAAGCTGATTTAGCTTTATTATTACACAAAAATGTGTTTTTTTCTTTTATTTTGAGGACTTACTATAGGATGTATAATTATATGAAATGTTTTTTTTTTTTTTTTTTAAGTATCAGCTGCCCACTAAAGTTGGAGGGCAGACGACAAGATTCTCGCTCGCTTTGGAAGAACTTGTCGTCTGTTCTTGCTTTTCTTCGCTTGATTCTGCATTGTAGGTGAGTAAACTTTATTGAGCGATGTAATATTGGTGAATGAAAGCCTTTTATGTAGATTTTATTTTAAGAACGCGTTTTTTGTGTAATCCACGATTTAGACGAAGCCTCGCACAACACCAGCCAACACAAGCCTCACAGGCACATATCCCATCATTCCCATGGCGGCGTGCACATCACCCTTTAAGAAACTCGCATAGACGGTGGCGCCAGATTACCCTCTAGGTGTTATAGTGAGGAACTGTATGGCAAGAACGCCCGTGTCCGTGCATTGGGGGCACGTTAAAGATCCCCTGGGGTTCAATTTAATCCAGATTTCCCCCACTACTGCGTGTCTCATAATCAAATCGTGGTTTTGGCGCGTAAAACTTCAGAATTCAATTAAGTGGAATCAATAAAAGAATACCTACACAATGCTATTTGGTATACAAGCTATTGTTTCAGTTGAGTGTTTGTGATTTATTTATTTTTTCGCGTTAATTGATTCGTATCTATTGAACACTATCTATTCTGACACAAAGCCGATGGGAGTCCACTTCATTAAACGCTATTGCGTTAAGAAAAGACCGTGACGCCAGTCATTGCTGGCGTCATGGCCTTTCGGTAACACCAGTCTGCTTTCTGAAAGTGGTGGTTGCAGCGCTAAACACGGGGACGTATAGTATATGCTGATGATGCAGCCAGGACCATTACAAACCTGCACCTGCTTCCAGATTAACGATCTTTTCCGCTATAAAACATTGGACGCTAGCCACACGACCGCTTCATTCTGCGGCTTATCAGTGCAAGAAGTATGAGAAAAGAGGCTGGCAGGAGAAGAAAAAAACGATTCGTTCGCAGTCATCGGAGACGGCGCTAGCATGCGCTCATATTCAGAAGTCGTACGCAAATCCGAAGGCCATTGCGAATTCAGCCTATGGAGAGAAAGATCATTGACAAAATAATCGTGATCTTGGTCGCCGTCGTTAAGTGTGCGTATATATATATATATATATATATATATATATATATATATATATATATATATATATATTATTTTCTTTCCTGTCCTCAGTTCCTCATTTACAATTTCCTAAGAGCACGTTCACACGGCGTCGTCGAGACATCGGGACGCCATTGGAACACTGACGCCGATATTACGAGATCAAGCTAATATCGCCCTCATTTTCGACCATCATTTTTTTTTTCGTTCATTCTCGAGACCACCTCAAGTTGCCTGCACTAAACGCGTGATTGCCAGACGGCCGCGAGTCCTGCCAAGCAGCCTGCGGCACGACTTACTTCTTTGCGGCAGTCAGCCCACACTTCAGCTGCACACTGAAGCGCCTTTGCACACGTTTGTTTTACAAATCCAAAACCGAGAGCTTTCCTGGTGGTCGAACTGCAGAAAGCGCGCACATTGCAATGAGCACAGGTGTCAGTGGCGAGTTGCTGCTAATAGCAAACACAAATGTGATAAAACGCAGCAGTCAAATGAAATTTAAGCGAACAGCTAAATAGCAGCAAAAGGAAATTGAAGTATATTATACAGTGAAGTTACAGAGTCTGAAAAACAAAATACAATTCTAGAATGAAAGTGTGGGTGACCGTGGTGTAGGTACTACGAATGACTGTCGGCCATTATTTCGAGTGAGTAGCGACTTTTGAATACGCCGGGGGACTGAGATAATTAAACGCAAATTCGGTAGGTTGAATCAAAAACTTGGAGTACGCTTAAGCTTCGCCTTTAAGAGTGGAACGCGATAGAGGTACTGGACGCCGTTGACGCCGGACACCGACACCGTATTTTCTGAACACGGGGCCCGATCAAAATTTAGGAAGGCTCGGTTTTCAACATTCCCCTGTTGAAAAGCACAGCGAAGCACCATCAGAATTGGAGGACGCTTAAGCTTCGCCTTTTTAAGAGTGGAACGCGATAGCATTCAAAGATCCCTGGCTGCTTATCAGGCTTTTTTTTTTTTCTCGTATATTCAAATTACAATCCGACGCTATCACGTCTCTAGGTTGGGGTTAAGTCGTACTTTACGATTTTTCTGACGGATTTTACTTTGAGAAATTAATTTTTTGTTCACTAACACCTTGCGCCACGCGAAGGGCCCAACCGGTGGGGGTGGTTCGGGATGATGTGGTTCGGCATGATTATTTACGCCAGACGCCGATGCTTACACCAGATTTTCTGCGACAAGGGGCCCTTAACGCTATCGCGTTAAAAGATGCAGTACGCATGCTACCGGCATATAAGGCTATTGAGGCGTCTATAGCAGGCGCATGAGCTTCACATCAAAACTTTCTCACATTATCTTTCTGAGAAACCCAAACGGGTTTCCTTTGTAACTTCGTGTTACATGCTTGGCAGATTTCAGTTTTCGCTTTCATGAACGTTCCTACACCTTGGGGGCTTCCGCAGAGCTGATTTGTCATATTCTCGAAGGAAGGACTATCGAGTGCAAATATGGGCGAAGACCGAGAGCAGACGAGACAAGTATTTGCGTTGAACATCCGATTCGTTCAAGACCGTGATCAACTAAGCTTGTTGCACGTCCTTTTGAGTCTGCTGTTTTCTCTATAGTTTATCTGAAGGAATTCTTGGTAGAATTGCATAGAGGTTCGTGCAGACGTTAAGAAGAATGTTTGGCACGGCTGTCTATGAAAGATGTTAGTTCAGCCAGTATTGGACGGGTGGGCAATGTACATGGACTGTCTAACCTGTAAGTCTCACTTGTAAGTTGAAACAGTTTGGTGATTTTTCGAACTGTTCATTTTCAACAAAGTATATCGTAGGTCCGACGATTCCCAATGATCATGCGTGATCATAGTAATTTATTGCCTACATTCGTTTAGAAAAAATGATTGCTCAGAAATTTAATAGACAGTGAGTAATTCCCCAAGAATGTCTGATGCCGTGAGTAAGAAGACCAGACAGAATCATGTACTGGCCATCGTTGCTATGGTAACTGGCCGATCGATGCGTCAGACTTTCATCTAGTGATTTTTGTAGAAAACTCCCTAGAGAATGCGATATGGCACTCCGCCTATTCGTCATGCCATGTACGGCTATCGACACTTCATGGTTCCTGAAGACAGCGAGGAAAACGTTTTCCTGTGTCGGTGTAGTACAGGATGGCCCAAGATAAACCGAACCCAACGCAAGTTAAGAACGCATGAACTGTAAGGCGATGTTATACAAGTAGATGAAAAGACGAAAACCTACTTACGTTAGGTTCCGCCGTCTTTACAGGTTAGTTACTGCTGGAAATGTTGACCGCCATAGTTGACATCCCCTAATATCGCCGTACAGTTCACGTGTTCTTCACTTGCTTTGGATTCGGTTTATCTTGGGCCACCCTGTAGTACTCGCAACTTGCTTTCGTTTTGTGGCAAAGTGTGCCTTCATTATTTGCTTACCCGCCTCTCCTTTGCTATGTGTTCTGTCAATAATACATACACACAGGTGAAATGTATTCTCTTAAACAACGTGTCGCCTCCCCCATGGAAGCCGTATTCACGATCATTGCTTTTGAGCGAGGCTACCGGGGAGGAACTGAACGTCTTTTAATTGAATACATTTTGCCTTGGTCACCGCTGTATGTGTTATTGACTATAATCTTCCCCGACCAGACGGGATTCCGTCCGACCCTCCACTTTTTATGTGTTCGGCGCTCTTCATTTTGGCATTGTGAATCGAACACTGCTCTGAAGTCAGTTGATCTCGCAGTACGCTAAACTAGCCGTACTTTGTGGGGAAAAAATTTTTTCCCCAGCTTCTGGCCTCGCTTATCGTTTGCCATTCTTTACTATTTTCGTTTCGTGGCTCTCAGAATGCTCAGTGCGTAGTCGTTGGCACTGCACTGCCGAATGCAAGAACTTCCAAAGCAGGGCTAACTCTGGGCTAACGTTATCTATTTGAAATATATTTTTCATCGGCGAGACGGTGATAATGGATTCTCACGAGGGGCGACTAAGGTATATTAAAAGCGGGAAGGGGCGGGCTAAAAAAAAAAAAAAAAAAAAACTCTAATTAAAAGGAAACAGAAGGGGATACTAGGGGAGAGGAACGAGGTAAAAAAGAGAGAGGGTGGACATCTAATCTGGCACACTTCCGTCGTTGTCTTGACGACGGCGACCGTGCGACCGCGACGACAA
The DNA here is from genome assembly GCF_013339745.2 of Dermacentor silvarum. Taxonomy (NCBI): domain Eukaryota; kingdom Metazoa; phylum Arthropoda; class Arachnida; order Ixodida; family Ixodidae; genus Dermacentor; species Dermacentor silvarum. The sequence goes on from NC_051157.2 coordinate 221,919,619, forward strand.
ATTGCCGCAGCTCTCGTGGGACGACCGCCCGGGGGTCATTCATTCTCTGGCGTCGCGCTGTTTTTCCATTCCTAATGGATAAAGACTGGCGCGTCACATACAAATCATTGCAGCTCTCTTGCGCCTGCCGTTTCGTTTCCAACCCTTCCCCGCTTCCTTCCTTCCTCCTTTCTTTTTTTTTTCTTCTCTTCTTCCCCGATGCAGTTATACGGAGAGATAGATTGATCACTGCACTCCCTTGCACCGTAAAAATCCGCGCGATCCCAAAGAATGCGTGCACCCCGAAGGGTACGTTCCTCATTGATATTCAGTTCGGTTTGTGCGTGTGTGTCCCCCTGTCGCCAGCCGATTGCTGTTCCTGCCTGCGACAGAGTAGGAATCCAGCGGCGACTAATTGTTTCTTCAGCCGCTTTCTCGTTCGCCGAGCGCGGCGCGAGCCAATGGCGGTTGCCCTCTATAGCCCGGGGAGTGCGCTCGGACGCCAACAAGATTTGGAGTCCTGCACCACTCCGCTGGGAGCGATTTTTCGTAGGAAGGCCGCGACCGCGGAGAGATTCGCGAAGCTTTCGGCTATACGAGTGGGTGAGTGCGCGCTTTACCGATTCGATAGGCGCGTGCCGAAGCCACGCCGGCGTCATTCAAGGGCGAACGAGTGTGGATATTTCGAGTTTTGGAAGCACGTCGCTAGCGCGTGTGGTCCCGTGGTACGCGCTCAATTGGTATTCGAGGAATGTGTCACGCGATGCTATATAAGGAAACACTAAGAAAAGTTGTAGCCTCACGTACCGGTTGCCGAGAATATGTCGGATGTGTAATTTCAGGTCTCACGCGCTAGTACTTTCCGAGCAGCTTTCCTGTCGAAGAACCCACATCGTTGTTCTTCGTGTTAGTTCAAAGACGATGTCAATTTATCGTCTCGAATAAGAAGTCAGCTGTTCCTTCTCATATGGCTTCCTGTTGTAAACGTGTGAAATGCCTGCCCAGCCTGGTCGAAATGCGTGGACATCGCTGGCCAGCGGCGACACTGACTCCTTCTGGGACGTTTTGTTCGTGTCATTGCTTCCTAGAACTTTCGCTCTGTTTTACTGAGCTTACGCATGCCACTGTCTGGCCAGTGTTAACATCCTTCGAGAGAATGTTGTCGACACCGCAGCCGCACCATGTAGGCTTATCTGGAAACAACTGAGAACATAAGCACTCTTCGTTCACGCTGTGCATGAGGCCACTGAACGTGAGGGAAGCTTACCCATCTTATTTTTTCTTAATTCGATCGATGAAGCACGACTGATAAGCCACGAGTGATCTTCAGGATATATATATATATATATATATATATATATATATATATATATATATATATATATATATATATATATATATATATATATATATATATATATATATATAAGGGCAAGGAAAGGTTACCCAGGCTGAGCCCGGTTGACTACTTTGCACGAGGGAAAGGTGAGAGGGCAGTGAAGAATGAGAAGAAGGACATCACTGCATGCACGCACACGCATGCGCTAACGTTTATCGTTTGTGCATGTCGCGATCTGCCGTTCCTCGTACGCCTGTCCTGGACAGAAGCTTTGCATATCCAAGCACTCGGGTCGGCCGAGTGGTTTCCGTGGTACTGATGAGTGCGCCTGCTATGAGCGTAATTAGCCAGAGTTTCGTGAGGGATGGTGAACGCCGAGCGGCACGGTAAAGGGAGTGGGCAGCCAGAGGCAGTCATATAAGCTGAAGTACCTCAAGGAGCGCTGCAGCATTTTCGCGGCCTTGCACAGAGACGCACGAGGCCATGGTCTCCAGGATCGTCGGTTCTGTAAAGGGCATGTCGTCTAATTTCGCTAAAACAGTTCGAGGAGGGGGGGGGGGGGGGGGGGCTTTTGATCTTCATACGATGTGCGCTCACGCAACAGTTGGTTTAGAGTTTATTCTGTGCCATGTGTGGCACAGTTGACAGTGCCTGCCATTCCCATTGGGAAAAAAACGACACTTTTTCTCAGGCGACCGAGTCAAGTAAAATAAATTATGAAATTAGAGTCACCTTTCAGGAAACTTGAGCATACCATATGAGGCATCGTTCGTCTTTCCACCATCTGTACCACAGTGAGCAGGGCGTTCCTGATGTTAAAGTGTGGGGTAGTGGCTGCCCGGTATCGGTACCATACGTAACCAACCGCGTTACTTACACCGAAGGCTACGGTGAATTTGCGTTTATTATCAGACATTGCGTTGGAGAGATAAGCTGAAAATAAGGCACGCAGTGCGGCGTCTAGTGAAATGGGGAATTTGTGCTGCAGCAAACAAAGACAGCGGTGGTCAAATCCGAACAGCAACTATAAGCGTGAATGAACTCCCCTACACCTGCGATGCCGGTAGAGATTCGCAATAGGGATAAAAGAATCGAGGTCTTTTCCGATTAATAGATAGCTTAATGACAGCAGCTGATCAAATGTCAGAGAGACTCTGAAGGACAAAATGCTGCGCAACCTGCTCGAAACCTTGACTCGAAGCTCGAGCAGAAAAATGCGGACACGACCGAAGCCTATTTGGCAGTCCCGTCACAGTTTTCCATCTCGTCGATCGCGCTCGTTCGTGTATGAGAAAAGATGCAAACATATACATAATTTTACATATAGCCTATATGAGTCGTGTGGGAACATTTCCGGAGTTCTTCCAAAGCAATTACAATATTCCGTATTGCTTTAGCACAGGCTACCGCTGAAGCACGTTTATGCCTGATATGTGTGTTCGACGCATCTTCGTAGGTTTTGTTGTGGGCAGCGCAGTTTGTGTTGACAGCTAACTATAGTTGAACCACAGTGAGCGAATCGCGGCAAATACCGGTGGTGCAGTTTTGACCTCGTTTCACATACGTTCTACTGAGGAACCTATTTGCAAAACTGTTCCACTTAGAAAGTGAAGCATATGTGCAACGAATGTCATTGAGTGTCGGCTCATACTTCGGCGGAGGTTCTTGTCACTCGTATTACATAACTCTTAATCTTGTTCAACGTAGGTCCCATTGAGTAAGTGGAACATATTTTTATTGGAACTTTAATGGAGCGGGGTTAAGAGTTTGGAAAACTGCGTTATGTACTTCCGATGCACTGGATCGATCGATTGATCTCGGCGCTCCAAAGACAGACCTATAAGCCATTAGGTGTTACGTAGTGGAGGGCTCAATGTTCATTCCAATTGTTCGTGGTTGTAGAACGTGCGCCAAGATATCGGCGCATGGCCGTTTCCACATTACCAGCGCACCGTCGTCGTGCCGTAATCTTGCCACTTTTGTCGTCACCATGCCACGGCACTAGTTGTCTTTCTCACCTGGATGTCATTTTTCGATGCACCATGCTCGTAATGTCATCGTCGTCGTCCTCTTCAACTTATATTCGTCAAGCCGACGTCGTCACAAGGTTGTCGTAAACCCGTCTTTCTTGCCGACTTCGTCACACACCCAAATGCTCGCCTTACACGGACACGTTGTGCCTTCTAGTAACACTACGTGGAACCCCAAACGAGCTCAGATATAGCCGACCACCCGAAAAATGCGTCGCGTAACATTGGTTGCTACAGTGCGTAGAATATGCATATTTTTTTTTTCGCCACAAGTGAAAGTGTTGCAACCCAGCCGGGCTAAGGTACGCTGGTTTCGTCCCTGTATCTTAGCTAAAGCGCAGGTTTCGACCCGGGTAAGTCGCTTGCACCTCTCAGTATATAAAACAAACTTGGATAACGGATGGTTCCGAGATTGAAATTTTCCTCTCTTACAGCTGCCGTTAACATTAAGTGGCGGCTGCTGCAGTTGGCCTGTGGCTATGACGTTGGGTTGCTGAGAACGCGGTATCGGGTTCGACTCCGGTTCGCGGCGATTGCATTCCGATGGATGCGAAACGCAGAAAGGCTCGTGTATCTGGTTTTACTTACACGATTAAAAAAAAACGCAGGTTTCGACCGGGTAAGTCGCTTGCACCTCTCAGTATATAAAACAAACCTGAATAACGGATGGTTCCGAGATTGAAATTTTCCTCTCTTACAGCTGCCGTTAACATTAAGTGGCGGCTGCTGCAGTTGGCCTGTGGCTATGACGTTGGGTTGCTGAGAACTGCGGTATCGGGTTCGACTCCGGTTCGCGGCGATTGCATTCCGATGGATGCGAAACGTAGAAAGGCTCGTGTATCTGGTTTTACTTACACGATTAAAAAAAAAAAACGTCAGGTGGTCAAACTTTATCCGGTGCTCTCCACCATACGACGTCCCTCATACTGTGCAGTTTTGGGGCGATTAGCCCCGTAATATTATCACGTTGAGGGGCAATTAAATGTAAGGTTGTAAAAAGATTTCTAACACGAGCTTGCGTGCAGGTCGCTCGACGCATTAGTTGCGCGTCTGGCTTATACCTTCCCGGTATAGGGAGCCGACAGAAACATCGGATGCCAGACGAGCAGAGCACGCCGCACGTTTAATGCCGCTTGGAGGGGCGACACTCGCATCGCTTGCATCGTTTCCAAACGGGGGAGGGAGGGGGGGGATCTGTATATAGCGTGATTCCGGCCGATTAGTATCGCGTGATTCGGCGGGAAATTAAGCGGACGTCTTTTGCGCGACCACGCCGCAGCGCGCGCCAGCGGTCGGCAGAAGAACACCTTTCGCGTTTTTTTATACATCCTGTGGTTGGTGGGGGGAAACTTTTCATCCTCTTCGCGTTCAATCCATCGCCGTCTTCCGTCCGCGTCGCGTGCCTGCGAAGCTCTGACGGCACGAGCCTAGCATGCGACTCGATCATACGTGATACGTCGGTCGTTATCATATTTCTTTTTTTTTTTTAACTTTTGCGGCTATACGCTTTGGTTCCCACATTTCCGACTCCGGCAAAACTGAAGAAGCGCCCGGATCACGCGATCGAATAGCCAATGCGGCGACGCGCACTGATTGGCTCTCTTTCGCATGATAAAAACGGTGGATGGCGAAAAGAAAAAAAAAATGGAAGAAAGAAAGAATCAAGGAAGGAAAGAAAGAAAGGTATACACCGGTGACGATGACATCGCTCTTTTTCTTGTCGCCCGTTCTCTCTCTTCCTCCATTTCCTGATTCTCTAGTCATTATTTTTTTTTTCTTTGTGGCGGGCAATAGGGTTACCTACACGAGCGTGCCGTTACGAAAGCTCGACACGGCGCGCACTTTTCTAATTGCGTCCGTTTTTACTCCGAGCGGAGGAGAGCTTGTCGCGTGATTGTCGGCAGTCTCTGCATATACGCTAGACGAGAGAAGAGACGAACGATGCGACGGGGGACAAATCGGAGAGTGCGACGACTGTCCGATCGTCCATCGTTTATTCTCTGTCGTCGTCGCCGCTTCTGTCGCCGGCATGTCGCTGCAGATGCCGCCATGCAGCGTCGCCACGCATGTGGACACGCACCGCATAAACCGTGGCAGGCTATCGCTCTTGGCCGCGTTTGCGTGCGGATCTGTTCACCTTCAAGTGCCGCGCGTTCGCGCGCGCACTGTTTGTTTCCTTTCGTTACTCGCTCGCTCTGTTTGTCGTCTAATTTGCGCGTCGCGAAATAAAAACAGCACGACGCACGGGGGGCGTGTTCGCGGTCGTTTCGTATTTGCACGACCCCTAGCTTTGCCCGCCGCGCCGGCGTCGTGTAATTACCGCCCAATAAGTTCCTTTATGTTGTTTGTTGCGGTGTTACGTTGTTCGTTCTGCTGTTTTAATGATTCCCGTGTCGCGATCTTTGCCGTCATTTCTTTCTTCGCGTGCTCGCGAGGCGCGGACTATAGCGTTTGAGAGGCTGTTTTGAAGGAAGCAGAAAGAAAGAAGTATGTATCCCGTGACCACGACCGATAATGAGTGGCGTGCTTGCGGTTTAGTCTCTTCTCATTAGTCATGCACCGTGGCGCCGGTGGTCTCAGTTGCGGTTATCCGCAGTCGTCGCGCCGAGCTCCAATTTGAGCCAGAACGAGCTCGACGTCGTGGCCTTCTATTATGCTGTGCGGCTGCATGCACCGTGGGCGCCTTCCGCGAGCGCCTTCGAGCTGTTTGCTTACAATCTTGCGGGAGTTGTTACGGGACACGCCAAATTTAAGGCGAATGGTTTGCCTCTTTCCCCCGCTCTCATGGTTAGTCGGTAGTCGGACAAGGCAAAGAAAACGTTCGTTCGTTCGTTCGTTCGTTCGTTCGTTCGTTCGTTCGTTCGTTCGTTCGTTCGTTCGTTCGTTCGTTCGTTCGTTCGTTCGCGCTATTCGCTTACATTGGCAATCATCGTTGATGGTTTGTGCACATTTTTTTTTTTGCTGATGCACTGCCGTCCACTGTTAACGGTAACAGCGTCATGTAAAAAAGAAACTTCATAGTGAAACACGGACATGCAAAGGAACGTCCAGGATTGTACTCGTTCGAGCAATGTGAAAGGGTGCACCGAAATTGCTTTCAAATTGCCGTAGGGGCTAAACACGCATGTAGCACCCAGCAGTGTTCAGCGAGACGAAATGTTCGACGGAAAGTTACGTACTTGTTAGAACAAATTAAATTCGTACCCACACTTCGCGAATAATTGTTTCTTGATGATGAATCTTTGCTTGAAAGCAAATTCGGTGTTCCGCTGTCATATTTCTCACGACTTTACCTTCTGTACAATATATTTTTGCGGTACGAATGAATGAATTACGTAATCCTTGGGCAGAAAAAAAATTCAGAGCCCTTCCCTTGTCGAGAAAATGGAGGTAAGCTTGTGGCAAGACGACGCTGTTGCAGGCGTTCCGCTTCGTTTGCCCTAAACTCAGGGTCGGCGGCTCTTCGCTGACGTTAGGCCTCAACATCGCGCTCCCGCAACTCGGGGTCCGCGGCTCTTCGCTGACGTTTCGCCTGTGTTTCGGATGCCCTCACGCTAGAATCGGCACGTCGACGACCATGCCCTTTCCCGAGCGAGTTCGCGGCGCCGTTGCTCAAACGCAGCCTGCTCCTCGGCGGAACGCACCACGTGCGGTCTTCCCATCCAGCTGCCGAAACTGAGGTGAGGGAAGCCCGGCGGAGCGCTCGTCAACCCTTTCCCTCCCCGCGACACACCAAACGACCCTGATTGGTCGCGCGCTTCACGCCGGCGCAGCTTTCCCCGCACCTGCTCTACGCTGGGAGCAGCCGGGTTTTCCGTCTTTCCTTCTCTCTTTCTTTCTTTCTTCCTTCCTTCCTTCTTTTCCCTGGCTCATACCCGCATATCCCTGGCACATACCCGCATATCCAATGACGGTATGCGCTACACGTGATTTTATTTTCGTTAATCGTGACGTAACTGACGGGCATGTGATGTTATTGATGTCATGACCTATCAGCCATGTTAGTGACACATTCGTACCCTTCCATGCCAATTTTGGTATAAAGCAAGTGAACGAGGCGCGAGTTTTCGACAGGTTTTTGACAGGGTTTTAGCTTGGCACCACCACCACTGCCGACACTTGTGAGGCAACACAAGGTTCGCTTGAAAGAAGCATTGTCTATCGATTCAGGAAAAACGTTTCTTCAGGCCGTGTTTCCGCGTCGCTTGAACTTAGACTTCTCGCTGCTGTGCTCTGCACGTTCGACCACATTGTTTTAGCCTCGTTTAGGAAGCTTCACGAATGAGCGTTCAACACGCTGCCGCGTAATAAGCTTCCCAATCATAAAGGTATAACGGGGGGCTTCCGAAGGCGACGAGGTGACAAAGGTAACAGCATACGCTCTTTTATCGCTTCACAATTCACATGTCACTTGCGCAATACCTCATTTAACCGTAAATAAACCTATAGTCACGGATCAAACGCTCTGTGCAAGCCGGCCCGCGGTACATCGCGGCGTGAAAAGCTTCCGGTCCTTCTTTCGGTCTTCGCGCAGACAGCCGTGCCGGAAAAAGAGGGTAGCGTGGGTCAACGATTCAGCGCTGCTACGTCATCACCGAGTACCTGGAGCGATTGCGAAGGACGTTACCGCGAGTGAGCCGGCGTTGCGTAAGACGCGGAGAGAGGAGAGTTTGGTAGCCACTATTCAAGATGGCGCGCAGAACGAGGCCGACTTTAGAAAAGACGGTGCTCCGAATCCGAACGATGACTCGCGGGTCGCGCGCGCGCTCCAGAACAATGCGCATCCAAGCGCGCAGACGCTAACGACGTTTCGTCGGACGGAGGGGGATGGAGGGGGGGCGTGGTGGCGCCTCTTTCGGCGTCGTGCTCGGCCGTTTAGGCTTAGCCCGCGGGCGTAACGGCCGCGAAAACAAAAGGGACAGTGCGAACGTGATTCGGCGGCGCTGCTGTCCTCGGAGCTGCATCGCGACTCGCTTCCCGGAAGGAAGTAACCCAGCTTGCGCGGTGGTAATGACGTCCCTCTTCGCTTTGTCTGGAGGCGCGTGCCAGTGCTAACGGGGGGTCACGTGGCACCTTTTCCGGCACCCGAGCAAAAGAAGGGCAAACAATATAGGCGGTGCAGTGTCTCGGGGACAAAAACGGCTACGACACAGCAAGCTGCAGGGGATGTAGTCCGTGATAGGTCATCGCCGAAGTTCATCACTCACACCTGAGCAAGGTATTCGAGCGGCTTCGCATAGCAATTAGCGTCTCTTCAGTACAGCTACTGGAAACGCGTATTGAAGCGTGGAGTCGTATTTTGAAACACAGTATGCCCGCGCCGTATACTGCCGCTATGTCCCAATCAATAGTCGAACACACGCAACAAATCGATGCCACTGTGGGTTGCTCTATCAAAAAAGATGTAATTTTACATCGTTATAGTTAGCGGTTGCACTATGAAACATCTTGCGTGTCACGTGTTTAAACTGACACAAAACAATAGCAAAAAAAAAACAAAAAAAAAACGAAAGAGCTGAAAAGCACGCGAGAGGAGTTCATTTATTGTTCAGGTAAAGTATGACGGCGTCTGTACCTCATGTGGCACTGTATGCAGGATTTGAGTGAACTCCCTGTTGCAAGTCTTTGCATTCGCAGTTTTACGCGAAGACAACTGTACTAAGGCTTGTTGGTGTGCTACTTGGTCTTAGTTCATAGTGAATAAATAACAGCGCATGTGTGTGTCTCCTTCGCGTGCGTGCGCGAGCTCACCGTGTCCCCCCCTTTTGCTCTCTCTATCTCATCTTCCTATTTCCTCTTTCCTGTCCCCCAGAGTAGGGTAGCCAACCAGACGCATTTCTGGTTAACATCCCTGCCTTATCTTCTAAGTGCGCAGCACTTTAGCGGCCCGGGCTGTCGGTGTCTGTATACGTCAACTCCTCGACATAACGCATGACTTTGCTACAGTAATTAACTCAAGACTTCAAGCTGACGCAATATACATAAACTTTTCCAAAGCATTTGACAGGGTGTCCCATCCAAAATTAATTGACAGGCTTAAGAATATCGGCATTAGCACTTACATAGTACACTGGATAGCCGCCTATCTCTCAAACTGCAGTCAGTACGTTAACATAAATGACACTGAATCTGAAGAGTTAGATGTCTACTCCGGTGTTCCACAAGGATCTGTGCTGGGTCCAATTTCTTTCCTAATATTTGTTAACGACATTCATTCTCATGTTGAACCTGATGTAACAGTAAGGCTATTTGCAGATGTAGATGTAGGTGTAGAGGCTATTTGTAGATGACTGCGTCATCTACACCACAGTACGTACGATTAACGACCAGATACGACTTAATTCCTACTTAACTCACATTGCCAGATGGTTTCAAGAATAGGGAATGGAAATTAACCTAGCAAATACTTCATCCATGTATATAACTCGAAAAAAGGTACCCTTAAAATTTGTGTATCATCTAATGGGATTACATGTAACAGACACCGATACAGTTAAATACTTGGGTGTTACCATCACAAACACATTAAAATGGGATGTTCACATTTAACAGACGTGCACAAAAGCATATGGACAGCTGGGATACCTTCGCAGGAAACTTGCGCTGGCACCTTCCAAAGTTAGGCTAGCAAGTTATAAGGGCCTTGTAAGGCCAATCCTTGAATACGGCAGTATTATCTGGAATCCGCACCAAATCTACCTTCTTAATCAACTGGAGGGAATTAAAAATAAATCACTTCGCTTTGTGTATTCGCAGTACTCACGTGACGTCAGCATAACCGCACTACGCAACATGGCAAACATTCAAACTTTGGCGATTCACCGACGCGTTGCTGCTTTAAAGTTTCCTTACCTTCTTTATCATGACATCATTAATATAAGCAAACACGGGTACCTAAAACCACCATACCAGCGCTCAGCCAGAACAAACCACGACAAGAGTATCAGGCCATTTATCTCCCGCTGTAATACATTCAAGTATTCCTTGTTTCCGTCAGTCATAGAATTATGGAATAAACTGCCACGCGACATTGTGTCCTCAGAATCTATCAGCGCATTTTCTGTCAATATTGAACATTTTTGATGAACAAGTTGCGCCGTTGTAGTAAAAAAAGAAAAAAGAAAGCGCTGCTCACGGGGTGTATGTTTTTCATGTGTATGCTGATCGCAGTTCTATTTAGTGTATGCTTTTACTGTGTATGCCGCTTGCAGTTCTTATTCCAAACTCAGTGTCTAATGTGTACCCTTTCCTGTTAGTCTGTACTGTTTAAGATTTTTTTTTTCATTTTTTATTTTCGGATCATTTTTTGTGTATTGTTAGCAATCTGTACTTTCTATTTTTGTTCCCACTCCTGTAAGAGCCTGTCAATGCTTACAGCATTAATAAATAAATAAAGATAATGATCTCGCTCAAAAACAAGGGCTCAAAACCGGATCAAAAGAAGTGCACAATTGATCGAAACCGGTTCAAAATAAACTAACATGATTCAGAATAATTTAAAAGACAGGAATAATCAAGCATTAAGCGCATTAATTAACAGAAATTCGTTAAAATCGCTTCTGTCATCAGCAAAGGCTTTGGTTCCATGTGCGTGGTGGTTTGGCTGCATGTGCGTGACAGTTTCCCATCCGTTGTCTTTCACGTTGAGCTTTCACGTTGAGTGGAACTGCATTACAGCCGAGTTTACCATTGCATTAACGCAGCGCTACTCCAGCTCCGGCGCATCACTGCTTCGCACTTCCCGAGGTTTCACGTTAGTGGAGCTGCATTAGCGCTGGATTTGAATTTAAAAGAGGACTCAAATCGGCTGCATCCAATGCATCAGGGTAACCTACTCCGGACGATTTTTTTTCTCCTCCTCCTCCTCTTCGTTCTTGTCTTTTCGCGCTGTTATTCGTTCACTATGAAATATTTATGCGAAGATCCATGTAGTGTTTAGAGAGCTTGCACGGGATCGCTATGAATGCCAACGGTAGCTCAGTGGTAACACTTCGTCTCTACGCAAGCAAAGGTACGGCACGATAATGACCGGAGACCCGATGAGGTCACGTTGCGAATGCGGGGAGGCGGGTAGGGGGGGGGGGGGGGGGGTGCATAGAGAGCACACGCTGTTCTGGATGCTTGACAGAAAATCGTTTGTTCGTAGAACCGATGGCGCAAGGTTTCATTGGTTCGACGCTCCGATTGTTTCACCGCCATGAGGGGTCCGTGATGGGCCCTCCCATCCGATTCACCGTTACGTAAGCAATCGTTCGCCAGGTCAGAACATGATGCCAACAACCGAGGCACTTCTCTTGCTTCATACGCCGATCCAACAGAAGATGTTACTCAACAACGAGCAGTGTTGACACATAGGAAAAGGAGTACGCATGTCTGGGGGCTCCACTACAATGAGTAAACAAACAAGGACAAGTATACAGGCGTATAAGTGCGGCGTCCTGGAGACATTCTATACGACGGTGAACGGAGCCCAAGTTTCCGAACGCATACGCAGCGCAAGAATATGTACCCCCTGTGGTTGTTGAGAGGCAGGCTGTGCTGAAGAAAGGTTTAAAAAAAAACGAAAAAAAAAAGAAAAAAACGTTGGCAGCTCGCACTAGTGGTGCAAGGCTGCACTAAACAGCGGAGCTGCTGATCGACCTAGCTTCTTCCAGGTTTTACTAAGCTTGGATAAGTTTTGATAGGAAATGCTAAGTGCTACTAGGCACGGTATTCCGGATCGACTCGCCGCCGACGCGCAGATTCTCACTTGGCCGCCCGACGCGCTTCAAGTTGAGCGGCTTCTTCTTCGGGTGTCCGCATCTTTGGTCGTCCCATGTCAAGGATACATGCAGTCGCCAGAGTCAACGAGAGTTCTGCCGCCGTCGCGGCGGCTCCGAGCTTTATCTCCCCGGTGACGTCCCGGCCAAGCTGCGCCTCCACACTTGCCGGCACGTGGCTGGTCGAAACCTGCCGAGCCACCGCCAGAGGCGCCTACTGCAGTCACGGATAGGTAGCATATACAGCAACTCTAGTCACGGACACCGCGCGCGTTCGGCGCGAACGCGGAGAAACGCGGACGCCGTCGGCGTCCGCGTTCCCCGCGCGTTGGCTTGTTGGTGCTGCTACAATTTCTCTCTCTCGCTCTCATTCTCTCTTTCTCTCTCCCGAACATAGCGCGCGCATGTTCTCCTTCCCTCTCCTTAAAGGGACACCAAAGGGGAAAATGATTTCTTCTGTGTCAGTAGATTACCCTTCCACGATACCGAAAACACCACTCTTACCGCAGAAGCCGCTTGGTAAGCCAGAAAGAAACGAAAAACACAGAGGCGAGTGGCGACGCCACCTTGAAGTTACCGCACCAGCTCACCGTGACGTCATGGATTTGGACAGCGTCTTCTAGGTCCCAGTTAATTTTTTAGCGGTAAAGATCGACTACAGTGTGTTCTAAAGTAGCCCAAGACTGAACATGGCAAGTTTCGCGAACTTTTACTCAGCCAACGTGGCCCAAATACGAAAAATTACTTTAGAAGTCGTGACGTCACACTGAAGTGCTCACGTCGGGGTTACCGCGCGAAATTAAAAAAAAATTAACTTTGAGCTTCATTTTCTCTTTTAATAATTGACCGATTGCGGTGTAATCAACGACAACAGAGTTTTTGAAGAATATTTTATCAGTCTAAGTTGGTTTATTGTTTTACTTTGGTGTCCCTTTAACGTCCCATGTCAAGGCAACATGTGCACGGCACGGAGAGGAGGCGAAGCACACGCCGTTCCGCGAGGTAATTGCTACGCATCGCGCGGTGACGTCATTGTTCAGCGAAGTTTTTTTTTTGTAAACTCTCCACGGACTGACGGTCGGATTGAACAGCTCCGCTGTTAAAAAAAAAGTAAAAACGATAGTACACCTCCATCAGCTCTGCTTATTTTTCTGTGGGTGTTTCCGTCCCATCTTACAGCAGTCAACTATCAGTCATCACCAGTGGCGCTCCCTGTATATATCTTTCAACCGAGTGGTCGACGTCAGCCTCCATCGGACTATTTCTTTTAGTTCCTTCGGCGTATTATTCAAACACAGAGCCGGAATTTGCAGCCAGAAGAACAGGTAGGAACAACGCTTATCTTAGGTGATTGAAGGTGGCGTTTCGCAAGCACAGCGTAGTTGAGAACACGGAGAATTGCTGTATGCGTACACCCGTGGCGCTGCCATCAGTGTCCAACTCTACAGCGCAGGAAAGCGAGCCCTTAGAGCTGCATGTGCTTGCATACGGCGAGTAGTTCGGACACGGGCGCGCCGACCCACAAAGGCCGTAACCACTCCCGCCACAAATAAACACCACCAACAACAAAACGCATGTTGCGTCTCGGCCCCGTCACGGCGAGTGATGAATGGCGCGACTCTACAAGAGGTGAAGCGGAGGCCCCGAGATGGCCCTGCTGCGAAAGCAGAAGAGGTCGCGATCTGCCGTTCCTCGTACGCCTGTCCCGAACAGAAGCTTTGCATATCCAAGCACTCGGGTCGGCCGAGTGGTTTCTGTGGTACTGATGAGTGCGCCTGCTATGAGCGTAATTAGCCAGAGTTTCGTGAGGGATGGTGAACGCCGAGTGGCGCGGGTAAAGGGAGTGGGCAGGAACGAGCGACCCTTTCGCAGTTGGCGTGATTGATGAGTCCTGTCTTACGGTCGACTGAACCCATCGCGAGCTCGGTATTGAGAAACGCCGTTCGGTTTAAGAAAGGCGATGGCGCTGTTTACGGCGCTTCATACGCGGCCGGGCGCACTGAAGCGGCTATAAACGAGGCGGAAAGACGGCTTAATTTTCGAGGCGCGTGGCAAACCGGCGTATGGCGTTCCGCTTCTTCATGCATCGATGGAACTAATACCTGTGTAGTACGTAATACTCGCAGATTTATGAATCTGAAAAGTGTACTGTTAAGGCTAAAGCCTCGGCTGTCTATGTTGGCGGTGCCCTTGCATGTAGGCTCCCTAGTGGCAGGCTAAGTCCCAGTTTTGACCTTGGCTGAGCTTGAAGGTCAAATTTACGGAACCAGGCGTTTTCTGGGTTTGTACCTGGAGTAGTAGCGCGCTGCACTGTTAGAAGAAGAAAAGCGGTTGAAGGCGGCGGCACCACAGGCAGCAAAAGACGCCATATGGTAGCCACTTCATGCTTACATCTACTCTCGATAATGGGAGAGCCACCAATTATTTTATACTATCTCCTTCGAAGGTTCGTCCATGTGAGCGCACGACAGAACTCACCGAAATCGCCGCACCTACTGGTGCAGGCAACCCTGTCTCAGCCCCAAAAGATGACGGTCAAGTGTACGAGTCCTGCATCTGCCTTTTGAACGTGCTTTTGGAAATGACAAATAAAGCTTCAGCGTACTAGAAGTCACAGCTTGAGTGATACTGTGAACAAACGTTAGGAAGAAATCGCAAGCAATATTTTTTGTAACTTGTTTGGGCAGTAATTGGCGTATGTAATGTGGCCCTGTACAAAGGGTTGGGGGCCATAGACGGCATTTTCTCAAGTTTTGACTGGTGGCCCGGATAATCTAGTTTTGTTCTCGCAACGATTCCTGGATGTTCTCGTTTGAGTGTCCGGGTAACGGCTTGGCTTTTGGCTCAAGGTCACTTGAAGGTTGCGGACAATTGGAGCTAAAAGCATTTCATGCTGAAAAAATTAAGTGTTATACCTTTGTAAAACGTGAAAGTGAAAGCCTGATTGCAAACTTGGCACACAGTTTCCACAATTATTCATAAACGTATCTTAATCGTGACAAAAAGTCTGCCAAGAGTGCAATCAGGCTTTCGCCTTAACGTTTTTCAAATGTGTACTACTTGCCTAATTTTTTTATTGTATAATAGGCGCCATGGCCTCGATTCCCTGCATAGAAAATTTTGCCGAGTAAGCATCCATTCTTCCCCGCCTCTTGTCTTGACAGAGTTACGGCAAACTGTCGATTCCTAACAGCATCACCGTCTATAAGTAATATGTATATGATTCCATCGCGCCCGTCCTAGTAATGTTGTACAGCTTGGACGGCAGAAATCCGAACATTATACATACATATTGTAGTACACCCAGATTATCAACCAGTTTATAAACAACAGATTTAGCGGAGAAGCTTTGCGTCTTCGTAGTCTAAGCACTAAGCTTATCACTGAGCATTGCAAACTGCATCTGTACGTGCGGGCACAGTAGTGCAGGCCCTATTGTAAAGGCTTGTCCCGGTCTAGCCTATTCGGATATATTTCATTAGAGGCTCTTCTAAAAACTAGCAAAACTAACCGCGCTGAAGGCGCGACTCATCTAAAACATTTCAATCTAACCTAACGTAATATACTGTTATTATAACGCGTTCAGCACTCCTGTGGTAATTGCAGCGCAATGGCGCGACTCTTGAGAAGCCTCGCAATTTCGCCTAACCTAATATTCCATTAGTGACTGCAAAAAGGAGTGATTACCATTCGTTGACGCGACTCGCCTAAGAGCGGGGGGAAAGGGGGGGGGGGGGGGGAAGCAACCAACGCGGTCTAGCGCGGCGTGCCAGCACGTCCTCTGTCATGTCAACAACAAGGGCACGTGCACGTCCCGTGGACGACACCGTGCCTCCAGTCAACGTCATAGGCATGTGTGGTGTCGCGTTCCAAAGCCGGCGCTTCGTAACGCCGTTCCCACTCTGCGGACAAGCGGTCATTTGCGATGATCAATCTAGTCCGCGGACAACGGTGCTAGACCGGCCCGAGGCGAGCGTCTCGCAGTGAGCTGTGCGCCACGTTTCGATGACCGAGCCTTAATGGTGACCGAAGAGGTCCTGCCGCAAAGTACAGTGTGTGCCTAATGTCGCGAACCGCCGTGAGCGATGTAATGCCAGAAGGCGGGTGAACTGTCCCGCCGGGAGCGGGTTTTCGAAAGATTTGGCGAACCGCGTATCTGGAGGTGAGGTGCAAACCTGTGGCGGAGAGCCAAAATCTAGATCGGGGGCACTTGCCATCCACTCCGTTTCAGAGAGGATGCCCGCATATGTCCTATAGAGTTTCCCGTACAATTCGTGCAATTATCCAATCTATCTATCTATCTATATATCTATCTATCTATCTATCTATCTATCTATCTATCTATCTATCTATCTATCTGTCGGTCTGTCGGTCCCGTCCGTCCGTCCGTGTGTCCATCCATCGTTCATTCATCGTCCATCCAGCCATCCATCTCCGTCCGTCCATCCCTCCGAGCCTGTCAATCTTACTCGACGATTCTTGTGGCCGGAACACGAGTGCCGGCTATGCTCCAGGCGTTGCTCCAACGCTTCTTATTTTTATCGCATGTTTTATTTATTTCCCTCTTGAACTCCAGCTCATTGTCGTCGTGTCCTCAAATCTTGCTTCGCGCCATTTTACACCGCAATTCTTTCTCGGCAGCCGTCAGAACGACAACGTTCGCGACATAAGAACTCGTGCTCCGGGGGCATTCAGTCAACGTGTGCGCGCGCACGCACAATGGCGCGGAGCGTCGTTTTTGATTCGCCAAGCGTGTCGTCCTCTGCGTCGGCTGCTGCAAGCTCTCGAGTCGCAGATGCTCGAAACCTCTTTTCGTTCTTTGATGTCTTTTGCTTATTATGTTTCGGTAGTTCTACTTCATCTCGCTGCACTCTTTCTTGTTTTCTTTAAGTCTTTCCTATGAATCAGAAACCTCTGCGCAGGCAGGTGTGTGCGGTCGCCACGCGCTACTTATCTTGTGGTTCGCCGGATGCCCCTACCCCCCGTACTGTCATTCACTCTCTCTTCTTACGTCCCTCTTCCTCCTCACAGGCGCGTTGTCTGCATGCATTGTGTCCTCGTATGCTTGCTGCGTCTGGCTCGCACTCACAATGACGTCGTCTAGCAGGTCACGCGACGACATCACGTGACAGGTGGTGATGCGTGTGCGTGAAGAGAGTCGCTCTACTGTCGGGCGTCGGGAGTTCCTTCGCCCTCTGTTTTTCTTTCATTATTTCTTTTTCCCTAGTCCTCTTCTGAATAAGCGACACGGAATCTGGAGCGAATTTGTTGTTGTTCCCGTTTCTGCTTGTTATTGCTTGTTGATGTCGTTTCTTTCAATGCTTTTCTTGCGGCGTCGTCACGACGAGAGAGGTCGTCTGCGAGTCGCATCGCTGGCACTGAAAGGACGCTGACTTCTCCGATGATGCAATGCCCCCCCCCCCCCCCCCTCCTCCTGTTTCTCCCGCCGCCCACTTTTGCCCGAGAAGCACTGGTTTCTTTGAGGTGCGTGGCAGCTGCAAGCGTTATCTGCTATTGCGATCTGCGTGATGAATGCGTAATCGACGTCATTTTGTATTTGAGCGAATGACGTCAACAACACGCTGTCGCAAATGTTGTGTACCCGCGGCGCGCAACAAGAGGAAGTTGCCCCGTAACTTTTCCAACACCGTTGGGGGATCGTCTTCCGTATCTTCGTCCAATTTTTCTAGTCCAGAGTAAGAATCCAGATACCTTGTTATCGTGGGCAATTCGCACCTTTATTGTGGTTGTTTCACGCTTTCACGCCTTATTGCTCTCCCATTGGTTTCTACGGTAACTGAGTACATTTTATTACCAGAGGGAAAGGCATTCCACTAATATTACCCTCGCTCTGTCAGGAAAACAAGTGCTTATACAAGTATGGTAGATTCAAATGTGCATATCTTACTTTGTACGCTCCTTGGTGCCTGAGGAAGGCTGGTGGCTGACATTTGATGCTTTGGTGGAAGAAACTTGTCCAAAGGACAGGAAACTTCGTGGTAGACACGTGTATGCTTTAACAGACCGAACGTGACAGAGTATGCTCGAATGAGTCGTGAGAAGCACACGAAGCGTATAAAATTGCTACATACCTAATAGGTATACCAGTGCATATTTATACGTACTAAGGACGAAGGGCACCTTAGGAAGTTCAGTGTCGTCAAAAATGGCGTAAAATGCAGGAAAAGCTTTCACATGGTCAAGAAAAGCATGAAAGCGATGGTAAATAACAGGTCGCCAGGTGCGAGCGACGTTTCTTACTGCCACGTAGCTGTCGTCTGCTATTTTGTTTTTCTTGCTGGTTTTACTTCTGCAGTCCAGGGCACCCCGATTTTATAGCGTGCCACTCGACCCGTGAACAGCGTTGATTTGCTGCGAGAACCCTCACGTCTGCAGGATCGAAAACAAATTTGGAGGACGCTTAAGCTTCGCCTTTAAGAGCGGAACGCGATAGCATTCAAAGATCCCTGGCTGCTTATCAGGCTTCTTTTTTCTCCAACTTCGCCGCCGCGCGCGGCTGCCGAGGAGGCGAGCGCCATCTGGATGGTGTTTTTGCAAGGAACTAACCGCGGCGCGGCGCTGTATGAATTGTAGAAATGCTGGAAAAAGGGGGTTTGTGTTTGAGTTTCGGCATAATAGAATTATGTTTTCTCGTATGTTCAAATTACAGTCCGACGCTATCACGCCTGTAGGTTGTGGTTAATTCGTACTTTACGATTTTTCTGACGCATTTTACTTTGCGAAATTCAATTTTGTTCACTAACGCCTTGCGCCACGCGGAGGGCCTGCGCGGTCGGGGTGGTTTGGGATGATTATTTCCGCCAAAGACACCGGCGCGCCCACGCGGACACCGACACCAGATTTTCTGCGACACGGGGGCCTTAACGCTATCGCGTTAACAAAACATGCGCACGATGCCTTGCTCCACACAAGCTGTTCATTCCAGGCATGCGAAGCGCCGGCCACGTTTGAGCAAGGGCAATATCTTCGCTCGCCACATCGCCCGTGACGGCCACAGGTGAGCGAAACGATTGTTCCATCAGTGTGTCTGAAACGGTAGCAGCGAAAGAGGACGACGAACGGCAGGGAGGCGGGAAGGGAGAGAGAGAGGGGGGGAGAGGGAGGGAAAGGGGGCTAAGTAGTTCATCACGCGTGACGTCCGAAATCGTGGACAGTCACGTGCAGGAATCACGCTTGGTCCTGCAGCCGCAGCCAACCATAACGCGCCACAATATGCGTCTGGCTCACGCCGTGCAGCGCGTCTGAAATACCAACGGGCAACGTTACATCGCTACGTAGAGATATCCACTGGGCTGCTTCGTTTGCTCTTTATGGCTCGTTCACAATCGGAAATTCGGCTTAGAGCGGCGCGGCATCTGCTGCCGCCGAAATGCCGCATCGCTCACAGTGCTCGCCCTTCGCACCGCCGGAGATGCTGCCAGCTCTCGACATAAAATGAAAACAAGGACAGCGTGCGATAACTTGCTATACAGATGAACAAAATACAATACAATACAATATGATACAATACAATACAATAGAATACAATTATATTTACATCAAAAAGGATGGAGGATACTGTGGGTAAAAGAGCAGCTTGACCGTACTAGTGCGATTTGCTGAATATGCAGGGGTGACACTGTTACTGGCTCGCGTTATTATTGGTACGCGGCGAGGTATTCCGGTGGTAGAACCAGCAGAAATTGCTCTCGCTCTGGAACCAATCGGCACTGAAAGAGCAGATTTCGGCACCGCCGAATGGTGATTCCGC
The DNA here is from genome assembly GCF_013339745.2 of Dermacentor silvarum. Classification (NCBI taxonomy): domain Eukaryota; kingdom Metazoa; phylum Arthropoda; class Arachnida; order Ixodida; family Ixodidae; genus Dermacentor; species Dermacentor silvarum. Next base: position 221,939,497 of record NC_051157.2, read on the forward strand.
CGCGCCGCTCAAGAAGCCGAATGTCTCAGTGTCTGAGCGCCTTTACCGAGGGAGACAGAAAAAAAAAAAAATGTTATGCAGATCTAACGCACATTTCGGACGATGTGACGCGAGGCTTTCGCGAAAATCTTGAGTAAACGCGGTAATACAATTCATCTGCTGCAGTGCGTTTTGCAGCTTAGCGATCACGTGCCGTCACCGCAAGTGAGCAATACGCGGAGACTACCCCACCCGCGCGGTCCACGTGATCCACGTGACCGCGGATCACGTAGTCGATGGGATCAGCCCACTTTTCATCACGCCATTTCCGGAATCAGCTGAGTTTACTAGCGCACTGTATCTCCAGGATGAGCCCGCATCACTCCGAATTATGCGCCTGAAGGCGCATATTTGTCGCACTGAGGATATTTAGGTACCGTCTCTTCTTTCATTGCGTAATTCCGTAGACGAGCAGTGCCAGCCACCTGCACATCTGTATATATAGCAGAGACGTGGCTACATATAAGCGGATTCGTTAGGCGATATGTGAACGTTGTGCCGTGCGTGAGCTATTCGACGTGACAGCTGCCGCAGTCATGGTTAGCAAAATCCGGAAGGGGTCGCTTCGAAAGCTTTGCTTTAAAATGCCGCAGCGAGTCACTGAAAGCGTAGCCTGAAGCACCAACTAAAGGTACTTATAGCCGACGATATATCTGCCATGGTGGCTTAGTTAATGTATGTGGCTACTCTCCCAAACTCGCGAGGTCATTGGTTCGATTCCCACTTGCGTTCCGATGGCATGGGGAACGCGGAAAGGCTCGTTTGTGGAGCCTTAATTGGGTGCACGTTAGAGTAGCCTCGTTGGTCCAAGTTAATCCGCAGCCCTCCAGCACCACCGCGTCCTGTTCGAGTTCTCTTGTTCGATGACTGTGAAAAAACAAAAACAAAACATAACGCCATGATGGGGCGCCACGAAATGTGCATTTACCCTTAACAATCGTCGCTGTAAAACAGATGACTCTACAAGAAAAAAAAAAAAAGAAAGAAAAGAAAAAAGAAAAGGGGGGGGGGGGGGGAGCACGGACAGCGGTGAAAATGTTTCTCGAATGCGTTGAAGGATTTGTGCGCACCCTTATTGCTAGACTGCAATGGAGTGAGAGAGAGAACGACTGACGAGAGGAAAAGCAGGGAGGTCAGCCAGACGCACGTCCGATTTGCTACCCTGCCCGCGGGGAAGGCGATATAGGGATGAAAGGAGAGAGAGCGCAGCTCCGGTGCCAATTAGCAAAACGTATAGTCCTGGGTTTAACCTATGTTTATGCCGAATACTTCTAACTACTCCCTATATTTCCCTTTTCGTTTCTCTCTCTCTATCTTTCTACTTCGTCAGTCTGAACTGAGCCACGAAAGCGTTATTGCAATTCAACGAAGTGGTGACAAAAAAAAAAAAAATAGAGGCTGCTTAAGCTTCGCCTTTAAGAGTGGAACGCGATAGCATTCAAAGATCCATGAATGCTTGTCAGGCTTCCCGGCAACTGGAGCTTTTCTACACCTTCGCCTCTGCGCGCCGTCTAGATGGTCCTTTTGCAAGAAACATACCCGGGCGCGGCGCCGTGTGAATGGTAGAAATGCTGGAAAAAGGGTTTTGCCTTCGAGTTTCCTCTGTAACAGAATTACGTTTTCTCGTGTGTTCAAATTACAATCCGACGCTATCATGTCGGTACATTCTGGTTAAGTCGTACTTTACGATTTTCCGGACGGATTTTACTTCGAGAAATCCAATTAGTTCACTAACGCCTCTGCACCACGCGGAGGGCCTGCTTGGTCGGGGTGGTTCGGGATAATTTTCTCCGCCGCGGACGCCGACACCGACGCCAAATTTTCTGCGACACGGGGCCTTAACGTTAATATTCGGTGCAAACATGGGCTAAACCCGGGACACCATACGTTTTGCTATGGCGCCGGCCGGAGCTGCCGCATCTGTGCGCCTCGTCATTCGAGCAATACTGCACCGTTTTAATGAGACCAAGAGGACGCCGAGGCGGTCAAGCGACGACAGGTTACGCGTGCCTCGCGCCATCCGTAGCGTGACGCCGGCGTCCCCTCGTTTTGCGATTGATCGCTTCAGCCCCACATCAAGTTCATTAACACTCCGTCTCGTCGCTGTGTGTCGTGTCGGCTTTTTTTTCGGCACACTTTTGACGCTTGAGTAAACGCGCTCGTCGCGACCAGCGTTGCGCGCCGAGTGGCCGGACGTGCCAGGATTGTCGTAAGCCGCCTGACGCCGTAAGCTCGACAATGGTTTGGCCGGCAGGGGGTTCACCGCGGGCGCCTGGCGGTGCTTTGTTTCTTTGTTTGTTTTGGATTTAGTGCGACGTGCGCTGATGCCGTCCGAATTAGAACAGGTCCCAGTTCGTTTGCCTTCGAAGGATTCACTTCAGTTGTGGGGAATAAAACGTCCCCATGCATAGAGAGAAAGAAAGAAAGGAGGTTATAGGCAGGGATGTTAACCAGAACAGGAAACTTGATTTGCTACCCTACACTGAGGAAAGAGGAAGGTAGAAAGATAAGAAAAAGTATATATATATATATATATATATATATATATATATATAGAGAGAGAGAGAGAGAAATTAGACGCACAACTTCGCAGTTATCTTAGGTTTATTTACCCAACAGTTTCAGTCGGTGGGCCGACCTTCTTCAAGGGAGTTTCGGTCTACCGACCGAAAACTGTTGGGTAAATAAACCTAAGATAACCGCGAAGTTGTGCTTCTCATTTTTCTAAACACGCTTGGCCCATTGAACAATCCAGTTACTTACTGTATACATATATACCCGCCGTGGTTGCTTAGTGGTTATGGTGAATTGGGCTGCTAAGCACGAGGTCGCGGGGTCGAATCCCGGCCACGGCGGCCGCCTTTCGATGGGGGCGAAATGCGAGAACGACCGTGCACTGAGATTGAGGTGCACGTTAAAGAACCCCAGGCGGTCCAAATTTTCCGGAGTCCCCCACTACGGCGTACCTCATCATCAGATGGTGGTTTTGGCACGTAAAACCCTATAATATATATATATAAAGGGCGCACAGAAGCGCGATCATCACTCGCTGTCGCAGCACAGGTGCACGGAACGAAGCATATGTATATGAAGGATGTCATATTAAAGCGTGTTGGTTTAAATTTGGCCGCCGTTTTGGCAAAGGGGACGCTAAATAGGGAACTGAAGTTCAGTTGTGTTACCATACTTCGCTTCCGCGATGGCATAATGGTCACTCTTGACGTCAGAGGAGGCTTAGCTAAAATTGTCCAGTTTAACGTCCCGAAACGCCCAGAAGAACAATCCGGGTGGCGGCGGCGACGCCGGGGACTTCCTGCACCCGCTCGTATAGCCTGTGCGATCATGTGTTTTCACAGCATCTGCTGCGCTGTAGTTAACTGTTTATTAGCACGGAACAACTACATTACGTTCTACAGGAACCAAAGGTTGCGAGGTTCGCAAACTTTTTTTCCGCACCGAAGCAGCCCGGATACGAGAAAATAATTTGAAGTTCGTGATGGTCACGTGAACGTACTCGTCGCTAACGCTATACGGCGCGAAACTCAAGAAGTTTGGCCTTCGTGTTCTCCAGCAAAAAGTCAGCATTCTGAACCTCAATAAAACACACTTTCTTGAAAAACGTTCTTTACATATACCAACTGATGAAGAGTTGTTCTGCAACGTGATAAGCCAGCAGTGACAGCATGAACGAACGCGACAGATACATACCGTTCCTGGAAACCAACTTGACAGCCTAACGAATAATAAAACTGAGAATAGACGCCACTAGTCTTGACGCGGAGCACTAGAACGATCTGTTCTGCAATAATTCACTGTCTGTTGCAGTATGAACCCTCATTAAAAGACGCGCTCCGTATCTGCACATCGTAGAGGTGCTTTCGCGTCTCATCTTGCTGTGGGAACTTAAAAAAGAAAGACGACTCCAAGAAACCAAACTCACTAGTTAAAACTTAAGGCACTCCTTCCCACTAGTTAGCCGCGTTCTTCATTACATTCGAACTGCACTTCGTATATGCTCGGCAGCGAGGTTCGCCTTCTCAGATGTCGCGATAAGGCGAGCCCTATAGCAAACGGTACCGAGTCAGAGCTTCCTGCTGAACGCTTCTCGCTGTATGCAGCAGATAAAGAAATGGACGGCGCACAAACAGTCAAGCGAAGCATGCAAACGAAGCAACAGTCTCGACGCGAACAGGGAACGCCGAGCCCTGCAGTTACGCAACGTTTACAAGGGCGAACCACCTTCGTGTAGCCCGGTCAGCGTAGCTTTCACCCGCCGACGCTCATCGCTCATCTCGGGTCGGCCGCGAAGGCGCGGCCTTTTTCATGGCCACAAACAGTGACGCCGAGAAGATAGAACAGCGTGCGCGGGGTGTTGGCCGGCCGCTCCACCCCCGAGCTCGGCAGGCAAGCAGGCTCACAAACCAAAAAAACCCCGCCGACGGGTCGTGTTGCGAACAACCATCCCTCTAGCGCTTACTGACAGCCTCTTCGCGCGGCTTCGGCGCGGGCCTCTTTTGACTATCACAACGCGAAGCTGGTAGTAGTAAGTCGGCGCTCACGAAAGCGGGAAAGGCACGAGAGAGGGCTCGTGGGAAAACCTCCGGGTCGACGAGGTGTGCGTTTGGATATCTCGAAGTCTCCTATTCACTCGAGCACACGGGAAGCAAGATCGACCCAAGTAGCTGCGCTCTTCTCCAGCGAAATAGACTATGTAACCAGGGAAGGGTTCTCCAAGATAGCTCGGCTGGTGCAGTGACTGAACGGTGGTCCTTCGCCGTCGCCGCTGTCGACGTCATTGCCGTTTCTCGCTCGCCATTTCTCTCCTCCGCTCGGCAGCTCGCTTGCTCTGGTTTTTGGCCCGGACCGAGTGCATGTGTGTGTCAGTGTACGGGGGGGAAGGGGAGGGTGACCGAGGACGACCGAAGGTCGCGCGGAGGGTGATTAATGACGAGGAGCAAGAAATCGGTGCGCCTCCGCATGTGCTACAGTATGTGGCGAGTACCTTCGAAGAACGGACTTCCTTCTTTCTTTCTTTTTCTTTCTTTCTTTCTTTCTTTCATCTACCTTTTGCTTCTGTTCGGTCCTTTCGCGGTCTCCTTGGCACCTGGTTGGCGCTGCCGCTAGCTACCGGCGTGCACATATTACGCCTCTGGCACGCGGGTGTACGCGCGCTTTTTCCGATGCCCAATCGGCGGTGTGCTGGTCGCGCAACGTATTAATAATTACGCCTCCGTGGCGCCGCAGCCTGCCACGTTGTGTGCGCTTGAGCCTTCTGGCAGGCGCGGAACTGGACTGCCCTGCGACACTCGGCAGGGAAAGGAGGAAGGGTCTGATGTGGGAACAAAATGGCTGCCTTTTGGTTCGTAAGCTTAGCAAGTTATTCCTTTATTGGTACCCCAACGGCGGTCCTATCGTGACATACGTGAGGTGAGGGGCATCTGATTGACAGAGTCGTTAAGTAACGTGTTACGAAAGTGAGTCTTGCATCCTGGGTGGCATATAACTGCAGAACATCTTGAAGGGCCAGTCGTTTCGCGATTACATTAGGGGAATAATGCGCGAGTGCAAAGAAAGGGAGAGCACACAAGACAAGTCGAAACTGTGCATGTAACCGCGGATTACCAATAGAGTCGCAGTTGGTGGGGAGGGGGGAGGAAAGAGAAAGGCAGGGAGGTTAAACAGAATAAAGTCCGGTCGGCTACCCTACACCGGGGGAATGGGAAAGGGGAACACAAAGATGACAAGGTTGGAGAGGAGTTGGTAGACTACCAACAAACGTGGTATATACTGTAAACACACTGTACGCGCAGAACTCAAGAATTCCGGATAGTTAGTTGGTCAGTGTAATGAGTCAAGTGGTTATGCTACGCCTGAATTAACTGAAATACTGCTATTAACTTCTTTAAACTCTAACTACTGGCACTGTTCTCCTACTACTCATGACCTCATGATATACCGATTCCACCTCCTTATGGTGCATCATCTGTATATATCTAATAGAATAATCATTACTCGCCAGTGTCAGCCCACCAGTAGCACACCACTATACAACGAATGCAGTTCGACGCGCAAAACTCGTGATTTAATGACACACTTATTGCCTGATTCGCAGTTTCTCTGTCGCATTCAAGTGCTTGCGGCGACGTATATCGCGTGCTCTTATCAGGGCCGCCCACCCACGCGTTTAATTACACTGCCTCCGCGATTGTCCCCACGGGAGTTTTAAGTCATTACGAATAAAGGACATTGATTGTCTTTTAGAGTGTTATTAGCATTGAAGATATGATTGCATGCATATAATGGGACTTCCTCGCGGCAATCGTGGTGCCTATATTAAATGTGCGATGAAGTCGATCTGCTCGTTAAGTGGGAAGAGAAAATGAGTTTGCGTTAAGCTGCTAAGGGCAAGAGGTCGCGGGATCGAATCCCGGCCGCGGCGGCCGCATTTCGATGGGGGCGAAGTGCGAAACCACCCGTGTGCCGTGCATTGGGTGCGCGTTAAAGAACCCCAGGTGGTCGAAATTAATCCGGAGTCCACCACTACGGCTTGCCTCATAATCAGATCGCGGTTATGGCGCGTAAAACGCCTGTGCTGTGGAAAAGGATTAAAGGAATGAAAGTAGATTGAAGCTAGCTGTCGCCTAATATTGAATGAGCAAGAAAGAAACAAAGAAGTAATAACGGCCATATAGATGTGAAATTCCAGGGCAGTCTAAAATGTGACCCGATCGCGAAGGTATAATGCACTCTAAACAATAAACCACGTGGCACAATAATGCGCCCAAGATGACCTTTTCTTTCTTCTATGTCAACCGCTGTTGACTCGCCTTTCTTATATGCATAAACGACGCATTGGAGATAATTTTATGCATATTTCTAACAATTAGCACGGTGCAGGAGACGCGCGTTAGTCGACCAGTTGTCTGCTTTATTTACCGTGTTTACTCCTTTTCTCAGAGCGCTGCGCAGAGCACATGATCAATCTTTCATTGATAGCCACTTCCGCAAGTCGCGATCTTGTGATGCCAACGCCTGACTCAACCCACTAGGGCGTAGGCAAATCCGCTATCACACCTAACACCTTGAGCGGGTGGGAACAGTTGCACTTCAAGTTCTTTAGGTGGAATATGCCCCAACTGGCACGCATTCTCACACGTCGACTTGAAGCAACTCGTCTGGACTCGGAGAGAAGCCAAGCACAGCCTTCCTCTCAAGGTGGAATCGCATGGCATCCCTACAGGGCAACGAAAACATTAGGCATGTATTCGTCTTCGCTGCAAAGGCCGGCCCATTCTTCTATTCGCCTGGTTGCCCTTTCACCTTTCATGCAATGTGCCACCAAATTATAGAAGAATGGAGTGGGGAGGGAGTGACCGAATGGACAAACGAATGAATGAATGAATGAATGAATGAATGTGCTCAGAACGTTCTGTGTGAACTTGTAGACACAGGAGGCTGCTCCTCCATGTCTCTCACCCTTGAAGAATCCCGAGCTCAGAGCCAAGGAAGATTACAGCGAGGTTAGCGGTGGGTGACCGCAGGCAGAGTGTATCGAGTCCGTTGATAACCTACTGCAACGTTCGTCGAACCCACGTACGACATGTCGCCGCCATTGTGACGTTAAGTCATTGCGACGTGCGCATCGACCTCTCGTTGCGTCAGGGCTAAATGCGCGCGCGGTTGGAAATGGTGTGGTGGTGGTTCCCGAAACCTGGCTCTGTGCGAGTCCGCGCTTATGGCGGAGATAAGTATAAACTACGGGTTGCAGGCGATAAAGGTTCCCAGTTAAGGCGATGCGAATAAATTGACTACTTTAATCGCGACCGTTCGTTTCTGGTGGTCTGGACGTAGAGACGCTCGTGTGAATGAAGGAAAAAAAGAAAACCTCACTTGACGCCTTGTACACCACGGAGTTCTCAGTTCATTTGCGTCGCACCAGATATTTACAGACTACCAATTTCCGCTTGCTACTCCATTCGATGGGTCCAAACTAACCTGAATGGGTGGTCAGTACGATTTACGAGAATCAAGTGCAAGACGGCATGGTATAGACAGCATACAGTGAAGCTTGTATGTTAATCCTCACCACACCCTGAACGTCCAGAGAGCACGGATATCGCATAGTTGTTTTCTTCGGTGGGTCAAGACTAACCGATACGGGTGGTCCGAACGCTCAGATAACGATGCAGCAATTCTGCGTTGTTTCGAAATTTGTTATTTCGTGCGCGCCACACTCTTAAGCTGTCCGTTTTTACGTTTGTTACTTCGTTCACTGGATCCTGCAGATTAATCAAAATGGGTGGTCTTCCATGGGGTGCCTTCGGAGGGTGAATTAACGAATGACGTTGTTTATCGGCGGCACGGAGAAGTTTGTTACTTTGTTTTTCGCACCCCACCTCTCCGATTCCAATCCACACAAAATGGTTATTAAATGGTCAGCAGTATCCACTGCACGCACTCGTGTAACTGGTCGGCTCACGCGAGAAACTCGCCCCTGCACACAAATGGAGGGCCAGATTCGCTCGCGTGATCGCCGCCGCTACGCAGAGAGCCCCGGTTCGCCCTGTCGTGACGGCCGATGCGCAAATCGTGTTGGCATTTAATCAACGCCGCTGATCGAGCCTTGCGCGCAGTATCTCTCGCGCATCACGTGGCTTCTACGTCGACAGCCACGGAAAATCGATCGCCGGAGGTGCTCGTCGGGAGCCAATTTCGTGCGCCTGTTCCGACGCCTGCGGGTTTATCGGCGGCCAAAGCTATACCCTAATTCGCAATGTACCTATCGTTTACGGTGTACCAATTTTTGTTTTCTTTTTATTGACGCTATAGAAGGAGATGTAGGAGATTGACGGAGATTAGAAGGAGATTGACGCTATAGAAAGAGAAAATAGAAGAAATATTTGGCGCCTGCTACTTACTCCATGTCTCAGGAACAGGTTAAGCTGTAGTTACACACAGAGAATTTTGTACACTTATGCGCATAGCTTGTCTAGGAGAACGGGTAGAAGAGCACTTCAAGGGACACAAATGAGAAATTATTTCACCTGATTTAGTGAATTACCGACCTTTTTCAAGGGAGTTTCGGCCCAACGACCGAAACTGGTGGATAAATAAACCTAAGATAACCGCGAAGTTGTGCTTCTCATTTTATTGCGATAGCAATTATAGGGACACTCCAAAGCGGATTTCTGCCGTCGGCGTCGCCGTGAGGTTCCGTATGACCTCAACGGCGATGAAATCATCGCCGCGCTCCGGACGCTGTATGTGCGAGTGAAAGGGCCCGAGGGACGCGCGCTAAAATTTCACGGGGCGCGAACGCACGTCGGAGAGCAAACGCGCGTTCTGCGCCGTACTTCCTGAAGGGCTGCAGAATTAAGCGTCTCTTTCCTCCTTTACAATCACCATATATGAAGAGCAAACGCGACTTCTTCCGTCGCGCGAAAGGCCGTGGGGGGACGGGAGGGAGGGAGGGGAGGCGACGATTAGCTGCGGCACAAAATGCGTATTTATATAAAAACGTTGCGAGGCAAGAAGGTGGGTAAGATTTGCGACGCTGCTCGACGAGTGTCCCATTCTGATCTTGTCGAAAACCTCCGAGCCGCCCCCAGAGGCACCGGCAACAGTCACCAACGCCGCGCGCGTTCGGTGCGAACGCGGGCAAAACGCCGACGGCGTCGACAACAGTTCTGCGCGTTGCTGGTGCTGCTGCATGTCCAAGTTTATACAGCTGATAAAAGTACTATCCTTACTCCGTATAGCTCTCTACTAAGTTGCTATCGCAATTGATGCTTCGCCTTTCGGGTGAAACTGCGACATTTTTATTTTTGGAGATACGAGCAAGTTACCGCTGAATCCTTGCGCGCACTTGTAGACGAATCACCGCAGAAGACCAAAGACAAATATCGTCAGCGTAGATTGACAGGTGAATTGCCTTGAGTAATGGTTCAGCAAGGCCAATCATAGCTTAGTCAATCATAGTGGGGCTCAATACTTTTATACAATCGGCGGCGTCCCACACGACATTACGAAGAAATTCTCAAAGCGACAATGTGAAGAAAAATCACAAATCATGCAACACACGAGAAGTATATATGGCCACAAAGTATTCGTGGACCACGTTTGTGCCACCAAAGGCAAGGGTATATGCCGTATGCAGCCGGCTCCAACGATGCGGCACGGGCCTACATCCTCAGCGTGATGCGATGCGTGAACATTTGGCTAATATGAGGGGGAACCACGTTTAGCTGCTGCACCAAGTTAACAAATTATGCAACTGTTCGCGCCAGTCTATCGCAATCGCGCTGTCGTCCTTCAATAGTGATTACGCCGCGTTTGTCATACCGTCGTCCTCAATGCACCGTTAGAGTCGTTGTCGTCAGCCCAACGTGCCTATATTTATGCTAGAATTCTAGCCACTGTAGCACTGTCGTCGTAGACGCGTTGTCGTCATGCCCAACGTTTATAGATAATCTATAAACGTTGGTCATGCCGCCGTGCTGGTGTGCGATCTTGGCAAGAGAGTGCCACTGGCAAAGTGGAACGATAGCGGAGTGGGTCGCATTTAGCCGAAGCAACGCGCGAGTCTCGGTATATGACCACTGCAGGTGTTAAATAAACGTCACTTCATGAATCCGATGTGGCCACATTGCTCTAATGCTAATCGCGGTGTATCGTGGACAGTCATCGTGAGATTAGTTCTGCCCAGGCATATGCCTACCTTTGCGCGCCGATACCGTTCCCCACCCCCCACCGGGCCTATATACGCCCATGACGGTATTCTCGCGATCACCAACTTTTGCAAGACTCACGGGAACATTGCGTCAGTTTTATGTAAGGTGAAAGTTAATAGCCCGTACTCATTGACTTTAGGCGCTCTTATACCGGTATGCGCAATTGCTATATATACCTGTTTTTGGCGCCGATCGAGTGAAGCAGCTAGCTATAAACTCATTGCTTCAATTTTTTTTCACGCGATAGAACAGTGGACTTCATCTGAAGTTGTTATAAATATTTGAACTCTTAATAGGGAGTTTTAGTATAGCGGAAAACGCTTACGTTAGCGTTAGCGTGCGACGCAACGCTAACGCAAAGAAAGGCTGCACGGCGCGGTACAAGGCAGTGTTTTAGAATAGCGGAACGGAGCAAAACGCTAACGCTAACGCAAATACACTTGGGCGCCATCTCGAGGCAGATACAGCAAACATGAGCAAACATGAGCAAACCCTCTCGTTAAGCCTACTCCGCCGCTAATCGAGAACGTATATCGAAAACAACGTCCATTTGTCACCTGTACGCTACTGTCGAAGCATCATCACACATATCTAAAGCAAACACGAGCATTAGTGGGGAACGAATGAGCCGAACAGTGCAGGCCGACGACTCGATAGATCCGAAGTGGACGGCTCTCGCTTCAACAGGCCGCCATCTTCCCTGCGTACGGAATCCCTTGCGTGCGTTAGCGTTGAACGCTATATTCCGGAAATAGCGTACGTACGTAAGAGTTCTAGGCTACGTTTGCGTTCTGCGCATGCGCAGTTTGCAGCACGCAACGCTAACGCTAAATCCTTGCGTTTGCTGTTTTCCGCTATACTAAAACTCCCTAATTTCTTGCATTCGGAGGGGCACTTAATAGAATAGTGCCCGTTAGAATATAGAAAACGCCGCGACAATACGGAGAGCGTTCTAGCAGCGTGCGAAACTGCGATGAAATACAAATACAAGAAATGCGTGCCAAAATTGCAATGATAAGTAACTTTTGAATCAAATTAGCTTCTGTCTAATTAAAAGTTTGAAATAATGTTCGGCGCTGATTGTGTGACACTGTATCGTGCCATCTTATAACTGAAAAATGTTGGTATTCTAAATGAGTGTTTAGCGGAAAGTTTTGAAGAATCGTGGGCCGCAATTGCTTGTCCACACGGCCTATAGAGCTTCACGGAATGGTATAGTGGGACGGCTCCGTCGATAGTATGCACGTGTACTGAAATCGTGGTTCGAGCTGAATGATAGGCAACGCATCTAAGATATCTAGGAGTTCGATTACCGTGCGAGCTAAGTAATTGGGAGATGCGGCGAAGGTGACACGTGCTACCAATGAGAGAGAGAGATTAGCAAGATTGGGTGTTGTGCCCTTTTCATGTGGCCCCAACAGGAAGGCATGCTCGGCGAGAATATGTAGTTGCACACGCACTTTCGACACTGAACTATCCGCATATTCAGTGTTTGTATAAATATATAAAGGTGGATGATGCGTTCGTTTTAGGCATGGAATACTTTTAGCTCCCGTCGTCGGCCACCTTCAAGTGACCTTGAGCCAGAAGACAGAGCCGTTATCCGGGCATCGTTGCGAGAACAAAACGAGATCGTCCGGGCAACCAATCAAAAGTCAAGGAAATGCGGTCTCTGGCCCCCCAACGCTTTGCACAGGACCGTATTACATACGCTAGTTACTGCCCAAACAAGTTACAACAAATATTGCTTCCGAGCTCTTCCTAATGTTTGTTCACAATATCACCCAAGCTGTAACTTCTAGTACGCTGAAGTTTTATTTGTAATTTCTCATAGCGACGGCTTCCCACACTTCACGCACACGTTTCCCCACTTTCACACTCCAAATGCCGACGCAATTATAATAATCCTAATAATAAAAACATTTTTTTGCAATTGAGACATTGACAAATTAAATCGCACGTTAATGGTAAGGCGACTTGCTCCATCTGAACGCTAACTTGCTGTGTTCATACTTAACTCTCGAATTGGGCTCTGGATTGGCAGAAATTGAACACTGGTGCCGTTGGTGGCCTGTGAGGTGCACTGCTAAACTTAAAAATACCAACTATCTTCATTGAAGTCGCAAGTAATAAAAATGGCCGCGTATCTGCGTGCTTCGCTGCAAATGTCGTCGAAAGACGATAGTCTTCTGCCGGCCGTACTACATGAGTGCTGGTCTGATCCTGGTCTGGCCTGTTGCCTCCGGGTGCGCCTCGACTCACGATCTTGCGCTAGCCGCTCGGCTCGTTGCTCGGACGTTTCCTGGGCATGCTTGAGACGACGAGCGTCGGCACGCCGGCGCTTCTCCGCTGCAATTTGGTCGTCGGTCTTTTCCCTGCGTTGTCTGGGCATGTCTTGTAGAGTGGGTTGTATTTCATCAAGCGGCCATTTATGTTTTGCCCTGCCTCTAACAGAGCTTCCTTTATGTTGAATCGGCCGCATCTGGCTGGCATTGATAAAATTGAGGAGGCGCTGCGTGGGACATGGACGCCATCTGGCAATACATCGGGAAACATGAGCTTGTGCAGAGGGTTTCCTTCCTCCATGGCAGAGGGCGCTCGTTGGCGCGCAGTCGGGGAAACACGAGCTTGTGCAGAGGGTTCCCTCCCTTCGTGGTAGACGTCGTTCGTCTGCGCGCATAGCATGACATTTTCAGCGCAGCTTAAGAAACTAGGGTCTTTAGAGTTACGTATCTATGTATTTTTTATTAAAGGAACACACCTCCTAATACTTACCTAGTGATGTGGCGCCTCAGATATGCGTAATATTTACTTTTTGATTGATAACGTTCACAAGTATGAACAGCCGTACCAGTTTAAGTAGTGTGGGCGGTAAGCAAGTGGTCCAACTTTGGCTGGGTGGCTGAATCAGTTGACAGACAGACAGACAGACAGACAGACAGACCAAATTTTCAGCGTTTAAGTTCCCCAAGAAAGACTATCGTCTTTAATAAACTGCTACATTGGCTTGCAGTGCTGCGAGGTCTACACACCATTAAGTGTCGCAGTACTAACTTCCTTACAGGAAAAACCTGGCGCTGCAATTTTTCGCCCAACGTAACACAATCCGTGGTGGTGTAGATGGATTTGTCTACAATTTGGCGTGAATTCATTGTGGCATCACGTTGCACTTTCTCTTTTCTCACGTCTTGTTTCGCGCCTACCATTAATATTGTTAATTTGCTGGCGCATAAATAAATTACGGCGGGCTTCGACCATGCATGTATGTCGCTAACTCTAGACCTTCTTTAGTAAGTAGCGTACCTTATGTATATGTATATAAATATAGTCACGGGGATTCACAAGTGCAGGGGAGAGACAGTATTTACAAGCTGCTGCTACCAGAGAATGGCTGACAGCATCTCAGGAGGCATGTCCCGTCTTCTTCCTCTTCACGTAGCACAGCGGTCCTTTAATGGCAGGCTCATACGCGATGCCTCGTAACAATATATATATATATATATATATATATATATATATATATATATATATATATATAATGTATGAACTCAAAGGAGCTTGACGCCCTTATAATCGCGCTGACAGAATTCTGTCCGTCTTCGTCGCAGTGCCGCTAGAAAATAAAAGCACGATAAGGGCACCGACAAGCACTGAAGACCATCAGATAGTGCGAGCATTTGCTGAAGATCGCACACGCGTAATTGACCTTCTTTTCATTGAAAGCATAGCTCTTGCCCGTAATGCCCTGAATGTTATCGAATCGTGGAAATTAGAGCCAAAATGGCACCATTTAGTGCCCTTGCAGCAAGTGAAAATAAGCTTCAAGAACGCATTATAAGAATTCACAAGGTTGTTGGAAGCCGGAGGGATGACGTTAGGGAAATCCCATGTACTGAAATGTATCTGCTGGCAAAAATAGCACGCGGCACCACCCGGTATGAAAGGAGATGCTGGTACCTTCATTATCATAGCCATCATTAGCAACTAAAAATAACTGAATAGCTGAACGAACGGTGTATCGCAGCCAACGGCCAGCATGATGTCAACGCCACGGTGCTTCAGCTTCGGAAATGCAGCGTTCCGTGACTGTCTAGGACTCGTACTCCCATCTAGCGGTGGCGCTGCGAAACAGCTCAAATTTTGTTTCTCCGCTCGCAAGGCGCGAACTTCAAACCATGCCTATCGCTGGAGATTGCGCGCAGCGATGTTTGCTTCATTTATTCAGAATACTTCGAGCCATGTCTGTTGCTGGGGATGACGCGCGGAGATATTTGCTTGCATTATCAGCAGCCCTGAGCCTTGCGACGCATATTTGTGGCTATGGGATAGAGTGCAATTTGCACAAATTTCATTAAAATAGGCATCAATTTGTTGAAGGTAAAACCTTGTCAGACAATAGCAAAGTACATTTGAAGGGCCACTAACGAGAAATATGAAGTTGCATTAGTAAATTGTGCGTCTGCAACAGAACCCGTTCGCCCTGCTGTGGCAGCCAGTGTAATTATGACCTCCCATTCTTGACCGTAGAAAAAGTAGAAAGTTACCTGTCAAGAAAGGGGTCAGACCGGGAGGCACAATCTCTCCAATGCTATTCACTGCATGCTTAGAAGAAGTATTCAAGCTATTAGACTGGGAAGGATTAGGAAGTGGGGATCAACGGCGAATATCTCAGCAACCTTCGATTTGCAGATGACATTGTCCTGTTCAGCAACAATGGGGATGAATTACAACGAATGATTGAGGACCTTAACCGAGAAAGTATAAGTGTGGGGTTGAAGATCAATATGCAGAATACAAAGATAATGTTCAATAGCCTGGCAAGGGAACAAGAATTCAGGATCGCCAGTCAGCCTGGCGATTTAGAGTCTGTAAAGGAGTACGTTTATCTAGGTCAGTTACTCACAGGGGACCCTGATCATGAGAAGGAAATTTACAGAAGAATAAAATTGGGTTGGAGTGCGTACGGTAGGCATCGTGTAAATCCTGACTGGGAGCTTACCACTATCGTTGAAAAGAGAAGTGCACAATTATTGCATTCTACCGGTGCTAACATATGGGGCAGAAACTTGGAGCTTAACAAAGAAGCTCGAGTAGAAGTTAAGGGCCTCACAAAGAGCGATGGAACGAAAAATGTTAGGCCTAACGTTAAGAGACAGGAAGAGAGCGGTGTGGATCAGAGAGCAAGCGGGATAGCCGATATTCTAGTTGACATTAAGGGGGGGAAATGTAGCTGGGCAGGCCATGTAATGCGTAGGATGGATAACCGGTGGTCCATTAGGGTTACAGAATGGATACCAAGAGAAGAGAAGCGCAGTCGAGGATGGCAGAAAACTAGGTGGGATGATGAAATGAGGAAATTTGCAGGTAGAAATTGGAATCAGCTAGCGCAAGACAGGGGTAATTGGAGATCGCAAGGAGAAGCCTTCGTCCTGCAATGGACATAAATATAGGCGGCGGCGGCGGCGGCGCGGCTGCTGCTGCTGATGATGATGATGAGATGCTGCTGCCTGTTGATTGATGATGATGATTTTCGACCGTAGAAAACAGCCGTTCAGCAGCCCAAGTTTGTCAAGAAAACGAAAGTATATATATTTTTTGTAGTCGACTCTAGGTACATGTTTTTGATGTATTATATATAAGAAACGCGCCTCGTGCGTCGAGCTTATGCATATAGCCTTCTTACGAATTGCAATATATATTTTTTAATAATTTTAACGTTTAACTGCGCAGCAAAACTGGTGCTAGAGAGATGGCCCTCCCTATTTGCAGGCTACTACTGCTTCTTCGCTAAATGGAGTGCTGTGATCCACGTACAGTAAAGGCAGACGAACCACAATCTTGCCGAGGCATTAAGAAAATAAATCTGGTTCTTCGTAATTGTACGATGCATAAATTTAAACTGACGAGTGCAGTGGTAAGTTCGCAATGCAGAGTTTCGATTTGCGTCCTCAATTTCGAGATACGTTACAGGCAGAGCATAAAATTTGCTTTATCGCGCAATCCCTGGTCCGTATACTTTTGCTCACGGGCGTACACATCTAATCCAATCTGTCATACATTCGTTGTAGATGCCTTTATATTAATGACACATCATTCTACCTGTTGCATTATCAATATTATGGAAGTCTATGCAAGCCAAACTTGACTACTGTATTGTGATTGTTACGAAATTACAGTGCATCGGACTTGCATCTTCACGTCATGTACCTAGTGAACAGTTCATCGTACTGTTATTGTATTTCAATCGTCAATGTAGTAATAAATGTCGCCGTTTCACCCGAAAGGCGAAGCATCAATTGCGATAGCAAATTAGTAGAGAGCTATACGGAGTAAGGATAGTAGTTTTATCAGCTGTATTAACTTGGACATGTAGCAGCAGCATCAACGCACGGAACTGTTGTCGACGCCGTCGGTGTTTTGCACGCGTTCGCACCGAACGCGCGCGGCGTTGGTGACTGTTGCCGGTGCCTCTGGCGGCGGCTCGGAGGTTTTCGACAAGATCAGCCGCCGCCAGAGGCGCCTGCTGGAGTCACGGACACCGCGAGCGTTCGGCGCTAATGCGAGAGAGAGTGCGCGCGTCTTGCGCACTCTCTCTCGCTCTCATGCTTAGCGATGAAATCCGGGAGTGACCCAATTTACAGCTGCAGAGCGTCAAATGCCGCCATTGCCTGCCACGTCCAAATTATTGTTTGGTCTACAGGCTCTTCAACGCTGCTGCCTTCGTATACCCTAGCCGGTCCTTGATTGCATCGACGATGTCGCCGTTTCTGAGCAGACCATCGCGTCGGTTGACAGTACGGGGGAGGGGATACCGTAGCTACCGCGGTCGCCGGACCCTACCGCACGGTGGCACTTGTTGCGTGCACCGCCGCTCAATGGTGACTGCGGAGAGGCGTGTCGGCACCGCTATATTCCTCGGTTGTACAGGCAAATTCGTTGTAGTGGTCTTCGCTATAGAGGCATTCACAATGTGCGTGGCAGATGGTAATTCGACCGGGAAGTACTAAATCATTGGTTATGCAAGTCATTTCGTTGTAGAGGCGTTCCACAATATCGTGCAGGCAGGGCATCCTTTCATTTTTGTTCCTTTATATAAGCCCGTTACCATTTTTTCCCCTGTCTGTGTCTCTCATTGTGAGGGGGTGCTTAATAAGCTACAAAATTATTTAAAGCCAAGGACAGAGGGCGACGCCGCGCAGAAGTTGCTGCGCCACCTCGTCGTGTCGTCTACTTGGTTCTAACTAATTGCTTCACGCGTGCAATAACAGCAGCGAGCGTGCGACCCAAAGTAACTTCCGGTCACGCGCCCTATCAGCGTACTACGCTGGGATGAAAAATCCGGCAGAACCCATCTTACGACAGCTGTCGACGTCAGGGCGATTAACATGCAGAGCAGTGTAGTGACCACGGTGTAAGATATATACTCTTTACGTGAGGACACTCGCGAGACGCGATCTACCAGATGAAGTAGCAGCGGCGCGCGTCCATTGACCAGTGACGGCAGCGGATACCTATCGACGGGACGACGCAACTTCAGGACAGAAAATGTTTTTATTGGTTTAATCTCCCGTTGGTATAGCAACCGCCGCTTCGCGGGAAATCCGGAATGATCGAGTGATGCACGAAAGTAGGTCACCGGGGTGAGAGTGAGGGAGAGGGCATGCGCGCGTTCCTTGTCCGCGCAAGCTCTCGCCTGCGTTCTAACTGAAGTCGCGTCTTTCCGCCGATAGGCATCCGCTGCCGTCACTGGGCCGATAGACGCGCGCCGTTGGTACTTTATCTGGTCGATCGCGTCTAGTAAGCAAGCCGAGAAGTGACCCCAACCTATATATAGAGTAAAATATCTTACACCGTGGTAGTGATCGACACACCAAATTCCTGAAGACACCCGTATTTAGAATCTGCAGTGCTCCCAGGTGCTCCTTCTGATGTTTCCATTGCTTCGACTATATGCGACATACAATGTATCCGGGATCGGCTTCCTTTTCCGATAACAATCGCTCGCCAGGGTTGGCCATGGCCGTGTGGGCATGCCGACGACTGGATGGCCACGAAGCGGTGACGACGAATAGACTGACGAAGAAGGAATGACGTCGACGGAATGACAAAGACAGTGCGACGACGTCGATGACATGGCGAAAAACGGATGACGATTCTGGATTGACGAGTATGGCGTGACAACGACAGCGTGACGATAACGGCGTGAAACAACGGCACGGGATGACCATGAGTGTATGACGATGACGCTGCGAGACCATTGGAATGACGATGATTGTATAAGGTGGATTCACACGACCGGACGGAGGAGGAATTTTCGCAGCGGATGGCGTATCACGTGACGCGCGCGTCATCAAAACGTGCCGCCCTCGCCTAGTCCGGGCTCCTCCGCTCGCGGTCCGGATTGAAAATGCTCGCCGGTATTTCCATCCGTCCGTTTGGCGGTCGTCTGACCTCAATTTAGCGTAGTCAGCGTCAAATCTGTCAACATCGGAGGCATTGGCGTGGCTACGATGGCGTGTTATCGGCTTGGAGCCACGTGTGATTTCGTTGTGCAGCAGTGACCGCGCGTATTTTGTTGTGATGCAGCGGGAAAGGCGAGTCGTGGTTGAGCGCGCATTTCTATTTACTCAGACCGCGCAGCCTGCGTGACTTCAACATGAGTGAGGGGCACAATAAAACGCTAAGTGACGAGGCAACCGTCACTCTTTTGGTTCTTGTTGAGGGATTCATAGCACTAAGGCATATATGGCACGCCGAGTATGCAAACGCGCAGCTGCTAATAAACGTTGGAGTCGAGAGTAAGCACGCGGATTCCGCAAACGGCGGTCCGGCTGTGCGAATGCGACCTAACTCGGCTGCGCCGGATTCAAGTGCTGACGTCACTGTTTGTCCGCGGAGCAGGCGGGATTTTGCCCTCGCGTGTGTATCCACCTTTAACGACCACGGCGTGATGAAAGTCGGATGACGAAGCTGAAATCACGACGATAGAACGAAGACGACGACGGCCTCACAACTATCACACACCTGATTGCTCAAGGCTTACTAGGGTCCAATGACCAACTAGGGTCATTGGGTAGGGAAATGGACGGACGGACGGACAATCTTATTTGGTCCTAAAGGTGGGTTCACACGACCGGACGGAGGAGGAATTTTCGCAGTGGATGGCGTATCACGTGACGCGCGCGTCATCAAAACGTGCCGCCCTCGCCTAGTCCGGGCTCCTCCGCTCGCGGTCCGGATTGAAAATGCTCGCCGGTATTTCCATCCGTCCGTTTGGCGGTCGTCTGACCTCAATTTAGCGTAGTCAGCGTCAAATCTGTCAACATCGGACGCATTGGCGTGGCCACGATGGCGTGTTATCGGCTTGGAGCCACGTGTGATTTCGTTGTGCAGCAGTGACCGCGTGTATTTTGTTGTGATGCAGCGGGAAAGGCGAGTCGTGGTTGCGCGCGCATTTCTATTTACTCAGGCCGCGCAGCCTGCGTGACTTCAACATGAGTGAGGTGCACAAGAAAACGCTAATTGACGAGACAACCGTCACTTTTTTGCAACAAGGCAAGTTGGGCCAGTTGGTTGGGATTCATCGTCACTTTTTTGGCTCTTGTTGAGGGATTCACAGCGCTATGAAATATAGAGCACGCCGAGTATGCAAACGCGCAGCTGCTAATAAACGTTGGAGTCGAGAGTAAGCACGCGGATTCCGCAAACGGCGGTCCGGCTGTGCGAATGCGACCTAACTCGGCTGCGCCGGATTCAAGTGCTGACGTCACTGTTTGTCCGCGGAGCAGGCGGGATTTTGCCCTCGCGTGTGTATCCACCTTAAGAGACTACTTTGTCGTAGGGAAACGGTTACAGGCATAGATACCGGAAAGTGTGAGGAGAAGTATCCCAAGAATTGCTAATCGCATTGAAAGCGTGTTTTAAAATGGTTTCGATGTGTACGGAAAGTGTCTTTTCAGATAAAAGCGCAGGATGCAGCCACGCTGATACCTTTAATTTTTCGTATAACTTACGGCAAACTTATAAGTTTGTGCTTCTGCACAGGAGAAGTGTTTAAAATCTCTGAACTTCGGTTTAATGCACTCCTGCTTGTCGAGCTTGTTTTTACTGCCCGCTCAATTTAGTGGGCTACGTTAGAAGTCGAAACCGGAAGCCGCGCAGCACCTGTGTTTGCAAACAACTAGGAAACATTGCGCTATATCTGGACCACGCACTCTACCATGTTTAGCGAACTTTCCCTGTGCCAAAGCGACCCAAATACCAAAGAAAAGCACTTTATTTATGACGTCACATTGACGTCGCTGTTTCATAACTAAATTGAGAGTACAATGTTGGGCCTTCATTTACGTGAGTAGTAATCATTGTACAGCGATAGCTGTTATGGGCTCATGCACTCACCTGGTTGTTTCGATATCCGTCGGTGTCCCGTCGCTAGAATCTCAAAACTCTTCGCGAGAAAATTAGAAAGAAGGAAAAGAAAAGGAAGAATCTTACTATGCCGCGTGGAATTCGAACTCGCGATTAGCGATCAACAAATTGGCAATCGAGTATTCTACATCTCAGTCACTCGGCCGATGCTGCAGTAGCGAACAATGATCCTGCAGAGCGCAATCGTGCGAGCAGCTGCCATGATTGGCTCATGCCCGCTCAAAGTCTCTTTACTGGGTAGAGCTGGCGTCCGCGCCTTCGTCGTGGTGATGGGTTGTAGCAATGGGCAGGCCTAGCCTGGTGATCGAGACCTGAAATTCCTGGTCTAGCTCGTTGCCTTCGCAGTTGCGGAGGCGGTCCTACCTTTTCATCTGCATGTATACGTTGGTTGGTTGGTTGGTTCCTGGCCTTATGGCTAACAATTCCTGGTCTAGCACGTTGCCTTCGCAGTTGCAGAGGCGGTCCTACATTTTCATCTGCATGTATACGTTGGTTGGTTGGTTGGTTCCTGGCCTTATGGCTAACAATTCCTGGTCTAGCACGTTGCCTTCGCAGTTGCAGAGGCGGCCCTACCTTTTCATCTGCATGTATACGTTGGTTGGTTGGTTGGTTCCTGGCCTTATGGCTAACAATTCCTGGTCTAGCACGTTGCCTTCGCAGTTGCAGAGGCGGTCCTACCTTTTCATCTGCATGTATACGTTGGTTGGTTGGTTGGTTCCTGGCCTTATGGCTAACAATTCCTGGTCTAGCACGTTGCCTTCGCAGTTGCAGAGGCGGTCCTACCTTTTCATCTGCATGTATACGTTGGTTGGTTGGTTGGTTCCTGGCCTTATGGCTAACAATTCCTGGTCTAGCACGTTGCCTTCGCAGTTGCAGAGGCGGTCCTACATTTTCATCTGCATGTATACGTTGGTTGGTTGGTTGGTTCCTGGCCTTATGGCTAACAATTCCTGGTCTAGCACGTTGCCTTCGCAGTTGCAGAGGCGGTCCTACCTTTTCATCTGCATGTATACGTTGGTTGGTTGGTTGGTTCCTGGCCTTATGGCTAACAATTCCTGGTCTAGCACGTTGCCTTCGCAGTTGCAGAGGCGGTCCTACCTTTTCATCTGCATGTATACGTTGGTTGGTTGGTTGGTTCCTGGCCTTATGGCTAACAATTCCTGGTCTAGCACGTTGCCTTCGCAGTTGCAGAGGCGGTCCTACATTTTCTTTTCATCTGCATGTATACGTTGGTTGGTTGGTTGGTTGGTTCCTGGCCTTATGGCTAACAATTCCTGGTCTAGCACGTTGCCTTCGCAGTTGCAGAGGCGGTCCTAGCTTTTCATCTGCATGTATACGTTGGTTGGTTGGTTGGTTCCTGGCCTTATGGCTAACAATTCCTGGTCTAGCACGTTGCCTTCGCAGTTGCAGAGGCGGTCCTACCTTTTCATCTGCATGTATACGTTGGTTGGTTGGTTGGTTCCTGGCCTTATGGCTAACAATTCCTGGTCTAGCACGTTGCCTTCGCAGTTGCAGAGGCGGTCCTACCTTTTCATCTGCATGTATACGTTGGTTGGTTGGTTGGTTCCTGGCCTTATGGCTAACAATTCCTGGTCTAGCACGTTGCCTTCGCAGTTGCAGAGGCGGTCCTACCTTTTCATCTGCATGTATACGTTGGTTGGTTGGTTGGTTGGTTCCTGGCCTTATGACTATAACGCGCTACGGGGGATCGGTCATGAATGGTGCAGCAGGAAAAATAAACTGAAACAGAATGTATTTGTAAATAAAGGGAAGATAATAAAGTCATAATCGTGTCCATTATTGATTGCGTGCGTCTGCTTCGTCTTCATTAGTCTTTTTTCTATAGCGCTTGGCTCCTCATGTTTACTGGATCACGCGGACGTCGCCTTGTTTTCCTCAATGATAGCGTGAGGTCCATTAATTGGGTAGCACAAACATAAACTTAATAAAAGCCGAACGAATCCAGGTGTAGAGACCAGTGGCGAAGCCCGGATAGTTGTGAGGATGAGGAAAAGCTTAGTATTTCTACTTCACCACTGGGTGGCCGCAATTTCCACAAACGAACATGACTCGCACTTGCTTTGCTTTTCGAAAAAAGATTTCTCGCTCGCACCTGCGAATGCGGACCCTGTGCATCATCACATTCTTCCCCCACCGTGGACTCTATTCGCAATGCACACGGACTACAGGTGGCGCGCGAGGCGATCCATGATGGCGCACCGAGAGAGTATCAGAATAGGCGACTGCGCATCCGTGTGGTAGCACGCCGGGCTTTTTCTCATCTTTCTCGTCGCACGCCGAGTGTATTCTTATTTTTCAGAGTTTATTCTCATTGGCTGCGGAATGCCGCTGCATAACCAAAAGCATGCATAACGAGAAGTGCGTGCGTGCTTGTTACTTTACGGCGAATGGCGCCCTTAAATTTACTGAAGGATGTAGGCGACGTGAATTGTATCTAGAACGAACGCTATGGCTGGAGTGCAGCGTTTTCGGTCTAAGCCAGAAAAAGTACACCGATCTTGTTTTCAAATCAATCGAAAAAGGTCAGTGCAAGCAAATATGCCACAGAGCAAGCGATCAGCGCGAAGCTCCGAACCTAGTTACGCTCCGTCAGTTACGCTAGAAAACCAGACACCAGCTGCCTAAATGGCTCTACAAATAATCAACTGTTGCGGGAGCGTTTGGGCAGCCTTATTTACAAATATTCAGCTGTAGCAGTAGCGTTCGGACGTCGTAAGGCATCGGCGCGAACTTGTTAGCTTGTCTTTTCGTGCCGCATTGAACGTGCCGTTCACGTAAACTACAACTACCACATCGTAAAAGCATAATGTTTATGCTTTCGTGAACATTGTCAACGATTAGCATCCTGCTAACCGATGTTGCTCCAGAAGAAGTCTTCGGTGACGAAGTGTGCGCTACAAACCTTCATTGGCGGAGTCACATGCTTGCCGATCCGGAGCTTCACCTCCGACTTCATTCAGTTTTTCGGCGAGATGTGTATACTTTTGCTGATGGATGTCGGTACTCCGCTCTTCCATCAGTCCTCCCATCACGAACGTACACACAAAAAAAGATCGCTTTACTTAAAGAATTGAAACACACAATGGTGACTCTTGATGATCTCGGATAAGTGCTTCGGAAGATCACTCAAAAAACACAATAACTGACTCGTTCGCAATCTCAATTTCTTTTGTAGCGTTTTACTCTTAGCCCCCCCCTTCTCATTATAACATAGAGGAGGCGCGATCCTTCTACGGATTCGTGTTGCTCGAGAACTCTTCGAGTGCCGGCACTTCCACTGGCCGGAGCTTGCGTGTGCACATGCGTCGAGCCTCGTCGCACTGGTAGCCCTCGGGACAGCAGTGTTCCCCGTCCGCGCAGCAGGTGGCCTTGTCAAACGGACAGCACACGTACGTTCTGTTAGACTGGCAGCAGGTCATCTTGTCCGGACAAATGCTCTGGTCGGGGCAGGTTGTTTTCACTTCTGCAGGCGGCACGAGAGAAGGGATATAACAGAGAGTTTTAGCTTGTCCAGCATTCGGATAAATGTAGGTGGACTTGGCGTTTTACCGGATAGGCAAAGGCGTAAACGTGAGCTACCGGAGCGCTGCAGCCACCTAGTGGCGCAGAGCCCAAATAGAAATTGACAGAACTAATACGGCAGTAACCAAGTGTGCTCATTTTCGCTGCTGGTCTAAATTTTCGCAGCGACGTAATTGTGTCGCCGCCGAAAATTCACACCAGCAGCACAGTAAAATACACTGGGAAGGGAAATATTCGCTGTGTTTGTCTGGTTGAGCTCCGCACCACCAGGTGGCTGCATCGTGCAGGCCGTTCAGGCTTGCGCTTCCGCTCATCCGGCAAAACGCCCAATCCGCTTACGTTTACCTGAATACCGTACACGCCAAAGCTCTCTAAAAGAGAGTTTTAGCGTGTCCGATATACCGGCAAACGCGGGTGGTTTTGGCGGATTACCGGATGAGCGGGGGCGTAAGCGTGAGCTGCCAACGTGGTGGCGCAATCCCCATCCCTCCTGCAGCTCACGCTTATACGCCGCCGCTCATCCGGCAAAATCTCCCACTCTGCTTGCGTTTACCGCAATACCGGACACGCTAAAACGTGTCCGGTATTCCGGTATAAGCAATGACGTTTGAGTAATACCAGGTTGACGCACGCTGGTAGCGACATCTTGTGACGCTTTGTCTAACCACAATGCCTTACAGACTCGTTTTCGTGTTGCTTGAATGTTCCTGTCGAAAAAAAAAAACAATTAAGAAGGCAACGTGTTCATGATTGCGCCGTTGCCTAACATTTACACCAACAGCGAAGTAGAATACGCTTGTTAACTGCAGTAATAGCTCTCTGATTCAGCTCTGCGCCACCGCCTGGCGCCACCAGTTGTCATAATTTTAATGCATATACAGGGTGTTTCAGCGAACGCTTTAAAAATTCTTAAACGTTGCTTGGGGCAGGTAGCACAATTCTAGTTCATGAGCTGGTCTACTCGAAGAGGCGGACATTACTTGCATAAGAAATTGAAATGCATAATCGAATAATTAACAAAAATTCACTAATTAAGTTTTTAACTAATTACCTGATGGCCCATATTGCAATTTACAAATTGTAGCCGTGGAATTCGCAAGGCGGATCCACTTGGAATGAATTCTCGGGATGACACCGGTATCGAGATATTAATTCCCGAACTTTGCGGAGAAATGCAAGTCCGATGAAAAGTCAGCGTTGCTACTCGCTGCTATTCGATGTATCGATAAGATCAGCCGCAGAGGCAGCGGAATCGCGATATCTGCGATCTCCCGAAGCGCGCGCGCAGGTTTCCGGAGCCGGACATCTTAACGCGAAAGCGTTAAGGGGCCCGTGTCGCAGAAAATCCGGCGTCGTTGTAAGCGCCTGCGTCCGTGGCGGAGAAAATCATCTCGTACTACCCCTACCGCGCTGGCCCTCCGCGTGGCGCAAGCTGTTAGTGAACAAAAATTGAATTTCTCACAGTGAAATCCGTCAGAAAAATGGTAAAGTACAACTTAACCATAACGTACAGACATGGTGGCGTCGGATTGTAATTTGAATGTACGAGAACACTTAATTCTGTTACGAGAAAACTCAAACACAAACCCATTTTCCAGCATTTCCACCATACAAGCATCGGTGCGCTCGGGTAGGTTACTTGCGAAAATCCTATCCAGATGGTGCTCGCATCCTCTGCAGGTCAAATTGGCACTTAGCCTGCCTAATGTGTTTTGGACACGCGCGCGTGTTGGGGCAAACAATTCATAAAATAATAAAAAGGTCCTATGTAGGGCCTTCACATTTTACTATAAGACGACTTATATTGCCCCTGGAAGAACGTCTTCCCAGCAATGCATTTCTGTTTAATAGTGAAGCTGACTTTAAGGGGATCGGTGTAAGCTTGGCCTTAGTAAGCTGGCTTTCCACGTTCTCTATTGCAGTGAAGCCTGCTCATAAAGAAAAATGCGATGCGAACGGGGCCCGATAACGCTATCACGTTCCACTCTTAAAGGCGAAGCTTAAGCGTCCTCC
Source organism: Dermacentor silvarum (assembly GCF_013339745.2). NCBI lineage: Eukaryota > Metazoa > Arthropoda > Arachnida > Ixodida > Ixodidae > Dermacentor > Dermacentor silvarum. The sequence goes on from NC_051157.2 coordinate 221,966,250, forward strand.
AATTTTTTGCGTTCTGCTTTGACGATCGCGAAGCTTCGGAGCGCGTTTAAAAATCACCGCCTCGTGGGGGGAGGGGGGGGGGGGGCGGACTGTTTACAAAACTACAATATACTTCTCCTTCACGTCCGATAGCGCAGTATGTCCGTGAGCGGCGCGGAAGGTCTCTTAAGCGGCGTTTCAAACCATCGATAGAAGGCTAACCATGCCCAATCGGCGCGGTACGGAAAGAATTAAGGCCACATCATGCAGATCCTAAACTCTAAATTATCATCATCCTCATCACACTAAAATATTCCCACTGCAGCAAATACACGCCTTCAAGTGCATGATTCCTTTATTAAAACGAAGCTTTCTTTGTCTTCTTCCGCGGTGTGTGGCTCTTCAGCGTTGTCGGTTTGTCGCCGTGTAAATCGGACTGATACTAGAGATAGTGCAACCAGCGATCGCGTGAGCCACGTGGTGTTGGTCACGTGGTGGAGTACGTCACCGCGTATCACGCCGCTCTCTTCTCGGATGTGTGGCATGCTCGTCTTGCTTCATGCTTTTGGGCGGTTTATAAAAAAAAAATGTCGCTCTGCAGAATTCCAGCGCATTTCAATGACATTAACGTGTCTTCGCCAACCCTTACAAAAATCGTTATAAGAATTTCGTTTTATTTCCATTGACTTTCTCCTGCGTTCATCGTACGTTCTATTGGATTTCAATTGAAGGTCATGCACAATAATCGAAAGGGAAGCATTAGCGATGCTTTCTACCGTAATTTTGTGCCACTTTCTTCGGTCTGATTATTTACAGAGACAATCACGATTGTCCACTCACCGTGCAGGCGCTACTGGAACGCCAGTGGAAGCCAGCGCTCATGCGAATCACTCCTCATGTTCCTGTGTTTTAATGTCAACTAGCCCGTCTCCAAGCCTTCTCTTAAGTGAATGACGTCCGAATATAGACACACCGCTAAAGAGTGCTAAATGTGTGCGCCTCTTTCTTCTCTCTCTCTTTTTTTTTCGCTCTTCCCCTTCCCCCAACGCAGAGTAGCTGGCTAGAGGAATACACCTCAGGCCGACCTCTCTGCATTTGGGATTATCAAACTTTCTCTCTCTCTCTCTCTAGAGCATATATTCTCATACTTATAAGGTTGTTTTCAGTTCCTTATTGCATGCGTCCGCAAAGAGAGTCGCGGAGAAGGGCTACTTAGAAATGCCGCCCAAGAAAATTTCAGCAGATTTCGAATAAGCTGACGCTTTCTTTCACAATCATTATCGATGGTTTTCGCGGAAATTTTTGTTAAGGGTTCGACTTACACGCGCGCGCGCCTCCTGCCGATAGTTGGCGGCGTGACCCACGGTGGCGGGAGCGCGCTCGCCGTACGGAATGCAGCTCTGCGTCGGCACGAAGCAGTAAAAGCCTGCCTTGCAGCAGAAAGTGCCGTCGCTGCAGCAGGTGCCGTTCGCGTACGGACAGCAGAACCAGCTGAGTTTGTCGTACCACAGGCAGCACTTGGCGCTGTTCGAGCAAGTGGTCCTCCCTCCTGGACACACTATTGACGACGATGACGACGACGACCGGGACGGCTCTGGCTCACCAGCTGCTTTTCAAACCATGCATGCACGGGAATTTTGCGCAAGGGCCTAAGTGTACGAGAACCCGACGCCTATTGGTCGACTCGGAAGTCGGGCTTGACGCGATCCGACTCTATCGCGGACACATTATGGCGCGAAACTCGTGTTCTTTTTTTTTTTTTTTTTTGTCAAAAATGTAAATGTTGTGCACCTGAACAAGAAATAAAGAAAAAAACATCGTGGTGTAGGTCTTTGTAACATGACGAAGCCTTCTATCACGAACTCCGCACCACACTACTGCGACTTCAGTAGGCAGCCCCTGACACCTCAAATCGTTAAATTTGCAGTCCTATGTTGGTGAATTACCATCAAATTGTTTGATGGATGTTGGGTATGGCCCCTAATCCATGTAGCCGGCCTTAGGTGATACACCGACTCTAGAGGCTCGATATCGCAGTGTACCTCAACGTGTGAACATTTCTGAAATTTAAGTGGCCTGCGGAACCAAAGTACTTTAAATTATGTAATCCGAGTTACTGGAACTGTGATTTCTCACATTAGCTTTCAATTCGCCTTTTCTTTCGGTTACATGCCCCTCGCGGTGCATTAATTGTGATTCTTATCAGAATCATTCTACCAGAAAAGGTTAAAAGCGAACTCTATTCCTGTGGGTCCAGATAGCATGGGGCGCCAACGTCAACGCGACGACGATAGAACTTGTAAACAGAGTATTTAGAGTACATGGCTGAGTGGTGCGCTTTACCGACCCGATAGGATGTCATTGGCATGAGCCTTAGCGAACCGGGTGAGACTGAGCTAAGCTAAGCCACGCAGGGCGGCTTGACTAAGGCTCTAACCAACCCTTACCGAGTCCGGCCCACTGTCGTTTGCATGGTATGCGCGGGAACCCGAACACGAAATTTCGGAGTGACAGGTCAGCTCAATGCGGTTTCGTCTAGTTCAGCACCTTGATTGACTACAAACTTTTACTGACTCCTGCAGTGCCGCGCTTGAGAGTCCGTCTGCTTTGGCTTTGTTGTATATTTTGCTGACGATTGCGATGCACTAACAAAAGGATGGGGGCCATTTATTCATGGCTCGCATTGTTTCTCGCTGCAGGTTCAATCTGGCTTCAACATAATCTCGACGGATAGCAGAATATGCTTCCACTTCTGCAAAACACTGGCAAACGCTGGGTAACGGCAGGTGAGTCTGTGCCACGACACTCGGAAGCATAAATATAGTCCTAAGTGATTTGACATCACAGCCACTTCCCAACGTAACGAACGATGAGTACGAAGCAGTCAGCCTTATGCAGTCGCTTTAGCACTGTTTTGCAAAGAAAGAAAACATCCCCCGTGAGGGAACTCGCTTCACCAAATGCCACTGCAAACTGTAATGTGCTGCCCTCCAATTATTCAGCTCGCTGGCTCAGAGACTACGGCGTCTCGCGGCTGAGCGCATGGGTTCGGTTCCCGGCTGCGGTGGCCACCACTCTTAAATACGAAAATTTCAGTGTACACGAAAAAAAGGTAACTTCCACAGGTGGGGGACCGATATCACACCTCTGCATTACGCACAACGCGATAATCTGGGTTCGGTCTCCACTTGAAGCAAATTATACTTTGCTGATCATTATCTGCATGATCGTTATCTTGATAAAGCGGGGGTGTATGTAAAGGAAGTCAGAGTAGCATAGATAATCCGTTGCCGTCTACAACATGCTTCCTTCTCAGCCGAGCTGTGTCTTTGGGGAGTACTTCTCAATTAACTATAGTCAGCCAATCTTCAGTCATTCAACCGATCGTTATTAAATATTCCGATCTGAGTCATTCGACTGTACAATCCCACACTGAACTGTCATGTTTTTTTTGTTTTTTTTTTTGCCAGCGATGCTTTCTGGCAGTTGAAACGCGAGCGTACGTGGCATTGTTCTCGCTAAGCGAAGCTGGCGTCACTAATGATATGAATTTGAAGGAGTGGTTGGCGCCGGCTAATGCTCTTCGCAGGGCAGAATAAATCTGAACGCATGAAAAACGCTGAAGATGGTCAAACGTAACGAATATTTGCCAAGTTTCTCTCGCCAGTACGTATCTCCATGTAAATGCGTAAAAAAAAAAAAATTGCACGAACCATCAACGACGATTGCCAGTGTAAGCGAATAGCACGAACGAACGAAACGGAACGGAACGGAACGAACGATTTCTTTGCCGAGTCCGACCATCGAGCACCACAGAGCTCCGACCAACCACGCGAACGGCCGTGGGAGCTAAGTAAAGGTACTTGCTTTGAAACGTAACTACATATTACCGTTCACAAGGATCCTGTTCATGGGCCTGCTGCGGCGCTTTGGAACTATGGGACGCATCGGGGAGGACAGGCTTCCCTTGAGGCACCTGCCGCCCTCCGTGTCGCACGTGTATCCCGCCGGACAGCAGTGCGCCCTGTCGTCGCAACAGACCGCCTGGTTGTAGGGGCAGCAGCCGTACGAGCCGCTTTGCAGCTGGCAGCAGGTCTGCTCGTCGTCACATTCGTTGCCGTCCGGGCACACCTGGTTGAGCGCTGTCGATGGCAAGCACAGTCCGGTCAGCGATCCATTGCGAAACATTGCGCGCGTTTCCTAAAAATGCCACTTTATAAAATGTTATATATACAAACTGGCTCGATGGCAAGTCAGTTCTATAAAATATCCCAAGGTGGAGGAAGGTTGTCTGGATGACAATCTCTTCCTTGCACAAACTGGTGCAATGAGCATCGCGTCGTGATTGAGAGCTCGGCTAGGTGGTGCGATTCCAACATGTGAAAATCAGCGCAAGACAATAATAAAAAGAATCATGGACAAGAAAGAGAAAACAACAAACACTGGCGCTGACTCGCAACTGCTTTTTTTTTTTTACTTTTCGTACTATTGTACTTTCGATTTTCCGTAACTTCTTGTACTTGTTGTTTCCCCAAATAAGTCTTTAGTGCCACTCAGCGCCAATGTTCGCCGTCTTCGTTTCCTTGTCCGTGTTCTTGCGCTGTTCTTTTAATCAATGAACATTCATAGATGCTGCTATACCCGTGCAGTACACATCACATTCGCACTTTGTTCCACTCTGCTAGGCCGCATCACAAAAAAAAAAAAAGAAACCCGCCTCCCTTCCGCCCTGTGAAAGTGAATGTACAGCGAAGCTGTTGTCGACGTTAGACAACCACCACCACTACAACTGCCACAGGTCACGTGCGCACGCACGTGTGCGGAAATGCGGCACACATCCTTATTCTTCTAGGCCCTCCGCGAAGCGCAAGTGTGTTATAGAACTAATTTCTCAAACTAAATTGCGTGAGAAAAATCGTAAAGTACGACTTACACACAAGCTGCAGACATGATAGCTTCAAATTGTAATTCGAATATCCGAGAAAGCATAATTTTGTATACGCGGAAACTCAAAGACAAAGCCCTTTTTCCAGCTGCCCTTTGAGGTCTGTCTGAGTGGCCGTTAAGTGGCGGTACTGTTCTTGGGTGAGCGCAGAACGAGCCCACGAAAAATCGCGACCAACTAGACGCTAACAGCTTGGCTGTGAAAAGTAGACAAGCTGGCGAGCGAAATTTCAGAAGCTACGGCCATAGACAGGAGCGGGCAGTCTTGCATCAGCACACCATCAATTCTTCTAACAGGAAAAGAAAAATGCTAGCTACGCTAAACCAGTCTCTCAGTTCAAGAAACAAACTGCTGGCGTGGCAGAAAAAAAGAAAAGAAAGAAGAAAAACGACACTCCCTCGATTCAGTCAGTGGTGACAGTCCCCTACCAGTCACATCGGGAGTAGCGCAAGGTAGTGTACTCGGACCGTTATTTTTTTTTCTTTTATACATTAATGATGTTCTAAATGTAGTTTACTCAAACATTAACATTAGTCCCTTCAGTGACAGTGTACACATGTGGACGCAACTCATTTTCGCCATTTCTGTGCAGTTGTGGCAAGGAATAGACCACACAAATTAAGCTTAGGGTAAATTGAACGTTCTGCTTACCTCAACTACCTTCATTTTACTTCTGACGGAAATCTATCGCTACCAAAGGTCGCTTTGGACAAGACACTACAGTGTTTGACGGGATGTGTGACGTCGGACGTTTCTGAAGCAATTGCGAAATAATTTTTTTTCTTTCTAGTAATGGTTGCAACCAGTCATTAACTTCGGCGAGTAGTTCGCTCTAGTGATTCAATTATTTTTATGAGGAAACGTATCATTACTGAGTGCCCAATAATTAGATACTTACAATGTAATTCTGGTCACTCATCATAAAATGCAGAAAGAGTCATTCTACCACCTTGACTTGCTCTTAATAGAGTCCGCAGCACCTTGGCTTGAAATTATGTAAATTTCATTTAATTATCGACAGTCAATCATAATTCGTGACTGAAGTGGTTCGACTATTTGCTGACGAATGTGTTTTGTACAGAGATTTAACTTCCCATAACTATGTACATGAACTTAACAACAGCTTAAATAACATTCTAGATTGGAATGCTTCTGAATACGAAAAAAAAGTGTTATTTTATAAATTGCACGCAGAAAAAGCCCACTAATGCACACTTATATACTCGGTTCGTCATGTTTACAAGAGGTTACTAACTACAAATACTTGGGAGTCACCATTACTAACAATATATAATGGAACATTCATATTGACAACGCATGCGCATGAGCCTTTCATAAAGCTCTGTCTACTCAGACACAAATTAAGAAACGCCCCGGCTAGTGTTAAACTTCTCTGCTACGGATCCTTTATTCGGCCTATACATGAGTGTGCTTGTATAGTCTGGGATCCCTATACCAATAACTTTACATTAAAAAAAGCTTGAAAGAATACAGAGAAAAGCAGTTCGATTTTTTTTTTAGTTTTCGCAGTATGATTCTTTCTCAAAACTGAGGGTAATAATTGGTATACAGAATTGCTAGCTATGCGTATAAAAAAAAATTGCGCTTTCGCTTTCATTCTGCACACATTAGTAATAGATAAATTATTCAGCCATCAATATGAAAGGATAGAAAGAAACTATCTATCTAGCCTCTTGAAGCCACCATTCAATAAAAAAAGAACATCCGTTAAAAATTATCGGGTGCTGCGCAGAATCGAACCCGTGTTACGCGGTTTCCTCAAGCCCAGCATCCCGACGCTTTAGCGCTGCGCCATGAATACCCACAGGCAGGGCGAATATTTCTGAGCGTTAGCACGCTCCGGCCCAGTACGCATCTCGGAGGCCACGCAAAAGAAGGGGGGGGGGGGGGGGGGACGTTGCGCGGACTTCGCGGGCGCGCCGCCTAGATGTCGGAACGTGTCCAGAGAGAAGCGCGAGAAAGAAGCCCGACTGCAGTCCACGGCTCATAAATGCCGCGTTTCGGGCGTGGCAATACGGCGTGTTGCTCCATTGCTCGAATGTTAATCCTATTAACTGTGGGCAGCCATCAATACACGCGTTCTGGCGGAATTTTTTTTTTTTTTACATTTCAATCGAAACGCGCGTCGCCGCGTCCGGGAATGGAACCCGTGCATGACCTCGTACGGAGCAGCAGAACAATGATAGCCACTGAGTCTTCGCGGCGGACACTCCGTGAGCTTGTAATCCACAATGATTAAAGCACGAAATTCTTTCTCGGCTGCTCTCCGTACTGAACTCGCTTTGCACGAGAACATCAACTACGCGGTACGTTCTCCTTATACAATGTTTTCATATGATCCCTGCTTTCCCAAAAATGTTATTGAACACAGAGCCGCCTGCCCGTCTTTATTGCCGTTAGAATCACTATGCTTTCTTATACACTGAAGTTCGACAATATTTGTGCTCAGCGAACACGCACTTACACTTAAAATCCATTTGAATTTGGTTTTAGGTTCCATCTTGCGTTTGGCGAAGGATGGCCTTTTGCGCCAGAAAACCCGACACGACAACGACAAATGCATAAGTAAATCAACAAATACATTGGGCATACCAGCCGCTTCGATCAACGCAGCAAACGTGAAGCTCGGCAGCTTCAGCACCGCAGGCACCCAGTGGTCAGCCAGCTGGCACATCTGCGTGGCCACACGACACTGGTAGCCTTTGGGACAGCACGTCCGGTGGTCCGAGCAGCACACGGCTTCGGGCAACGGACAGCAGCCGTATTTACCGCTCTTTACTTGGCAGCAGGTCTGGCCGCTTAGGCACTTGTGTCCGTCGGGGCACGTAATACCTTTAGGATCGGGGACCGAATAGACGATGCTATATGAAGCGCGCTGTGATAGTGACACGGTGTCTACTACGTTGACATGTTCAAATTCCCCTAATTTTCCGAGTTTTCCCGGATTGTTTCTGTGAAGTATAGCTTAAACGGTGCTGGCAGTACACAATTTTCGACACTTCTACTAGTAAAGTGCTAGGTTGTTGGAATTCGCTACCACAATTGACAATCATAGGTTTCGTGGTAGTCCTACTACCTGGCCAGGCTCACTCACAAGACCAGCAAACGACACCATTATTTGTGGATTGTGGATGTTCAGCTCCTCCTGGTATGCCACTAGATTCGCGATAACCACTGTACCGGTACGCTGAACCAAAGCAATCGTAGGGAAAATTCCGTCCCCCTCCCCCTTACCCCGCGTGAATTTTCCAGTGCTTCCAATTTCCGAGAAAATTACAGGTTTTCCTTGACGGTAGACGCCGGGAATAGATTAGTACAGGGACAAGCGAATGAGGCACCCTGCCCTGGATTGACAAATCAGCTCATAGAAACACTAACGTCGTTGTTCGGTGCCGGTTTTACGACATCCTGCGGTTATGACCTAGGAAGGGAACCGATCACGTTCAATTCCCGTGTCATGCTTTAGTTCACGCATGGAACTACGTAACCCAAGGCGTTATCGAAGTAGGTATACCTGGCACCGAAGAAACGACCGCGACTGCGTAAAGGAGTATATTGACGGGACATTTTTGACTTTTCAGTTGTTGAATGAAGGTCCACACTATCTCCTCCCTAGAAGTTGACACTCGCTAGCGTCAGAGCGACCTAAATAACTTACTCGAAAAGTTGTCTCTACGAACCATTTTAGGTGTACGCCGTAAGCGGGTGCGTCATGACGCCAGATACATTGGTTCGTTATTTCAATCCTTTCCTGCGATCCATGTGGCTGCCATGCGCGAGCGCGGACAAAGCAACCACGCGCAGCGCGCTTGTTAATTTTGAAGGCAATGTGTTCCTTGGCGAGTTACCGCCACTTTTCCTTATCGGGTATGTCTGTTTTCAACTTCTCTTTCTGGCCTCTTTCGTGGGCCGACCCCGATGATAGTGCTGATGACTCATTAACAATAATTAGTCATCAGCAGCAGCAAACAAAGCTGATGATGACTGATGATAATGAACATATAATTTATTATGAGCCGCACTGATGATGAGTAAGATAATGATAATTATTGTGATGGTGATAACTGATGACATTTCTCGCCCCCAGCACGCCCTCGGAAGGCATTGTCTTTCCTCGACTTCAACTTCCATTTTTTTTTATTATTATTATAAAGCACATCATCATACCTGGCCTTATTGCTACACAGTGTCAGAAAAGTTTGCTCTGTGTTATGACGTCGCGATAACGTCGACGACATCACTCCGGCACTTCGGGACCAAATTTAGTATCAAATACAAATATAAGTACCGTAAAAACCGTACTATAGGTCGAACCGGAATATAGGTCGACCCCCCAACTAACCAATTCTAAAAACGAAAAAAATCTTTTTCAATGGCAAAAGTACCGAAAGACACCCTTACCTTTAAACAAATGCGACTCAGCCGGTTGCACAATGGTGACAGTATTTATTTAAATGCTGCTCCGTGCCGTGATGATAAGGTGCTGACAAACACGCGGGTCGATGGTCGCACGATACGAAGCCCACGGCAACCGCCGAGGGCTTCCGCGTACTCAATCGCCTTTTCTTGAAGGCGACGGTGAATTGCCGTCGGCTTCCGCTCATTTTGAAACAAAATGTGTAAAAGCAGCCTGAATGCGATGGCGAAGGCGGCTGTTTACTTCATCTGCCCATTGTTGCAAGACTTCCGTAGTTTTTCCGCCAATGTCCGGTATATAAGACGAGGGTCGACGTTTCGCAATGGTTGTTTGAAAAAACGTTCGACCTATATTCCGGTTTTTACGGTATTTTCCTACCTTCATACTTGCAAGGCGTAATCTTTTACGTGCGAGAAATCCGTGATACCAGTTTATCCACTTCAAGAAATTGCCTCATTTAGGCCTAGCTAGCGTTCTAACCGTTGCTCAACCGCTGGTTTCCGCAAGCTAACATATACCATCCATATACTTGCATTGTTACCTGGTCTATCCATATTGTAAAATGTGCGGAATTGAGCAATATTACTAGTTACTAGTTATAGCACTGAGAAAATGGAGCATGCGCCTAATGTCTCGATTCCGGGGAAACGTTGGCAGATGACCTCGCTTATGTCGACAACCGGGTTTTCTTTTTTTTTTTTTCTTTTTTTTTTTTTTGAGAAAAGGTTCACATGTTCGCAATTCGAGATAACGGCCGAGGTGATACTTTGCAGAACAGTAACTCTCGTGCTAGTCATGATATTTTCGTTATTTTTCGTGCAACACCTGCGTAACATATATCGCCGGAAAATTTATAGCAGCTATTTACACACAACTGCGGCGTCACGCGCCGATGACATTACGCTTGCATGGTGCTGCAGTTAAATTGGCTCTGTAAGTGTTGCATCAAGCGATGCCGCCAGCAGATGTTAGCTGAGACCTGGCGAAAACTAAGACATCAAAACCGACTACAGAACTTACCATTATTCAGAAAATAGCACGGATGCTATGGTTTCTCATTTCTACCACATAATTTTTGCTCATTGTAAACAATCCATGTTTCATTGTAGCATATGGCTGATGCTAAAGACAGTTGTCACGCAGTTAGCTCTGCGGCGTAGTACACAAAAGACACTAATAATTTTAACTGTTAGTGCACGGTTTCTCACGTACGAACGCAGCAGACAAGCACAATGTTAGCGTCATGCCCAGCCCACAAAGACGAGCGACATCGATATAAACTGAACATGGAAAGGCTCGACCAACGTCCCTTGACATTCTGCTTTTTCAATAAAGAGAATTCTCTCTCTCTCTCGTGACTATTGGAACAAGTAGTCATGCGAATGTCGATTAGTTGTTTAGTAGATTAGAAAGCCGAAACTCAGCTTTCAACGCACCGTCTTCGAAGTCCCGTTATCAGTTATACGAAGGGCTGCAGAAGTTTTGTAGAAGCTTTGTGTCAAAGCACACGCATTTGTTAAAACAGTGACTCACGGATATTCGGAACATCACGTGACACGTTGTTTCTTCGTACACGACGGGACAACGACGAACACCTCGGACGCAGTTAGTTCTGTCGGTTAGTACGACGATCACGACAACCGTGTGTCCTTACCAGTCGTGAAAATCGGCCGGCCCACTGTCTTCGCTGTATCTCTTAGATTGCCTCGAGAATACATAGGCATCGTTTCTCCAGTGGCTTTCTTGACGCACTTCTGCAATGTTATTATGCAGCGGAATCCTTCGGGGCAGCAGCTGACGTAATCTTCACAACACGTTGCCCGCGGGTAGGGACAACAGTTGTACGTCTTGTCGTACAGCTCGCAGCAGGTCTGGTTGTTGAAACACATTTTCCCGTCCGGACAGTGTACTAGCCGTCCTGGTCGAAAATTGCATCTCGGGAATACTGGTTTTCGGTAAACGACGACACCGGCTAAGAGAAACGCGGCGTTTTCGCCCCCGAAATAAAGTGTACATGGACATAGAAATTCTCCATTTCGTCATTTCACGCTTAGCACTATACAGTAGTGAAACTGTTGTTGAGTAAAAAACTTCTAACTTCTCTCTCTGCGCAAGTTCTCTTTCTACTAGCTAACTAGCCCAACAAGAAGTACTTCTACGATAACAGGGTACCACGTCTTCCTTCCTCTGCTGCTACTGCATTGCCATATACTGCTGTCGATGGCATACAGGCGGTGAAGTATGGCTCGTTTGAAGGGCCCCTCACCAGGTCTGGCCATTTTGAGCTGAGGCGCACAGTGCATACAATGCGCGCTAACGATCGTGTATGCAGAGTACTACACCGCTACTCGTCGCCAAAAGAGCTGCTATTTCGAGTTAAACGCCGTGCGCCTTTCTCGCGGGCGCCGCGCGTCCCACCGGAGAGCCGACGTCAGTCGCCCAAGTGCGCCTACGTAAATGGCAGTGCTGTGGCGTCACTCACAGTGACACGTGACTTCGAGCATTATTCAAGGCGACGTCAGTTATTTATTTGACGTGTTGCTTCAATAGAAGATTTAAAGGTTAGAGAAATAGTCAAACCTACAAACCGAATCTCTGCGTGTAGTTATTTTTACTCCGTGCCGCAGCAAAGAGGACGTACTTCCGTTTCGCCTTCTTGTTCCCACGTCGTGCCGTCGCGCGCTCAGAAAACGAAACTATCTGCCATTTTTTTCTACCGGGTTCCAATGCGCGTCGTACTGTTTGATTCGCTTGCGTCTGCTTCAGTGCACGTGACCGTGGCACTCGCTTATACCGCTACCGGGTTCTAATGCGCGTCGTAGTGTTTGAATCACTTGCGTCTGCTTCAGTGCACGTGACCGTGGCACTCACTTATACCGCTAATCAAGTGTTCTCGTGCAGAGCGCGCGAAATCGTGCGCTGCGCGAAACGAGGCAAACGCCACAGCTCGCGCGCGACACCGTCACCGGAAGTGCGCCACTCAGGAAAAACGTGAGAGGAAAAAGAAAGAAAAGGCGGGGCCCGTGACGTATCCCCTCCGGCTCCGGTATGGGAGAACGCAGGGAATGAATTTCGCTTGCGGAGGCTAGACGGTGGAAAGTGGAAAGAGTGTCTATGTTGGCGGTGACGCTCGCCTCCTGAAATCATGGGTTCGCGGCACTTAAAATATTTCTATCTCTGCTATTAGTGAACTAATTCCAAAAATTCCTGCGGTAGAACACTCCTTAGAACGCACGTAACAACTTCCAGCGTATAACCATTGCCATATTTGCTGTGTGGCCCGGTGAGGGGCACCTGAAACGTTTAAAGGAAGGGCGCCGATACATAGCTTCAAATGGATTGCTTCATTGCGCTTCGAAATAGAAAACGACACTCGCTAAAAGCGCACGCTTGCATAAAACGACACGTTATGACAACAAGCCTCGCGGCGCCGTCACCTTAGAATTTCTGCACCAACAGCCCGTGACGTCACTGATTTTGACAGCGGTATATATAGGAACTTTAAAACGTTCCTATACTGTGCTTCGGTTGCACTTGCTTTGCAAGATCACAAACCAGAATCTTTTCGAGTTAACCTCCCTGCCTTTCCCACCCCGTTTCTCTCTCTCTCTCTCTCTCTCTCTCTTGCGTTAGGTGCAGCCCGGGCGCGCAGAATGAATCCTGAACGCCCCTATTATGAAGTCTCTCAGTATACCCAGCGCGCAGTTTCGAGACGCTAAGCTTCACGTTTTCTTATTTTTATTTTATTGCGTGCTCTGACGGCTACGTGGAAAACCAATTATTACGTCAACATAATTGCGACACTTCTGAATAAAAAAAATAAAGAGAGAGAGAGAGAGAGACAATTTCATGCATTTAAAGGCAACAAAAGAAGAGGCAGAAGTCTGTCTTCTCACTGACGATTTTCGAGCAAACAAAAGGCTTAGCACTTAAAACTTCATTGCTTACCGTCAGACACCGGGGGTGACAGTGCACCAAGCTGGGGAACAATGCTGTCGACCTTCTGGGCCGCGGCAAAAGTGTGGTTGCTTGTAGCATGGATGCATTGCTTGGTAGATACTTTGCAGTGGTAACCCTCGGGGCAGCAACTGACTATGATCACTGCAGCACTCAGCGTGAACGTATGGGCAGCAGCCGTATCTCCCCGACGTCAGGAGGCAGCAGGTCTGGGTGTCCTGGCAGTAGGCTCCATCAGGGCATTTAATTCGCTCACCTGCGCGGTGATTATCTCTTACTGGAACAGATGGAACCAGACCAGGTAAACGTTGCTTCGCCAACAACCAGTTTTCATCAGACGCAGACGCTGAGGTAAATATTCAGCTTCGCGCCTCATTTATTCTTGCTTCAGTGATAATTTCACTGAGCTGTGTATTGTGCCCCGGTAAATACTGCACTTTGCATATTTTGCTAAATAGGATTAAAAAAAGAAAACGTTACCTCGACACCCGATCTGCTATCTCTTCGTAAATTAACGCACTTCCAAAGCCATCATTCTGGTTTTCGTTGTTAAAACGTTGTATAAAATTTTCTCGTCGTTTTAAAAATCCTCACCAAAAAGGGTTCACGCATTATTTCTATAACCACCATTTTGTTTCCTGTGTTGCTGCTTTTCCTCCAGAGGTCGGCGCAACCGTTATGCAGGTATTACCGCATTTCTATAACGAACGCTTTGTTGCTTCCTCTCTAGAGACCTGCGCAAACGCTTCGAAAAACAGCACCGGACAGAATTTTGTGTGTCGGTGAAGTGTATGCTGATACGCATGCGCATTTCTCTGTGCGGACCTGTTAAGCACTTTGTTCCAAGGCGCCGTGTCGGCCCTGACTCGACACATTCTGCAGCGAAGCTGTCAGCCTCTAGTTGGTCGGTACTTATCGTGGCCTGCTCACCGCCCCCCCTCCCCCCCCCCCCCAAAAAAAAAAAGAAAACGAAAAGAAAAACGAAAAAAAAAAAACGGCGGCTGTAAGAGGGGTTCGTGTTTGAGGTTCCGCGTAAAAGAATTATGTTTTCTCGTATATTCGAATTACAATCCGTTGCTATCATGTGTGTAGGTTGTTCGTAAGTTGTACTTTACGAAACTTTCCGACGCATCTTACTTTGAGAACTTCAATTAGTTCGATAACGCACTTGCGCCACACGGAGGGTCCGAAAGCACACAAACGGCAGCTGGAAGGCATTGTGGTTGAGTTTCCGCCTAACAGAACTATGCTTTCTCGTATGTTCGAATTACATTCCGATGCTGTCGTATCTATACAGGTTATGTGTAAGTCGTACTTCACGAATTTTCTGACTCTTTTTATTGTTTGGTTGAGCGATGTTTCCTTCCTTCTTTCTTTTTTGGTTCGTTGATTTATTATAACAAATGCCAGTTTTCAAGAAGATCCGCGGTACACTGCGTGCTCGATATACAGTGCGTAGCTGTCTTTCTCTTCCTGTCGGCAATTTCCTTGCTCGACAAGGACTTAGCGTTGAGCACTGAGATTTACGAATACTGCGGCAGTCTTCTATTGTGAAATACAGGGAGAAAACTGATATACAAAAAAAAATCCACCGATTGCAATAACTTCGAGAAAGAAAAGAAAGGACCCACCTCGGTAGTTTGCGGCAATGCGAATTGATAAGCGCGGGGAGTTTGTCACGCGCATCTTACGATGGAGCCTGCAAAGTATCCAACCTTTCCACACCACGAGAGCAGCTCAAGTTTCAAATTATAGCCCGTGCGGCCTTCTTCGCGAGCAAGCTCCGCTTCCTGTCGGAGAATCAAGGACGCGCGCATATAAACGGCTTTGCGTGCATAAACCGCACTGCCCTCGTTGTCAGCGATTATGGCAAGTGACTTCGGTAAATCATTGTACATACGCGGAACGCCCAAATCTGCCACGTTCTTCGCCGCGCTGCAAAAAACGAGACGAAAAAAAAAAGTGATTGCAATAACTCGTTAGTGGGACTTGTCAGAAAGTGCGTTATAAGCATTCTTTCCAGTCGCTCATCTTGCACACACAAGTCTCTGACGTACTCGAACACGTCTGGTCGTATGATGGAAACGTTCGCTTAATTAAATGTATGACTACGACGTTTCCGTAATCTATTCATTTTGTTTATTTAATCTTAAACTCTCTTAATTAATCTTGAGTATGCCTAAAGCATTTACCCCATATTAATCTTCATCAGGCTTAATGTCATCGTAATTAATCTTTTATTAGTCTTTTATTAACCTTAATTTTTCTTATTAGCTCTTCAGTACTCACTGTATATAGTCGTAATCATAAATCTCAGTAATCATACGTTGTCATAAGGCATTCTCATATATATACCCCCGTAGGCAGGGGCGTAGCCAGGGGGGGGGGGGGGAGGTGCTGATGCAGCTCCAGCCCCCCCCCCCCCCCCCCCGAAATTTTTTCGGGCCGGCATGCACCGCCGACCAAAACTACCACCGACGCCGGGAATCATTCTGGATTCTGTCTACAATGTCGTTTTTCACGCTCGAAAAGACATTTCGGCACGAACATTGCGAACTCGGGCTGGATTTCGTGGCAACACCCTTGCACCTGGAGTCGCATAACGCAGGGAGAGCCCCATCCGAGCACACACTTTCAAGGGCTTTTCGATAGCTTGCGGGCGCGTTGCGGCAATGTCGCAGCGGCCGCGGAATCTAAGGAGCACATGGATTTCAATTACGCCACTTTATGGGTATAAAGTTCTCATGAACTTTTGAGGCGAAAGGTGCACTGGCATTTCCAAAGGCGTGCTTTAAAAGATTTTCAATTATGGAACTTTATGGGGTTAAAGCTCTTATAAACTTGGGCCAACATGCGTGCACTGGAGCCCTCGTGTCCAATCCGTTCCAGAAATGAAAGCACGCGCTCGCAATCTTCCACACACAGGAAAGTACTAAATATCACCGTGACTTTGAGTTAGCAGCTGATAATTTTCTCCAAACATTTTCAGGAAACGTGCCCAATGTGATCGATCAGCTGGACCAGGGCAGGCAAAGTAAAATATAAGAAAGCGGAAGGAAGTAAACTGCCTATTATTGAGGATATTTTTTATTGTTTTTGCAGGCGACAAGGTCTGGCTCTCCGTGGCCACAGGGACAGTGGCCCTATGGATTTACGCATAGCCCCCGCTGAAAATACAGGTATTTTCAGAGCGCGTCTTCGCATGCGAGCTGATTGTGGAGATACATATCTGAAGAACCATTTGGAAAGTTGCCCCAGTAATGCCTCGTATTTAAACCCAGATGCACAAAACCAAATTATAGAAATTTGTGGTGAAATTATCAAAGAAAGCCTAGTTGCAAAAGCAGGCTGCTTCTGCATACTTCTTGACGAAACGACGGACATGGCTGGAATCGAACAGCCTACTGTTTGTGCAAGGTACCTAAACAAGGATGCCAACGACATCGAGGGAGTGTTTTAGGTTTTAGCACCGGAATAGATGCCCTCTCTCATTGCGACTGTAGGTTTTATGTAAATGTGTACAAACTGCTGCAGACTCTAGTCACCCTTCCAGTGACCACTGCCAGCGCAGAGATAATATTTTCAAACATGAGATCACCAAAAAAACTACTTGCGCTCTACAATGTCTGAGGAACGCATGGTAAGGCTGGCGCTTCTATATAGTTGTATCTTCGCATTTGTATATTCTATTCTGTCATCGTATTTCTAATGTATATTTTGCAGAACTCCTACTTTTCATTTGTACTCACCGAGTATAATCTCGGTGTAATTACAATACACGACCGGTAACAGCTGCTCCTGTGCAATCTATTGCAACGAGGGACAGCGTCATTAAGGTTTTTTCCTGGCCGTTGCATATGTGCAAAAATGTAAACCAGGTTGTTGAATGACAAAGATACATCAAAATATTTGTCCTCAACTTATGCATTTCATGGCCTTTCATGGCTTTTCTTATCAGCTGCATGCACTGCTTTGCTGGTTTCGAACTGATATAGTTCTAAAGTTCGTGTGATATTTTCTTTACTTATTAAATAGACAAAAAAAACGCGGCAGCATTGATATCAGTTATTTCTGGCACAATTTCAGGGACATGCGAATGTATCTTTTATGAAAAAATACATATTTTACTTGACAGTGCGTAGCGTCCAATAATTCGGTTGCAGCATCTAATATACAATGGCATTGGCAATGCAGTTATTATTTATGTATTTGATTCCTCGACAAATTCTATAAGGAGGAGGCCGCGCTGCAACCTGAGCCCCCACCCCCCCCAAAGAAAATTTCTGGCTACGCCACTGCCCGTAGGGCCCCATGAATACCCATGAAGAGCCTCGTGTAACGCGTTACAGATGGACGGACGGATGGACAGATTTCCGAGGTATGTATAGACCTCGAATGCTTGTGCATTAAAAAGGAGGCGTCAGAGAGGGAATGACGCTTGCGGACGCTAGTTCACGCAAAGGCCGGAACTGTTTATGTTGGCAGCGAAGCTCGCCTCTTGGCAGTACGGCGACGCGACATTTCAAATTTCTTCCATATCCTACAATAGTGAACCGAGTACATAACAAAAACTGCGCGCAATCGTAACCAAAGTGACGTCTTACCGGTAACCTCAGACGATGCAGACTTCGTCGCCGAAAGCACTAGAGGCCGGACCTTCTGGCCCATGGGCACGGTGTGATTGCTGGACGAGTGCAGACACTGACGCGTGGATACCTTGCAAATGTATCCTTCGGGACAGCAGCTCGCGTGGTCGCTGCAGCACTGCGCATGCGCGTACGGACAGCATCCGTACTGGCCGGTTGTCAGGAGGCAGCACGTCTGGCCGTCGAGACAGAAGTTTCCGTCTGGACAAGGGACATTCTGTACGGACAGTTCTGCGGGAATTCGAGAAGTGCAAGTTTGCGAGTAAGTTTAATCTTGGCTCGAAAGCGTCTCTTGTCTCCGGCCGTCTATTGGGCTACGGAGAAAGGAAGGAGCCGGGAGGGCTGCATTGCGCAACACGATTGAAGCCGAATGAATCGGTCCAACACGCGACCGTCACGTCGGAGCGCGCGGTAGGTTTTAGTGCTTCCTGACCGTCAGCGGTTTGGCACGCTCTGCAGGCAGAGCAGCCGGACAAGTGCCGCATCGATTACAAGCTACCGGGAACCAAACGTTCTTCGCCAATATACGCTCAGAGGTTACGTGTTGGGCCGGATTTTCGAGGGAAAAAGAAGGGACTGGGCTTCGTGGAATTTCGGCTTGCCTAGGGTGGCTGCGTTGAGGTAATGCTCCCTCCTAATTTATTAATTTCCTTGAACATGATCACTACATTGAACGGATGTAGTACACGGTTTTATGCGCGCACGAGGGTTTCGATGGGATGTTTAGGGCGAAGGCTTCTTTCCCAAGCGTCTCACCCCTGAAGAAAGCCGAGCGCCTGGCCGGGGTACGCTTCTGTCCATATTTAACGAATCAGTGGGTTCCCGGCGGCGATGGGAATCGAATCCACGACCTCCCGCAGCCGAGGCGGACGCTCCACCACAAGGCCACGGCTGAGAGGAAGCTTTAGCTCGCGACAAACTAAGATTTCTCCATTGTAATACTTCTTTAAATGTATAAATGATCTCATTAAGTTAGTTAGTTAGTTAGTTAGTTAATTAGTTAGTTAGTTAGTTAGTTAGTTGGTTAGTTAGTTAGTTATGTAAGGTTTTGTGGGGCTAAAGCAACTAAGGCGCCATGCACAGGATGGAAATATATAATTTCATAAAAGTTAAGCGAACGCTGAGCCTAATTGAATGAACTTTCTTGCATTTCAGAAATCAAGCTGAATTCTACCGTCCGTATGATGCATGATGGCGGTTTAGGTCTTCAAAATTTTAAAAAAATTCAGAGCCCTTCCACTACTGTGAAGATGGAAGCTAGCGAAGCTGTGAGTATGGTGGGTCTGCTGTAGTGAATATTGCTATAGTGAATTTATGTATTATTATTGATTATATTCAGCGTCTTCGGCATGTTCGTCAAAGAGCAAGGACACCGGCATCTTAGTTTTCGCCCGGCGCGATGGACAAGTAGTGCGTTTGCTGCGCCAAGTCCGCCCCATCTTCATAGACTAGCGTATGACTCCAGTGTTGTACACGTTCCTCTAAAACAGGAACGAAAGCTCGTTCCTCGTTCCTTCCCAATAATGGAATGAGTTCCCGTTACAAGTTACTTTAATGCGAAAGAAACGCGTTCCAGTTACACTTAAAACATTGGAGCGTGTCGTTACATTAACGTTACATTTGATTTTTTTTTAAATTAAGATATGGTGTCGGATAATCCTGCGGCGAAATAAAGTGAGTGATTCAAAACTCACATCGAACTACGTATAATATACGGATTTGAGCATCGCCGGTAGCAGATTATATGGAGATGAAAAGAATCCAAAAAGACGCTCCTAGACGAATTTTTTTCAGGCAGTACCGGACACACTCCAGACATGTCTAACTGCAACTTTGGTGCTCGTCTATTACAAGAGCAACACATATGGCACTTTCCACTTCGGTCTTCAAATGCGCAGTCAGGATACTGCGCTTCAGATCTGCAAATAGAAAGTTACTCACATGCACCAATATCACCCTGGGACCCGAACACAACAACGCGACATAATCGCTCTTCAATGTGGTTTTTATTGTTGACTGTTATGTCATGAACATAAACAATTTTTAAAATTTGAATACCACGGATAGATAGATGCCAAAAGCTCTTTCTCCACGTGCGTGAAAAAAATGACTATCTCTATCATCTCCTCATGTTAGCTATATATGGTAAAAACTGCATTTAATTGTTTAAACGCTGAGATGAAGATGGAACTACGCGTAGTATATTGCCATGTTGCTGCCGCGTCCGGTATTTTCACACAATCTCGGTGATATCGAAACATGCCTCGAAGTCTTAATTTCGGTCGTTTGGGACGACACAGAGGTATAGACCAATTTATTTGTCATATTTCTTGAAAGCGGATGACAAGAATATGAGTAAACCACTTCTTTACATTTACACATGCACCGTATTTTATACCAAGAGTGAATATTTTGCGTAATCACTTCCGAGTGAATTTCAAAAAAAAAAAAGTTGAAGGCAATGTGCTATCTATTGTACAAGGGGTCTCAGGAGGATATAATTAAATTTCTTGCACAAGAAACCGCATCGAAAGCAACAATACTTAGGCGTTTAATGAATGCTGATTCAATATTGCCGTATGAGTGAAAAAAAAATGTCCAGAACATATATTCGCAATTTTGTAAAGACCCTTGTTTGAACACGGCAAGAGTTACATCTCGATGTTAGTGTCCGACAGGCCGGCATGGAGGAAAGAAACTACAGGAGCGAGCGTCACGTGACAATCTTGAAGCCTAGTCATTTAAAAAAATATAATGGAGAACTGGCGAAAGAAAATCCACCATAGCCACGTGACAGGCAAGCGTTAGTTCTTTGCGCCTGACGCGGTCGCCCATTCGCCCTGCATGATGTGCTGCGTACATGCGTGCGTCTGTTCAATGCCGTGGAACGTTTACTGAAGGAACGCCGTTCCCTCTGCCGTTCCTTCGTAAACGTAACGAGTTACCGTTACAGTTCCACCGACCCTTAACGGAACGGTGGCGTTCCTCCCAAAAGGAATTAGTTCCAGGGACACCGTTCCTTGGAACACCGTTCTGTACAACACTGTGGTATGAGTCACAGCGTTCATAGCCGCGGCACACTGCACAGCAGCGTCAGGATCCTGTGAGATCTCTCCCGCTCCTGCTCTCGGCGGCTCATACCCACATATCCAACGCATGTATGAGCCACATGTGATTTCTTCCTTCCTTTCTCTCTTTCTTTATTTCCTTCCTTTTTTTTCTTTTTCTTTCTTGTCCCTGTCTCATACCCGCATATCCAATGCGGGTATGCGCCACACGTGATTTTATTATCCTTAATCGTGAGGTAACTGACGAGCATGAGATGTTATTGATGTCATGACATGTTAGTCATCCGTTTTGACACCTGTGCTCAGGCACAACTGGCGGAAATCACCACGCAGATGGAGCCGAAATGCTGATGATGATAGTTTTTTTCTACACGCGGACACGAACCAGGGGGAACTACCCCTTAACAGCTTCGCTGTAAAAAGCTAAGTTTAGTGCCCCTAAAAATCTGAAACGCGAAATTTTGTTTTGAAACGCGAAAGCGTAGCTTCACACTAAAAAATAGATATCCAAATCCTGTAATCTACTAATATTTCGTATAGAGGACGTAAAAGTGCCTCGTGATGTTTTCCCTTCGGGACCATAGTACGCCAATGTCTCTTCTATGCGATTCCAACGAAGCCTCGAGTTTTCCGCGTTCCGAGCGTGTTATTTTGTATCACCATGTGCCCTGGGCATGCTCACACACCATGCACATCTTTATTGCGAGCCGCGACGCTTGAGTATAGCGCACCGAGACGAGTGGCTCGCTCACCGCTAACGTCGACTTCGACTTGTCTTGGCGCTCCCTTAACAACTCCGACCTTCGCAACCATGGCCACGGTGTGGTTGCTTGTCTTGAAGAGACACTCGTGCGTCTCCACCTTGCAGTGGTATCCCTCGGGACAGCAGCTGGTGTGGTCGCTGCAACACACGGCGTCCGGATATGGGCAGCAGCCGTAATGGCCGGACGAGAGGGCGCAGCAGGTCTGGCCGTCGGGGCAGT
Source organism: Dermacentor silvarum (assembly GCF_013339745.2). Lineage (NCBI taxonomy): Eukaryota > Metazoa > Arthropoda > Arachnida > Ixodida > Ixodidae > Dermacentor > Dermacentor silvarum. Next base: position 221,988,266 of record NC_051157.2, read on the forward strand.
AGTTTCCGTCCGGGCAGGGGATCTCGTTCACTAGCGGACCTGTTAGAAGTACAAACGCCTTGTTTGTGACAATCTATGTGTATATGTATGCGTATACGGCGTGTTTTAATGAGGTTAGCATTCTTACAGAGAGATAGAAGGGCAAAGGCAGGGTGGTTAGCCATAGCGGAAGAGATCTGGTTTGCTACCCTATACTGGGGAGAGAAGGTAGGTTGAGGTAAAGTGACAGGAAAGTAGAGAAAGAGAGAGAGAAAGATTAGCATTCTTAAGGTACTTCAAGCCGGGATCTATATATCTATCTATTTATCTATCTATCTATCTATCTATCTATCTATCTATCTATCAGTTTTCCCGCCAACTTGGGAACCTGCGAGTGGGTAGTCCACGGTGTAATAGGTAGCGCATCGCACTATTGTACTCATAGGCGCCGACTACGGAGGGTCTCCGCGGCTCGAGCCCCCTCCTGTGTTTCCCGGAGGGGGGGGGGGGCTCTGCTACCCCCCCCCCCCAAATGTCATTACGAGAGTCCTGTTACCCAAATCTCTTATGGTTTCTTTTGAGTTGCCTTTACCTTTTCCCTTAAAATGTTGTTGTGGCTAAAAGCTGGCTGCATCATTGCTGACGCGGACGTGCACGGATTTTATTCATACTTCTGCTTTATTTCTGAAAATCCTGGCAGTAGGAAAACAAGCGCATTAGAAGCTCCAACGGCGGCTACCTCATCCGTATTTTTTCACTTCAACATGTTATTTTAATTTCCAGAATGAACACCATGCACAGACACATATTTCAATGTGTACACAGGACAAAGTTTATTATATTTTTAAAGAGAAAGAGGTAGCCAGCTAACAATTATTTCTAATGATATGGATAGCCTATGTCTAGAGAAGGAATATGTTGCAGTGTGTTCAACTTGCTGCAAATCGCTTTGCGCGCTTTCTTGACACTGAAAAAGACCTGCAGACTTCAGTGACCCCTTCGGCAGAGTCTTTTCTCAACGGTGTGTGAAATGCACGTGAATGATATGTGTCTCGGCATTGCTTCTCTTTCTAGTAGGTAAGCGTGTGTCAGCGCCATCTGTTGGTTTCCTCCCAAAGCGCCACGCGCGAGACGGCTAGTTCATCACACTTTCCCATTCAAGCCACTGTAACTCGGCCCACCTCGAAGCGCGGGCTGCCATGTCCTCCGTCGGCGGCGTCACCGGCCGTCCGGCTCATGACGTCAGTATAGAGTGCGTGCCCATTGGTGGATGCTTGTGCGCATTCGCCTTTGAAGGGCAAATGCTGCTACCTTCTAAAGTTGTACACGACTATAGATGGTGAGAGGAGGCGATCGCGGAGGTTTACGGCGGATTTCACATACACGTAGTTGGAAAAATTAGGTAAAATGGCCCGGTCCCATGTAAGGCTTGCTAAAATTGTGGCAAGAAAGTGCGGCCCTCACACGAGTCTGTACGTTGGTTATATCGCCTATGTGAATTGTAGTAACATTTACTTAGTAATTAAAATAACAAACATCGTACAATGCATGGACCATGTAAACCTGTAAATATCTCGCTGGACGACCACGAGCAGTCGCTATCACAACGCTGGCATTATGAAGAACGCTGGCAGCGGGGGCGAACGGTTCGTACAGCCATGCGATTCACCGCGACTCCGAAAATTAGATTCATTATCATCATTTGCATATTTTTATGTCCACTACAGGGCGGCCTCTGTCAGCGATCTCCAATTACCCCTGCCTCTTATGCGATCTGCAACACTTGGGGCGCGGCCTAAGAAAGAAGACAGTGCGCATGAAGTTAGCAGCCATCCCAGCTCGCCCTTGATCATTGCAACCCCCAATGATTACCAACAATTTGATACGGCACGCGGGTCGCGTGAGCGTCAACCGCGCACAGTCTTTCGCAGCTGTGGCAGAGCTATATGAGAAGACGCGTGCTCTCCTCTTCATGCGCGCATTTGATCACGTGACCTCCAACTAACCCTATAATATTGAGCGCGTGGGAAGACAATGTCCTTCAAACCGCCATCTCTTTCGGCTCAGCGTTACGTGCTTTTTCTCGCACCCACAGTGTATGGGTTGCTCACTGATATGACTTTTGGACTTTATACGGAATATCACGGCGACGACGACAGCGAAAATTTGCCTGGAGTGCCGATACAATTGCTGTCGCAATAAAAGGAGAAATCGAAAACAGGCGTCGAGCTCGCTTCTACCGCGACTGCGGACGTTGCTATGTGCATCGGCTACAAACACAGCATGAGCACCAGCGACAAAACCAACAGTGGGCGCCTCGCTTATCGGTACTTCGCCAGAACCCGTCTGACGCTGAAGAGGAAGCGTATTTTCCACCGTATAAGCACCAGCGGAAACATAACACTAGGCGCACGGGGAGACAGCGCACGCGCAGGGATCAGCCATCTCGGATGGCCCAAGCTTAAGTTCTGCGCAGATTAGTTCTAAAATAAAGCGCGTGACCCGCGTGTGTATGGCAGAGGCAGGAAAAGTAGGAGTTCAGGACCCGTGTGTTCTAGCTGTTAGGCAAAAGAAGACTCCACGCCGCTATCAAGAAGGTTCCTCAGCTCACGTGTTTCCATAAGCGAGTGACATGTACCGCCAGAGGTTCTATGAAGTACTTAGACAGAATGCTGTCTTCGTTAAACAACAGGTATCCACCTGATATGTGGCAGCATAAGTCCCACATTGAGCAGCTTGCCATAGGGAAGGAAGACGAAGCGTATATAACATAGTTCTACGGTGATGACATTGAACCAGGACGCCTGATTTTGCACAGAGATATGCTGATTGAAATTTTAAGCCAGCAAATGTCGGCCACATTGCACACATTCGAGGACGTCGTGCACATGTTTACGGGGGGCAAGGGCGAACACCTGCGAAACCATTTTGCCGGAAATGGCCAAGCTAAAAAAAATTGCGTTGGCCATACCGGTCTCGTCGACCCCATCCGAGAGGTACTTTTCTTGCCTTCGGCGACTGAAAATGTATACTTGCGGTCGACGACTGGACAAGCCCGTTTGAACCATCTGGCAATTTTGCACGCCCACAAAAGAACTCTCCCGCAAAATCAATTTGAACAAGATTACCAACGACTTCATTTACAGATCAAGTGCCCGGACGAACACTTTTTTCAATTATGGTGAAATCATCGCATCAGACAACGAGCTGATAGGGGAGAGAAAGGCACCAACTTACAAGTCAAAGCAAACCACCTGGCTTAGAAAACAACGCAGAAAGTTATACAAAGGAACGAAAATAGGGTACATAATAGCGCAAGCAGAGTGAGGCCATTGTGAAGAAAAATGAGGCCAGTGAAGAAAAGATGCATGGTTGCGCTATTTGTAAAATTCCCCGGTCCGTGCTGTGCACTTTCCTTATTATTTTCTATTCGTCACCTGCTGCATTTGCCGCTCAATCACACAGTCCACGCTGTTCCTATATTTGCTATCGAGTCCTTTCGCGCGTTTGAGATATCGCTGTCTTATCTATTTGTTTGCTAATATGTTTATTTATTTGGGCACCTGATACTTTTTCCTCTATAATCCTTAATTCTGCCTCCAGAAAATAAACTAAATCAGTGGCATAAGGCATGCTTTGACAAGTAATAAAACTATTGCGTTATGGAATCACAATTTACTTATGCTAATAATTCTAGTCATAAGTTGTGTTCAGAAATTGATATATGTCGTTCAATTTTTATTTGTTATCTCTTATCTTCTCAATAACTGACCTTTCGTCAGGAAAAGATTTCTTGATTGTATCCTTTGCATTAAAACTTTTACAAGACGTTACTTTTTTCATATATATATATATATATATATATATATATATATATATATATATATAGAGAGAGAGAGAGAGAGAGAGAGAGAGAGATGGGTACTTATGCGACTTAATACGCACAAAACACCTATATCTCCCTAACGTGTTTAACTGAATCCTCATGTCGCATGGCTCAACCAAGAGACGCCAGTCTCTTGGCGGTGCGTGGGGACTCAGGCTGTAAAACTGAATTGTCTCCTACGCTGAAGTCTCGCAAATATACTTATATAGCTCGTCACTTCAGTGAAAAATCTTTCGAGGTCACACGAAGTTTTCAGTGTAACTGTTATTACAGGTAATATATGCCGCTGTTCAATGAACCTTTTGATGCCAACTTGGAACACTGGTTATGTGCTGCTTGGTCTTGGTCCTGCCGGAATTTTTTAGACCATACAGATTTTTTTTTTTTTTTGGCCAGAGTCAGATAGCGTGATTGTAATCCTTGAGCTGGATTACTCAAATCGGTGGACGTAATATTACACGCACGAGGAATGGAAATGCATAATCGACGGATTAACAAAATCACTAAATAACATGTTAATTAATTACTTTGCGGCACATATTGCAATTTACGAATTGTAGCCTGTAAGTTTGCAAGTTATATACACTTGGAACGACTGCCAAGGATCGCACGGGTTTCGAGATATGCGCCGTGAAACTAACGGTAAAAATGTGCTATTGTTGCACTTGCATTTTCTTTTAACAAACTGCCGTTTATGCATCGAAGTGTAAAAGTATAACTGGAACGCCCATGCGTTTCGTCGCAAACTGGAAATATGTCGAAACAGATGTCATCCTGAAAATTCGTTCCAAGTGGATACGCCTTGCGAACTCACTGGCTGCAATTCATAATTTGCAATATGTGCCGCAAACGAGTTAAATAAAAAGTTAATTAGTAATATTTTATTTGTTAGTCGGTTATGCATTTCGATTTCTCGAGGAAGTCCGCCTTTTTGGCTAATCCAGCCCAATGATAGAAGTATATACTACCTGCAACTACCGATTTTGTAAAAATGTTGTACGGTCTTATCTAGTATATATTGCGCGTATTTGTGTATGAATGTACGTACGTGTGTGTATTGTAAGACAGAGGCCGAACTTGCGATTTTATTCGGCCACTCCCAGACAGAACCTGCGCAATACGATTACGTGTATGATAACGATGACTACATACAATTAAAAGCATGACGAACTTAAGGGACAGTAAATCAAAACAGTAAATCACTTTATAGGGATAACGGGTTATTTGAAAACACTGTTAATTTCGAAATAATCGGTTGATTATTAGTCGAGAAAATGAAGCTCCAAGTTTCAGTTTTTGAATGTTGCACCGAATACCCCACGCCAGGATGCCACTGTGACGTCATGAATTCCAAACTATCGTTTTTTTTTTTTTCGTGCTTAATTAGGCCGCGTTGGCTGAGGACAAGTTCCCAAAAACTCTCCATGTTCAATCATTGGCTCCTTTAGAACACAATGTGGTCTATCTTTACCGCTAATGAATTAACTAGGCCCTAGAAGACGCTGTCAAAATCCATGACGTCACATCAAGCTGGTACGGGAACTTCACGGAGGCGTCGCCACCTGCCTTTTGTTATTGCGCTTTTTCTGGCTAAGGGCGGAGTTTTTTCTTTTTTTTCTTTTTGGTAAGAGTGCGTTTTTGATATTGTATAATGGTAATTTATTGATACAGAAGAAATTATTTTTCTCTTTAGTGTCCCTTTAAGGTGCGCTCGTGTGTTCTACCTCTCAGAGGTAGAGCACTGTGGTCGATTCATTCGGGTTCATTGTAGACGCTCTGCAACGAGCCAGATTCAATCGACCACTTTCTTTTTATATCTTTCCGGCAGTTTTCAATTTACCGAAAACGATGTTTGGAAATTCCGCTTTGTAATCTCGGGCTGACTTTATGCAGTACTGTTCTGCTCTCACTTGGAGCATTGATATTAGCATACAATCGCAGGAACGTTTACCGAGCCATTCATAATTACCTCGGCGACATGAAACGATTACCCCGTATAATATTTTCTGTTTTCCACGATTTATTTATTTCGCCTTTAGTTAATTATAAGATTTAAATAGCAAAAACGCTCCGAGTTGCTTTTTGGCTATAGTGTTGGGCTGCTAAGCACTAGGTCGCGGGATCGAATCCAGGTCGCGACTTTACAATTGCTAGTAGGTACAGCGGGGGCGTGGCACTGCGGGCCACGTGACTTCCGCTTAACACGTGTTGTCATGGCAATCGTGGAGCTCCTAGGTGCTTAGCGACATAATCGCTTAGGGACTTTTGAGGCGCTGGTCTGCACGGCCGCGCGGCGGCTGCTAGTTACTGAGCGTGGCCCTCTTATCTCCGGAACCGGGCGCGGCGACCTTGCCGAGCGCAGCTCCTACGTGCGTATAGGGAGCGAATCGTTTAGGGCGCGTTGAATGTCAGTAGGTGTCTGGGCCACGCCGGCCGAGCTTTATTGTTGTAGCATTTGTTCTAGTGGCGGGAATGACGGCTTTTGATGTCGGTGAACTGTGGTGGTATAAACAAGCGGACACTGCTGGCGTTTCGATACAATAAATATACAAGAAATACAAGAAACTACCCGGCTGAAGACGTGCCAGCTTCAAGTTTATTTCAATTTCCTGTAAATTCTTCATTGACAGAGCGGCATTCAGAGCAGTAATTAATAAACAGCTACAGTCCATCCCGGATATACCGAACCCGCATATAACGGATTATCGTGTATAACGATTAGTTGTAAAATCCTCTTGAATTTTTTGTACAGAATTTTCATTTCATATTTATTTCATATAAATAGTCGTGACATCACAGTTTTGGCGCTACCTTGTTCTTTAAGGAGACCTCAACGTTACAATATCACCTTGATGTATAAATGCAATTCGTATGTACTCCTTGAGGCGAAAAAAAAATCTGGCTAAAAGAGGTGAAGTTTCGCGCTAACGACGAAAGATCCACGATCATTTACCGTTACGCGGGATGGCCACGCTCAAGAGTGTAGGATCGATCGGGTCGACCTTCTTCGCCATGGCCACGGTGTGGTTGCTTGTCGCGAGGACACACTTGTGCATCGACACCTGGCACTGGTATCCCTCGGGACAGCAGCTGGTGTGGTCGCTACAGCACTGGGCGTTCCGAAATGGGCAGCAGCCGTAATGACCGGTTGTCAGGAGGCAGCAGGTCTGGTCGTCGCGGCAGTAGCTTCCGTCGGGACAGCGGGCATTCTGTACGGACAGTTCTGCGGGAATTCGAGAAGTGCAAGTTTGCGAGTAAGTTGAATCTTGGCTCGAAAGCGTCTCTTGTCTCCGGCCGTCTCTTGGACTACGGGGAAAGGAAGAAGCTGGGAGGCAGAATTGTGCAACACGATTTGCGCCGAATGAATCGGTCCAACACGCGACCGTCACGTCGGAGCGCGCGCTAGATTTTAGTGTTTCCTGACCGTCAGCGGTTCTCTTTCTTTCTTGTCCCTGGCTCATACTCGCATATCCGATGCGGGTGTGCGCCTCACGTAATTTTATTATCGTTAATCGTGACGTAACTGACGAGCATGTGATGGTATTGATGTCATGACCTACCTGTCATGTTAGTCATCCGTTTTGACACCTATGCTAAGGCACAACTAATGGGAAATCACCACGCAGATGGAGCCGAACTGCTGATGATGATAGTTTTTTTCTACACGCGGACACGAACCAGGGGGAACTACCCCTTAACAGCTTCGCTGTAAAAAGCTAAGTTTAGTGCCCCTAAAAATCTGAAACGCGAAATTTTGTTTTGAAACGCGAAAGCGTAGCTTCACACTAAAAATAGATATCCAATTATGTAATCTACTAATGTTTTGTGTAGAGGACGTAAAAGTGCCTCGTGATGTTTTCCCTTCGGGACCATAGTACGCCAATGTCTCTCCTATGCGATTCCAAGACAGCCTAGCGTTTTCCTCGTTCCGAGAGTGTTATTCTGTATCACCATGTGCCCTGGGCATGCTCACACACCATGCACATCTTGATTGCGAGCCGTGACGCTTCAGTATAGCGCACCGACACGAGTGACTCGCTCACCGTTAGCGTCGACTTCGACTTGTCTTGGCGCTCCCGTAACAACGCCGACCTTCGCAACCATGGCCACGGTGTGGTTGCTTGTCGCGTGGACACACTGGTGCGTCGACACCTTGCACTGGTATCCCTCGGGACAGCAGCTTTTGTGGTCGCTACAGCACTGGGCGTGCCGAAATGGGCAGCAGCCGTAATGGCCGGTTGTCAGGAGGCAGCAGGTCTGGCCGTCGCGACAGTAGTTTCCGTCGGGACAACGGACATTCTGTACGGACAGTTCTGCGGAAATTCGAGAAGTGCAAGTTCGCGAGTAAATTGAATCTTGGCTCGAAAGCGTCTCTCGCGTATGTTTCTTTCACTACGGAGAAAGGAAGGAGCCGGGAGGCAGCATTGTGCAACACGATTGAAGCCGAATGAATCTGTCCAACACGCGACCGTCACGTCGGAGCGCGCGGTAGGTTTTAGTGTTTCCTAACCGTCAGCGGTTGGCACGCTCTGCAGGCAGAGCAGCCGAACAAGTGCCGCATCGATTAAAAGCTACCGGGAACCAAACGTTCTTCGCCAATTGTACGCTCAGAGGTTACGTGTTGGGCCGGATTTTCGAGGGAAAAAGTGAAGGAGCTGGCTTCATGGAATATTGGCTTGCCAAGGGTGGCTGCATTGAGATAATGCTCCCCCCTAATTTATTCCTTTGAATATGATCGCTACATTTAGCGGATGTAGTACAAGGTTTTATGCGTGCACAAGGGTTTCGATGGGATGTTTAGCGCGAAGGCTCCTTTCCCAAGTGTATGACCCCTGAAGAAAGCCGAGCGCCTGGCCGGGGTACGCTTCTGCTCATTTTGAACGAACCAGTGGGTTCCCGGCGACGGTGGAAATCGAATCCACGACCTCCCGCAGCCGAGGCGGACGCTCCACCACAAAGCCACGGCTGAGAGGAAGCTTTAGTTCGCGACGAACTAAGATTTCTCAATTGTAGCACTTTTGAAATGTAGAAATGATCTCATTAAGCGACCGCTGAGCCTAATTGAATGAACTTTCTTGCATTTCAGAAATCAAGCTGAATTCTACCGTCTGTATGATGCATGATCGCGGTTTAGGTCTTCAAAAAATATATATATATATATATATATAATTCAGAGCCCTTTCACTACTGTGAATTTGGTAGCCAGCGAAGCTGTGACTATGGTGGGTCTGCTGTAGTGAATATTGCTATAGTGAATTTATGTATTATCATTATTGATTATATTGAACGTCTGCGGCATGTTCGTGAAAGAGCAAGGACACCGGCGGTCTTGTTTTTGCCCGGGGCGATGCCCAATTAGTGCTTTTGCTCCGCCAAGTCCGCCCCATCGTCATAGACTAGCGTATGAGTCAGCGTTCATAGCCGCGGCACACTGCACGGCAGCGTCAGAATCCTGTAAGATCTCTCCGCTCCTGCTCTCGGTGGCTCATACGCAGATATCCAACGCGGGATGAGCCACACGCGATTTCTTTCTTACCGTCCTTCCTTCTTCCTTCCTTCCTTTCTTTCTTTCTCTCTTTATTTCCTTCCTTCCTTCCTATTTTCTTTTTCTTGTCCCTGGCTCATACCCGCATATCCGATGCGGGTATGTGCCTCACGTAATTTATTATCGTTAATCGTGATGTAACTGACGAGCATGTGATGCTATTGATGTCATGACCCATCTGTCATATTAGTCATCTGTTTTGACACCTATGCTAAGGCACAACTGACGGTAAACCACCGCGCACACGGAGCCGAAATGGTGGTGATGACAGTTTTTTTTTTTTTTCTACACGTGGACACGAACCAGGGGGAACTACCCCTTAACAGCTTCGCTGTAAAAAGCTATGTTTAGTGCCCCTAAAAATCTGAAACGCGAAATTTTGTTTTGAAACACGAAAGCGTAGCTTCACACTAAAAAATAGATACCCAAATCCTGTAATCTACTAATGTTTTGTGTAGAGGACGTAAAAGTGCCTCGTGATGTTTTCCCTTCGGGGCCATAGTACGCCAATGTCTATTCTATGCGATTCCAAGACAGCCTCGAGTTTTCCTCGTTCCGAGCGTGTTATTCTGTATCACCATGTGCCCTGGGCATGCTCACACACCATGCACATCTTTATTGCGAGCCGCGACGCTTGAGTATAGCGCACCGAGACGAGTGACTCGCTCACCGCTAACGTCGACTTCGACTTGTCTTGGCGCTCCCGTAACAACGCCGACCTTCGCAGCCATGGCCACGGTGTGGTTGCTTGTCGCATGGACACACTGGTGCGTCGACACCTTGCACTGGTATCCCTCGGGACAGCAGCTTTTGTGGTCGCTACAGCACTGGGCGTGCCGAAATGGGCAGCAGCCGTAATGGCCGGTTGTCAGGAGGCAGCAGGTCTGGCCGTCGGGGCAGTAGTTTCCGTCAGGGCAGCGGACTTTGTTCACTAGCGGACCTGTTAGAAGTACAAACGCCTTGTTTGTGACAATGTATGCGTATATGTATGCGTATGCGGGGTGTTTAATTTAATGATGTTAGCATTCTTACAGAGATACAGAAGAAAGGGGAAAGGCAGGGTGGTTAACCAGATCTGTTTTGCTACATACACCGGGGAGAGAAGGGCAGGGTGAGGTAAAGTGACCGGTAAGTAGAGAGAGAAAGATTACCATTCTTAAGGTACTTCAAGCCGGGATCTATCTATCTAGCTATCTATCTGTCAGTTTTCCCGCCAACTTGCCGCGTTTGCCGACGCCATCACATGACTGCTGAGAGAGTATAACCCCGTATTCATAAACGCTCCTCGACTTGAACTTGACTTGCCACCGCCTTCAACGCGTTTCGAACGCGCTGCCCAAGGCGGTGGCAAGTTCAAGTCGAGGAGCGTTGATGAATACGGGGGTAAGGCGGAGAGGCCACAGCGTCTTACACCAGCTTCTTACACGGGCCGTAACGCGCTAGCACAAACGCGTTAGAAGCGCGCAGTGTTTCGTTAATGTTGGATATTTATTGTCATCGTGGTGCGCGTGTCCATGTGCGCTTCGTGGCGTAGTGGTTAGCGCCGCGCGTTCGGAAGCGAGGGGTTACTGGTTCGATTCCGCGCTACGGACACAACTTTCGGATCTTTTTTTTTTTTTTTCATGAAAGTAGACGTGGCTACCTATTACTATTACATACTACAGAGGAGGGACAGACCCACACCCTAAGGAGCTTCGCCCCTAAAAAACAATGCCGTCCTCCTCCCCTCGCCTTTCCGGTATCCCCAGCGGTCGTCACGATGTCAGCAGGGGGAATCTGGGGATGTCAACTGCGGAAACGATGTCCATTGGTTGAACAAGAACCTACGACTTCCGGTATAACCTAGTCTGCTAGCCGGTACGCGCGCTTTCTGCTCTTCCTCGTCGTGTTGCTCGTTTGTGCGCCCTTGCGAATCAGTAATTAGAGCCCGCAACGCAAGTGCCAAATCGCTCGCGTTCCAACACAGTCGTGCTTAGCGGTCTGATTAGCTGCGCGAACAGAGTGCGACAGTGTTGGCCTTTCCAGACGTGCGCGCAACACAGGGTCTATAGCGGTACGCTTCGCATAACACGGGCTGGCACCGCAGCAACAGCGGGTATAGCCGAGAAGCGCTGAGTCCACGTTACCGGCACGGTAACTCGTCGCACGCCGTTTGCCATTTGCGGGCCGCCGGTCGACAGCGGTTTTGCTCGCGAGCGGCGAGATTTCTTTGCCGTACGTAGAGAGGATGAGACCGGGACTCATTTGTGCGGCAGCCTCACCGCCGCTAGCTGATCGCTCGACGGCGCCGATATCGTCGCTAGGCCTTTCCCGGTTCCCTTCAAAGCTAAAGCGGACGGCGCTTCGAAATGAATTACCGACGCTCACAAGCCGCAATATTTTCTAATCGTTGTTATCGCTCTTCGCAATAATTGTACACAAAGAAGAAAAATACGCTGTTATCAGCAGCGCCATCGGCTGCGATGCGAGCACAGCCGAGCCCGTCGTCTCCCGGCGGTAGCCGGGCACTGCAGCTGAGCTGCAGCCGATGTTTTCGTTGCCGGTGGCGGAGGCGCGCAGCTTCTCGGTCGTCGATTGGCCACTTGATCGTGCAGCAGGCGGGGCGCCGGCCAAACTGCCGTCTACTTTGGACACCTCTCGCGCGGCAGGCGTTCTACGGCACGGGCGGCCGGTTCGCCGTCGGCCGCTAGCGTGGACGTGACCGGAAGTAGGCAGTGTTTTGAGAAGCGCGTTGGCGATGACGTATGTCACGTGACCTTTCGAGAAGCACTCGGCGAGGAGGGGAGACCAGCCGATGAAGAGAGTAGCGAAGAGCGGTACGAGCGAGGGCCGTTTTTCGATCATCAAACGCGCTTAACTCCGCTATTACGGCACCATTTCAAAAAATTCTCGCGGCGACGTGTTCGTTGTAGACTCGTGCACAACTGCAACACCACAACTAAATTTCGACCTCTGGGTGGTTTAGGGGCCCTTTAAGGTGGGGGGCTATGGGGGCTGCAGCCCCGGGCCACCAACTTTCAGGGCCATTTGAAAAAAAAAAAAAGTTGCTGAGCGTGCTTGCTGTCCACGTTATCATCGAAATGCGATGCCCTGGGCAACTTCTTGACAGCCGTCGTCGCCTTGACACGTACTCGACACGCGCTCGTGCCACTGCTCCGGCGTTCGTCGTCGTCGTCGTCTGCTTCCACAGCTGGCTGCGTTGGCGCTAATCATTCCGGCGTAGAATTCCACTTCTGTCGTCGTAACGGGGAGGCCCGTTATTCACTACTACAGACCCACCAATATTCACTACTGCAGACCCATCATACTCACAGCTTCTCTGGCTTCCATCTGCACAGTAGTGGAAGGGCTCTGAATTTTAACAGCGGAGCTTAAAGTTTAAGCCGATAGTCAGTCCGTAACGCGTTCACAAAAATTGGAGGACGCTTACGCTTCGCCTTTAAAGGGATACGGACACAAAAGTTGGCGGGTGGTTTTTTGCGTCGGAACAAAAGTTGAACTGTTGAAAATGACGAATACAACAAGCTGCTTTGAAAAAAAAGGAACGAGAAACATCTCTCTTAGCAATTTTCTGTTGCACCTTGCCTCCAAGCGGCCGCCGGCAGAAGCTGAAATTTGACGTCATAACACCCAACCGCGGCCAAGGTCGGCCGCAGCTGTCGCAGTGTTGCAAGGGCTGTCGGTCCCTTGCAGCGTTTGTTTAACCCCTTTCGGTGATCTTCGCACGTGGTCCGTCTGAAACACTATCCCCGTCGGCGCTCCACGCAGGTGGTGCGTCTTACAAAAAAAAAAAAAAGAATCTGGCTAAAAGAGGTGAAGTTTCTCGCTAACTATGAATCATCGACAATCATTTACCGTTACGCGGGCTGGCCACGCTCAAGAGTGTAGGATCGACCTTCTTCGCCATGGCCACGGTGTGGTTGCTTGTCGCGTGGACACACTGGTGGGTCGATACCTTGCACTGGTATCCCTCGGGACAGCAGCTGGTGTGGTCGCTGCAGCACTGCGCATGCGCGTACGGACAGCAACCGTAATGGCCGGACGTGAGGAGGCAGCAGGTCTGGCCGTCGAGGCAGTAGTTTCCGTCAGGGCAGCGGACATTTCCTGCCAACGATCCTGAATGAAACGCGCGAGTGCAAACAAACATCGGCATAAGTATATCCGTTACGAAGTCGCTCAAGTTGCGAGCTACGGTCCTGTAATGGGCATTATAGAGGAATACTAGGCTGATGTCGATAATGGTATCGATATCGATGACTCTTATCGGGAGCACAAGCTTGGGGACCGAAAATAATGACGTGGAAAAGATTGACGGGTATCCGGCCGTTAAATGGACGCTGACGAGCGACACTACATTTCCTAAAGACTAGTGAACGGGACAACTTTGCAAGGCTCTACCTCAGAGCTGCATATCATACAGCCCACGAGGCATGGATTTTGAGAGTCCTGCGGCCAAATTCAGACTTCTCTGGGAACTGGTGCTGCAATTAGCCCACGGTACGCTCGATTAACGAGAATTTCATTGCTAAAACACGGCCGGTACACGCCGCTGGTCTCAAGCACATTGAAACAAAAAGAGTCGTTAGCATGTGTGATGTTTCTTGGGAAACCGGACACATTTGTGAGGATGCCAACGACAAGACGCATTATCGGCGCGGCATCCGTATAACTTAAACGAACATGCACCCCCCCCCCCCCCCCCCACACACACACACACACAAACTGTGTGTTTCGATGGAATATGTCAATAGTAGGCGGTCGCCTGCGCGCCGATGCTTTTGCTTAAGGTGTTCACCCAGTTTTTCACCCAATTCACACATATTGGATCACAGAGCAGCTCTTAGGCAGCGGATCTACTAACATTAGCTTGAGACTCGGCGCTAGAGACGAGTAATAAGAAGCAACAGCGCATTCAAATGACAACGTCAAGTAATTTAATTAATCTCTCTTGAGCGCGCAGGCTTTCGCCTTCACCCTCTTTGGCGTGTGCTAAATTGACTGTCAATTTTTGCATGACTGATCAGGACATAAAAGTCGGGTCCCGCTGATAAGCGTCCCCTGCCACGTAATCTAAGCGTTCATATGCCACGTAATCTCGACAACAGCCTGAAAGAGGTTAGTGTTCTTGTTTGGAGTCTCTCTGAATCGCCGTATACCTCATCCCGCGTTAGCGTGAGAACCAGCGAGATCGCTCGCGCACTCAGCGACCTGCGCTCACGTGACCGAGCCACCTGCACCGTATCGCCGACGTATAAGCGCGGATTGCTGGCACCGCACCAGCGGAGACGCGTCGGTGCCGTCCTGCCCGCGATGCGGTGAGATTCGAAGCGCTCTCGGGTTTCGCGACGCCGAGCGCGGCCCGGCCACGCACATGAAGAAAGCTGATCCGGTGGCGAAATCGTCACGAGATGGGCCATCGCTCTCTTCCCTGTGGGAGCGTCGATGGCGGGTACAACGAAAGCGTGAAAACGTGATTCAGCGCAGCTATAATAAACCGGCACTGTGGTTCGATCGAAATCCCTCCTCCAAACTGCCCGCACACCAGGGCAGTCGCTGCCGTTGTTTTAACGTTTATTTGATTTAAGGACGTGTTTAATGACAAGAATATTTCCCGATCTGGCGCTGTGGCATTAGTAGCAGGCTTCGTGCACCTCCTTGAAATCTTTGCAAACCCTTAAATTTGGAGAAACAGATTCAAGAGCCCTTAAAAACTCCCTGGGAATAAATGTGCTTTTTGAATTCCTGGAAAAGTAGGTTTGGGGGCGACTTTTGAACATTAAAATTAACAAACTCCGCATAGGGGCTATGCCATGGACACTGTCTATCGTGAAACAGTCCTAGATATTTTAATTTGGGAGTATCGCTAAACGATTGCAATGTGGCCTGCCCACAGCCGCCAACTACTACCAACGACAGGCTTGCTTATATCACCGTTGCCATCGTGAAGCTAGACAACGCCAAAAGCGAGAAAAAACGAGATTAAGCGACCAAGCCGTGCCACCATTTCGTTTTAATAGTTGCGTGGTTCATACCTCAGCCATCGTCGCTTTATTTTCGAGCCCTACGATTTAGAAATGGCGTAAAGTCAGTTTGAGGCGTTAGGCTTTAGCGCGACGAGTGTCTTAGTTTGGTTGAAGTCGGACACTGGTAACCATTATGCCAGAAAGCGATTGATATCGTTACAATGGGGAAGCCACCTTAGAAAAGCGGCCTGAAGCTGCTTATCTGCAGCACCTAAGAAGGAGATTTCAGCATTTTTCACTGTATGTGTGCGAATAAGGTTTGTTTCCCCTCCTTGAATTTTGGCCGTTGGCAACCTTGAAATATTTTAATTGTCTTTGAATTTTTAGTCAGATGTGTTGTACAAACGCCGTAGCAGTCTCGTCGGCCTGCTTTAGGTCGTTGTCACGATTCTCTACGAGCGCGCCTCACATAATCGACTTGTCCCGTCTCGCATTAAGCCTAGGGACATGCGTTGTTGATCCAAGGCCTTCCGGTGTAGAGGCTGTAGATGGTGCTCTCCGTCGCAGCTGTACGGTTGTTTCTAGTATTGCCAAGAAGAGTCCAAGCCGAGATAACCAATGCGATAGACCCTTTTATCGAGTAGTCATTGAATGCTTATAAATTAAATTCGTACATCCTCTGTGCCTCAAAACCGTGTCTCAAAACCGTGTCTCAGCGCTTGAATTTGCTAGAGGAAACAAGCACTCCGCCTACGTGCTCTTCCTAGGTAGGCATAAAGCAAGCTTTCGACTCGGTTCCGCATAAATCGATTATTTTCGCTCTTGCAAACGCGGGAATTTTGTGCAAAATTTTCTATCGGAGCGCCGGATGAAAGTGTGTGTCGGAGGAATGCCAAGTGAATCCCGCACTGTGAAGTGCAGTTTCCCACAGTACAGAGTATTATCGCCGCTTTTAACACCCTACTCGCCGCGCGTCCAAGTCGATTGCCTCGGGACAGTGACTTCCCTGTGGGCATCGCTATCTATGCAGATGATATTGCTCTCTGGATAAGCGGCCCTTCGCGCCTTGGTCCGCGTCTACGTGCAAGCTTGCGAAGAGCTCTAAACGCGACTTCGGAGTACTTGGCTGAAGTTGTCCTGCAAATATCACCTGCCAAGTCGGCTGCAATACAATATCACCCTAAACAACGCGCGTGTCGAACAATGAGCCGACTGTACCATCACGAGACACCGATAAGCTGGGTGCGATAACACCGTTACTTAGGCTTGATTGTAGACGATCGCATCCCTTGGCATCGTGCCGTTAAATTTGTACGACGCAAATCGCAATTCCTAGCTCCTTAAATATGTTGCGGCCTTGACTGCTAAAGGTGCTGGCTGCGACCAAACAACGGCTCTACAGGTGTACGAGTCGTCTGTATACTCTCAGGCATGATGTATGCGTTACCAGTCGTGAACGTGCCATCTTGTTTGATGGCCCAACTGGAACGAGATCATCGCGTTGGTCATTCGACTAATGCTTGGATTACCTCGTGAAGCACAATCTGTTGCATTACTTACTGAGTCGCGTGAGGTACCCCTGAGGCTAGAAGCACACCAGACTGCTCTAAATCACATTGAGCGTCTGCACCGCGCATCGAATGGTCAATCGCTCCTTGATCGTCTAATTTACCGCCCATGTTCTCGGATGGGGAAAATGACGGCATATTATTTAGGAACATTGCTGGTATTTCTGAACATGCTGCTTCACTTAGGCCGCCGCCTCTGAAAGATATCACCGAACACGTATTCCCCATTTACCTCCCAATCCCTGCCATACACAAACAGTCTGATTCGGCAATATTCCAACTGGCTCAGTCGCACATGTTCGAAAGATTTCCAGATTACCTCCAAGTATTTACAGATGCCTCTGTGCACGGCGACGGTCAAGGCGCTTCTGCGGCTTTTTTCTGCCCTTCGACGCAAGTACGATGCGTATTTCATATACCCCATCCAGCCTTGTAAACAACTGTGGAGCTAGCAGCGATTAATGTTGCACTGAAATACGTGCAAGTGGAGTTAACTGCATTGAAGATGGTCATCTTTACGGACTCTCGCGCTGCCCTTAGCAGATTAGAACACAGTCGGGTTGATTGTCCAGTTGTGCGTAGCATTACTGCCTCTGCAAACAAAATTTCATCACGTGGGGGTATCTCGCGTTGCCCAATGGATACCTTCACACGTAGGGATCGCGGGAAATGAAGAAGCTGATCGGCTGGCTTCAACTTGCGCTCATAACGACTGTGTCTGCCCCGAAATTTTGTGCAAACTTGATAACGCTCGTCTGCTGATTTGTCGACAACTATACTCAAGCAGCATGCAGACCAGCTCGTCGCAAATGGAACGTTCCCGTCCCGTATTCGCGGTAGAGGCGTGCCTCGTCGCGCTAGAGCGCAACAACTCAAGCTAAGGGTTGGCTGTGTGAACGTGTGCGAACGTTTGTACCGACAAGGACGTGTGGCCAGTTCATCGTGTGCGTCTTGCGGTTGCTGCGAGACAGTTTAGCTCCTGATATTGGAGTGTCCCGCTTTCATTGCGCAGCGCATGTCGCTAGTGACGGACTATCATCTTCTTGGCCTGCGGTGTACGACACTCGACGAATGTTTGTACCCCTGTGGTTGTGCGTCTCGACGCGATCAGGCGCATCGCGCTCTCCTTACTTTTCTAAAAATAACTAACTTAAGTTCACGTTTGTAGCCTATTTCTCTTTTCGGGTGACGGGACCTCACACACTATTTCTTATAATTCGACATTCTTTAGTAGCGTGACCTGCTGTGACCGGCCCTACTGTGTGTGTTCTGCTTAATTATATTGAAATTTTTCATCTTGCTCTTTGTTTCCTCTTCCCTCCCCTTCTTCCTATCTACCAATTCTACGTTTCTGTCTCCTCCTTTCTGAAAGGTATAAGCAGGCGTTGTGCCCCTTCTGGTGGTAGTTGCCAGTCTGCTCCTCGCTTTTCCTTTCCTGTCTAGTCTATATATGTTTTCAAAACAAACAACAATAATAACAATAATAATAATAACCTAAGAAGAGGTAGGGTAACTTGAAGGTACAAGTTGACAACCCTCAGTCATTCAAAATAAACAGAGTCGGTAAATTACATGCAAGTGATGGTAACAAGAAAGTTTTACAAAGAGAGTACGCAAGAAATCAAGAAAGACCATCTCTACGATAACACGCAGGGCTGTGCCTTTGCTTTTCGAGGTCCGAACTTTTCTGTCTCAGATCAAGAACACACATGAGCAAATATTCGCAACAGAGTGAGGCCTCATGTCTCTGCTGCAGACTGAATCGTTAGGCGACTTAGCACATTGCAATCGAATGCCAGGATTCTCATACAGCATGAACCGTAGGGACACCGCTCACCTTCCGGAAGCGCTGAGGTTCAGTTGGTCAGCAGTCGAGATAAGCAGGAGAGGTTTAGATAATCAGTGACCGGAAAGCGGTGAAGTTATGGGGGTGGGATTATCACAGCCATAGACAACTTTACGAGTTAAAGCAGGTAGGCAGGTAGGCAGAGTGCTAGATTGCGATGTGGTAGCACGTAAGTATACTTACAGGGGCCAGGTGACTATTCGTTCTCACCCTGATTTAAAGGAGATCGCATTAGAAATATCAGTATACATAATAATAATCGAGGCTATAGGAAACGCAGCAAGTTATAAGAACGCGCTAGTTAGTAATGCGTAATGAAAGCGACTACAGCGCAGACACAGAAAAGGGACACACACAAGCACTTGCTTCTGTACCGGTAATCGCTCTTTGCCTGTTTCGTCGCTCTATAGTCGCTATGTTTAAAGAACGAAGCTGGCGTAGCCGCGCGACTGACCCGCAGCGTACTCTGGAACAGATCTCGCCTGGCGGTTGGGGCCTTTCACTTCTCCGCCTAAAGCTTCGGTTTACCGTCGACCTACCATACGTGTCATCGCTTCGAGCCAGTGAATTGCTTTCCCTGCGATAGCTTTGCAAGTCGCGGCGTCTCACCTCTGGACACTTCATCGCGCTGTGCTCTTGCAAGCGGTGAGACCCGCTCAAGCACCGTCCCGAAGAGCCCCTGTTGAGTGACTTTGTGGGTGCAGCTGCTGTTGGCACCGTCACAGCTGTAGCCCGACGGACAGCAGTGCAGGCCATCCTTGCAGCATTGGCCGAACTCGTAAGGACAGCAGCCCCATGTCCTATCGTCAATCTTGCAGCACGTCGCGCCGTCGGGGCACAAGCTTCTGTCCTCGCATTGCACAAAGCTCGCCCGAGCGCCTGCGTTCGAAGCGACCCGACGTGTTCTCGCTCCAGGATTGAGCCCTCCAGGATTGAGCCCTGGTGCACGTTCGAGGAGCGCCGACACAAAGTTGTTTGCTTGCTTGATTGCCTCATGCAATTGCTGACGGCGTCAGCTGCACCCCTTGCTATATACCTAGCTATACCTAGCTACGGGTCCAACTGACATGTAGCGTTTCCCACGGCGAAACAACGTTGCTGTGCCGCGTGTCGCTGGGAGTTGCGTTTAAGGACGCCTACTCCAGTCGTACGGGAAAGGCCGATAGCCCGACGTGCTACTCCTGTAGGTGCGAGGAAGCCATCGGGCACCTATTGTGTATCCGTCCTCGCCACGACGTCCGACGCCTCTCTCGCCGTGCTACTTTAAACCGACTGGACTCTGGTCCGTTCCCCGAGTCAAATATGTTCAGACCGTGGCCACATACGTCACTGGCACAAAAAGCGATTAGTGCACTAGTGCACTACTTGAAGTGCACCGGTTTAAGAAACCGCTTATATCCCACGTGCACTCAGTGCTCCCTCTCTCCCTCTTTCTATTCCCCCTTTCTCTTACCTCCAGTGTAGTGTAGCAAACCGCACTCTCGTCTGGTTGATCTCCCTTCCTTCCCTGTTTTTGCTTTCTCTCTCTCATACGTGATTACGTCATACTTGTCAATGCGCGTCGATAATCAACATAAAGCCTCCATTCCTATTTACAGTGCTAGTATGTTCTCGGGATCCTTCATTCCTAGAACTTGCTCGGACTGGTCTTACCTGATGCGACGACCAGGGCTGCTCCAAGAACGATCAAGCTTTTGAGTTCCATGATCTGCGGAGAAAAAAAAAAGTAAACCTCTTGTTAAAAAAAAAAATATTGGGTGTTCCGAGCCATGCACTGACCGTCCAAGCTAAACCGATATATCTGGTCGCATTTAATTTTTTCCTTATATTAGCAACTTAATTTAAGCAGCACTGTGCATAGCCGCACGACACTGTCCCCCCAAATGCTGTTACGATCAGCATTTGCAAAATATTTGTGTTCTTCACTCATCTTTTTGATTTCATTCCGCCACGCGGAAAAAATTGGCTGTTAGCGAGGTTCCTTTTTAGAATTTTGCACCTGAAGCGCAGAGCCAGTATGTTAGTGACGCCACGCATTTTAAAATATGTTCACTCTTTGGGCTATCCTTATTCCCGAAAAAAATATTCTAAACTCATACGTACAGGCTTTAATTTTGTTATAATGTGCCGCAATACCTTGTCTGTTAATAAACTATTCAATTTTTTCTTTAGTATGCCGGATTGTTCTTGTTTCTGGGGTTTTGCGTGCCAAAACCAGTTCTGATGATGAGGCACTCTGTAGTGGAGGGGCTCCGGATTAATTTTGACCACCTGGGCTTCTTTAACGTGCACTACAACGCAGGCACACGGGCGTTTTCGCATTTCGCCTCCATCGAAATGCGGCCGCCGCGCCCGCGATTCGATCCCGCGACCTCGTTTTCAGCAGCGCAATGCCTTAGCTGACTGAGCCACCCCGGCGGGTTGTATGCCGGATTGTAATTTGGTGTTGTATATTTGTAATTTTGTGAAAAATTATGCAGTTGTTGTGTCTTGCTGTCTATTCCCTTTATCTATATAATTACTACTTATTATGACTGTTTAGAGAGATTTCTCACTCTTATTTCTATTTTTTTAAACGTTTATTATTCTTTGAAGATACAGGTTGCATTTAAACGCCCTCCCGGCCGTTAGCTATGAGTCTATGAGCATGCTATGTTACTATTTAGCTGCAAATGGCAAATTGACATTAATGAAATGAACGAATGAATTAGTCTTGATTGGACGCCATTCAGACACGTGAAGTCAGGAGAAACTATAGCGCGGAAACTTCAAGTGACTCTTTCGTCCTTGGGTCCTGTTCTGGCTTATCAAGACGCTATTTTCTGTTTGACTGACTTGTCTGGCACTGCACGTGTGTAATAATAGTCCAGCTGGTCATTTCTTGAAGGGACACTTAAGGGAAAAAGTTAAGCCGAGCAAGATCGATATATTATTCGTTTATAAGCCTGTCACCATTTTCTGTTTGTCAATATGTCACTTGGTCGCGTAGAAAATTGCCACCGAAGGTCCCGCCGTTGCTCCTCAATTTTAACCGCCCGCGCCAAAACGGAAGAGTTGACGTAATCTCCATGTCGCCTCCCTCTGCGCGCTCTTTGTGAATCAACCAGTGTTGACGTCAGAAGAGAGGTACCATAGTTCACAACAGTTGGCGCCTCTCCGATTTTCTTGTTTCGTCATTTTCTCGCCTACAAAAACGTTGTTCTCGCTACGGATGGCGATCGAGGTTCCTTATTACAGAAGCCAAATGTTTCAGTCTTGCTTCGATTAAACGAACAAACCCACTTGTCACACTGGCTCTCAAGGGCATCGTTCATATAGAGCAAAATGACGTTTTTTTTTTTTTTTTGCTTTTTAACTTATTTGTCGTTGGAATTTCGAAGAGGAACATTTAACGTGGTACGTCTAGGCATTCGATTCAGTCCAACGAAGGCCGTAGCCCCAACCCTCCAGACATTCAAGGTGGTAGAGCTTCCAAGAGCCAATATGAGCATATAACGTAAAGACGTGCCGCACCGTTCTTGCTTAGAAAGTCTTCGTTTAGAATGGCATCACCGCATACATCACATGTAACGCGCGTACATCGTGGCGTTTTAACACATCAGAACCTCACTGCACATAACTTAGGCTGTACGGCTTACCGCCTAATTCACGAGTCGGAACGTTTTATTCGTTATAGACACCGCGCAGATCATTGTCTTAACACCTTCACATTCTCCAAAAAAATATTCTCCCAGAGCTTCTACTGACTACGGGAAACAGACAATCCGATTCGCAGTCGTAAAATTTTCGAATGATTTACCGTTTCACACTAACGCTTCCAGTGTCTAACAAGTTTCAAATAATTGCTGAATATACATGTCTCCTCACACAAATAAATTTGTATTCTGATGTTGTTGCGCATTCTGCTGTTCCTACTCGCTTCCTAAATTCCTTGCACTTCTAAATTTACCTGTTCGCAGTGATTATTTTACTGCACATAACTACTGCTGTTCTTTCTTCTTAAGAGGAAGCTTTACACCAGGAGATGCTGTGTAAACACAGGAGAAAGGAGAAGTCGTTTGCACGGCGTCCACTGCACCGATATTGATGACGTTTGCTTCATGTAAAAGAAAGAAGTTTAATTCTACTAAGGGTGTTCGTCGTTTAAGCCATTATCGAAAATCGCAAAAAAAAAATGCTGAATCATCAAGTTCACGATGTAAGTCGTAACCAAGAACATATATGACAATTCCGCAAAGTGCACCCATTGAGACATATAGAGCGGACAAAATTGATGTACTGTACATCGCTCCGAAATGCACCATTAATGTGCGAGTACGACTTTTGTAAAATCCTCACAAACATTGTAAAAATTTCACGTAGGCTCATACATTCTATTTGTCTGCTTGAGATGCTCCAACAGATGCATATTACAAAACTTTTTGTGTGTGTGTGTTCGGAGTTAGAGGTTTGTAAACTTTGTGCGTCTATTTTCTTTTTAGATTACTGATTTTGGTGAAATTTTTACAAAGGGGCTGTAAGTCTCTGAATCAAAAATTCTGCTTTCTGCGGTTTGTAGAATTCGGCTTTCTGATAAAGCTTTAATTCAAAGCGGCGCAGCAATTGTGTAACGGAAGCATTTTTCTTGCGTTGCGCAGGTTTTTGAATAGGAAAATCGGAGTTGACCCCGAGCTAAAGCTTCCTCTTAAATATTATTATGGCAAGAGGTCTCATTGCAGTGATTTATGCTGAGACTTCCTCCAGTATACTTGCTAGCCTAGCAGTGTACTGTATATTTGAAGCCAGTAAACTGAAACGGCCAGAAAGCACGGGCAGAAAGTTGGGGCACCGAAACATTCGCGCGGAATGGTGGTCGCTGTAGACTTTCACTACCGCGGCATGCCAAGAAAGATACCACGCGCGTGCAGCGAGCTAATCATTTCTT
Source organism: Dermacentor silvarum (assembly GCF_013339745.2). Classification (NCBI taxonomy): domain Eukaryota; kingdom Metazoa; phylum Arthropoda; class Arachnida; order Ixodida; family Ixodidae; genus Dermacentor; species Dermacentor silvarum. Next base: position 222,011,977 of record NC_051157.2, read on the forward strand.
GAAACCAAAGGCGCTTGCGCTTCGCGTGACATTGGCCTGGAGTGGTTGCAGACCCCACGCGAAACGCAGAGGGATATCGCGCTGTTAGATTCTGTAGTTCCTTGTCCCGGTTGGTGGGGGCTGGGGCCAATCCACTCGGTTGCGACTGCGCTATATAAATACCCGCTCGCGGAGCTACCTATTTCAGGCGTTGCCCATTTCCTGTCAACAACAACAACAACAACAACAATAATATAATAATAATAATAATAATAATAATAATAATAATAATAATAATAATAATAATAATAATAATAATAATAATAATAATAATAATAATAATAATATTTCTGGGGTTTTACGTGCCAAAACCAGTTCTGATTATGAGGCACGCCGTAGTGGAGGGCTCCGGATTAATTTTGACCACCTGGGGTTCTTTAACGTGCACTACAACGCAAGCACACGGGCGTTTTTGCATTTCGCCTCCATCGAAATGCGGCCGGGATTCGGTCCCGCGATCTCGTGCTCAGCAGCGCAATGCCTTAGCCGACTAAGCTACCGCGGCGGGGAATAATAATAATAATAATAATAATAATAATTATTATTATTATTATTATTATTATTATTATTATTATTATTATTATTATTATTATTATTATTATTTATATTTATTTAGTTATTTAGTTATTTATTTATTTATCTTGCCCAGGAACAACCATGAGGTCTGAGCGCTGGCACACGTATACATAGAAACAGAAATACCGCCGGGGAATATCAGTAAAAAGAAAAAGCAATGAATAAACAGTAACAATCTTGAAAAGAAGTGTACATACATGTAACCCTAGGCGCAAAATGCATGCATAAGAAAAAAAGAGGAGAAGGGAATTTGAATATAATATGTTAATAGTAATAAGAGACAACAATGCAATGCTCAGAACAGAATAATGAAAGCGAGTTGTGAGAAATATCAAGGTCATGAAAGTGGACGTTATAAAGACTCTGTATTCTGTGGACGGTTGAGTGTTGGTGGTGACAGGCAGCAACATAGAAAGGTCTGTGTTCTCTGGTGATTATGATGATGATGATGATAATAATAATAATAAATTTAATATCACCCGTAAAGGGACACTAACGAAAGATCCTAAATCAATGTAGACACAATGTTTTCTTTGAAACCTCTATTTTCGTTAATTTCGCAACAGTAGGTTGATGATGAGAAGCGAAAGTGAAGTTCAGAGCACCAATTGCAATATTTCGTGCCGGAACCCCAGCGCTGGTTCGTCAGTGTGACGTCACAAATTTCGAAGTATATTTTCGTATCTGGGCCACCTGTAGCTCGATGTAGATTATCAAAACGGGCCAGGTTGAGTCTTCGACTCCTTGAGAGTACTGTGAAGCCTTTTTATTTTTTATTTTTTTCTTGGGGGGGGGGGGGGGGGGGGTGTCTCGAAGAAAAGTCATCCAAATTCATTCCGTCAGAGCGAGCTGGTTCGGGAACATCAAGGCGGCGGCGCCACCCGTTTCTCGTTCTGACACATTTTCTATCATACCGAGGCTCTTGTTAAGGTAACAAAGAGTAGGTAGCTTCTTGGGTATGACACAAGCGTAATTCACTAATAGAGTTCAACTTCATTTTCTGTTTATTGTCGCTTCAGTGACTCTCTATCAGAGAAGTCGCAGTTGGAAGCAGTGAAATAATTTTGTTTACTTGCCACAAAAATCGTCAGAAAGATAAAAAAAGAAGTCGCAGTTGGAAACAGTGAAATAATTGTGTTTACTTGCCACAAAAATCGTCAGAAAGAAAGAGAAAAAAAATTCATTTTTCGCCCTCAACAGTTCGATCTTACCTTTTAAGGCCCAAGGATGTTATTATTTTTTTTTTCTCCCTGTGATATATGTATCCGCCGCTCTGGCTCTGTGTGCTCTGCGCGGCTATCGCGATATGCTGCTTAGCGCGAGGTCGCTGGTTCGAGGGCAGCGGCAGCCACGTTAAGGAAAATGGTGTTGCGGGACGCGAAAGCGCTCGTGAGCCTCGCTTTTGTGGCACGTTAAAGAACGCTAGATAGTCCAAATTAGGCCAGAGGCCCTCACTTGGCGTCTTTTATGTCTCATTTCGAGACCCTAAACACGACCGCGCACACATCAAACCTCTCTGTGGCTATGGCGCTCCCGGCTGCGGAGCTCTTGATCGCGGTTGCGATTCCCTGACCCATTCCGAGGGAGTTGGGAAGCAAAGACGCCTTCGTGCATCGATTCAGCCCTCCGCTAAGGCGCCTTAGATTAAACCAGACCGGGTACACTGTCATCAGTCTATCGTTCCCTTCTGTGTTCCCTTCATTTTATTTCTTATCACTTCACACGCACACCGCGACGGCTAAGTAAATATGACGTTCCGCTTCTCATTGCGAGGTGTTGGCTGTTCGATTCTTATATATATATATATATATATATATATCGGCGGCTGCACTACGATGGGGGTCGAATGCAAATGCGCTCGTGCGCCGGCATCGAAGTGCTCGTCGCAGCCACCGACGCCGACAAAATTAATCCGGAGCATCCCTCCTCTATAAAGCGTGTGTCGTGGCCCCTGTTTTGCTTTGGGGCGTTCGGCTCTATCGTTGAACGAGTCAGTCACGGTCACTCCGCACGTAGGAGGGAACACGCGAGCGCTACAACTGCAGTAGCAACAACTGTGATGTACCTACCTCGCTGCCGACAACACTACGCCTACCAGTAAAACCCGATCACCCCCCCCCCCCCTCCTCCACCTAGATGTGTCGTCCGTGGTCGATATCCCGATACGCCGCTCGTGCTCTGTGGACCACCTCCTCCCAGAACCCTTCCGCCCGAAACCGCACTCACATTTCCACTTAAACCCCGAGCACCTGGCGACAGCCACAACGCCTGCAGGCCACGTTACCCTGGTTAACTATACATCGACGCAGCGATGGTGCAGATGGCCAGCTGAATCCTGGACTCGGGATCACCAAGATCGCCTTCTGTCTCATTTTAAAATTTAAAAAAAAATGGTGTTATGTATAAATAGTTTCGTATTACTACTACTACTGCTGCTACTGCTGTTGCTAATACCGTGGAACCAAAAACTCACCTCCGCTACGCGAATGGCCGCCGAGTCGTCGTGTAGGGCCGCCGCCGGACCTTTTGCCACGATACGGGCCCTTCGCGCCGACAAGTGTCCGAAGGCTCTTCTCTCGTTGTCTCGCGACTCCCGCACTTTCGACGATAAAATGCGGCGCTCTCTACTATCGCGCCAAAAGAGCAGCTGAGTCTTGAGTGGGCGCGGCGTCGGGCGCCGAACATTTATATATTGGTTTGAGAGGAAAGGGGGTAGAGTTGGCGCTGTGTACTGCAGCCCCGATGGGAGCACGGCTCAGCGCCGGGACCGAACAGCCTCGCCCGGCTTGGCAACGGCCCCCTCTCGCCACTTCGATTCCTCTGGCTTCGTCCCGTTGAGCCAGAACGACGACGCATCTCTCCTCCTAACGCTCTTCCTACTTGTCTTAACTCATCTCTCCCTCTCTCTCTGCTTTGCTAGCGTAACAGAGAGAAGGAGAGAGATTGTGGGGAGGCAGATGTGAGAGCGGCTGGTGCCCCCGAGTCTACTATGCGTGTTGTTTTTCCTTTCATCGTGTGAAGAGGGTGCGTACAGGAGGAGGAGGAGGGGGAGGAAAGGAGAGGTGCTCGCGTGGATATCGAGTCGCGATTGCCGCCTGATTCCATCGCCGAGTTTTCGCGCCGTTTTGCCCCCTCCTGCCTGTTTCCCTCTCCACCACCACTCGCTTCTCTTGTTTCGCAGCCACTCCCCTCGCCCCCTCCCACGCCTCCCTCGCTTGACAACACAGCCGATCGCTTCACCGCTTCTACAGTACGGGCAGCGGCTCGAAAACACTTGGGTACGCAAGCCGGTTCGAAATCCGCATTTAAAAAGAAAAAAAAGAAAAAAAAAAGGGGGGGGGGGGGGTTCTAACAATCGTTTTCGGGGACACAATCAGTCACTGTCACCAGTTTCCAGGTGAATACGACAAGGTTACTTGGCTGGAGGCTGTCCACTTTCGTCACATTGTCAAATTCGCCATCTTGTTAGCTCCGATTGTCTCGCACAGTATTGGGTTTCCGATGCGGTTGGAAAGTCTCTCCTGGGCTCCCGGTATCTCTCAGTGGCAAGTCGGTGTCCGGAACTTCCAGCGTTCTCCGGCCAGTGATGTTGAATCGTGCCGAAGGGATGTTGTCGCTCGACGACGGAAGACTTGGTTTTATTCTACATTTTTGCTGGCTTTATAGGCAAAAAATAAAGAAAAAACTCGGAGCCCTTCCACTACTGTGAAGATGGAAGCCAGCGAAGCTGTGACTATGGTGGGTCTGCTGTAGTGAGTATTCCTATAGTGAATTTATATATTATAATTATTGATTACATTGAACGTCTTCGGCATGTTCGTCAAAGTGCAAGGGCACCGGCGTCTTGTTTTCGCCCGGCCGCGATGGCCAAGTCGTGCGTTTGCTGCGCCAAGTCCGCCCCATCGTCATAGGCTAGCGTATGAGCCACAGGGTTCATATCCGCGGCACACTGCACGGCAGCGACAGGATCCTGTAAGATCTCTCCCGCTCCTGCTCTCGGCGGCTCGTACCCACATATCCAACGCGGGTATGAGCCATAGAGCATGGCATGGGCCCGGGCCCGGCCCGGCCCGCGGCCTGGGTCAGGCCGCCTGAAGCGTTTTTCAGCGGGCTCGGGCCGTGCCCGGGCTCGAAGCCCGGGCTGGACTCGGGCCCGCTCATTTAACGGCCTAAGTCGGGCCTTCGACCACACGCGAATGGTTTGCATTGCATGGTTCAAGGCATTCTGTGCCAAGCTGAAGTGACGCGTGCTCTTAGTATACCTTAGCACAGAAAATCCAGAAAAACGAACATTGTTTCCGCACCAGGAAAAATAAATTATACAAAAAACCGCTCTTCGAACCATTTCCGTTACCGCTTTTGCGATTGCAATTAATATGCTCATGATGGAGTGGGCTTCCGTACGAGGGACCGGTGTATATAATGTAAATTAAACCCTTTTTTCCTTCATTCCTACTACCGGACGTATTCATCATTGGGCTTGGTAGATTATTGGCCCAAACGACACCTCGAGCCGCAGCACAATGGTACCACTCTCGACATTATTATTGTAGCGATAACGCAAGGAGTGTCTGCATTTCTGCATTTATTTTATGATGTATGGTGTTTTGTTTATTTTATACTGAATATATATATTCGCAGTCTAATTCACCTCACAGGACCAAATCGTACCACCAAGGTAAATGCATGCGCACCAGCGGGCCCTGGCACATGCACTGGACCAGATAAAGATTTTGGCATTTTATTGCTTATACACTGCAGTTAGTTAGACCTCTAGAAGGTGAGGCTGACACATCCGGTACAATCTGTACGTAAACAAAATATTTTTTGTTTTGTTTTAGTTAGAGGCCGGGCTTGGTCATGCACACGCGGGCCCTGGCTAAGCTTAGTAATGAACGCGCGGGCCCGGGCCGGGCCCGGGTTGGGAACCACGGGCCTGGGCTGAGCTAGGGCTTCATAAAGCGGGCCCGGGCCGGAAAGTCAAGTCTGTGCAGTGCTCTAATGAGCCACACGTGATTTCTTTCTTACCTTCCTTCTTCCTTTCTCTCTCTCTTTATTTCCCTTCCTCCTTCCTTCCCTCCTTTCGTTCTTTTTTTGTTGCTGGCTCATATCCGGATATCCCTGGCTCATACCCCCATATCCAATGCGGGTATGCGCCGCACGTGATTTTATTATCGTTAATCGCGGCGTAACTGACGAGCATGTGATGTTATTGATGTCATGACCTATCAGTCATGTTATTTATCCGTTTTGACACCTGTACAACTTGCGGGAAACCGCCACGGACATGGAGCCAAACCGCCACGCACATGGACCCGAAATTGGTGTACACGCCGGTCGGTCTACGGTCGCGATCTACGCGTGCTCGACACGGCATCCAACGGCACGAATGCAAACCGAGGGGCGCCAGCGAGCCAGCTGCGAAAGAAGACGACGCTCGAGCCAATGCTGATGGTGATAGTTTTTTTTTTTTTTCTACACGCGGACACGAGCTTGGGGGAACTAGCCCTTAACAGCTTCGCTGTAGAAGGACGGAAAGAAACATGAATTGCTGTCGAGGGAGCTATGACAGCAAAGCGAGCGCTGCTCTCGACAAGTCTCGGGAATCATTTTCTCACACCTCCGCACTGCTGCTTTTTTCTCCTGCCGGAGGTCCGAAAAGGAGCTTTTCCTCTTTTGGATCCTCCCTCCACGTCGTCCACTTTCCCGCACATGACGTCATCCCTGCTGTCATGGCGGCAACCAGTTTTCTTTGTGGTTCTCGAACTGCGGAGTGGGGTCAACATTCGGGCCACTCATCGAACGGCACTTGCAGTTAGGGGGACGCGAGCCTGACATACCACTGGGCCACATTTTTCGTGCACACGTGCACAGGTTGCTGGAGATCAATGGTCCGCAGTTCGACGTCGTTGGGTCAGCACCGAGCAGCGCCCACTGTCTCACACAAAGGCTTTGAAACGTGGTTGTTATGGCGGGTGATTTAGTGCATGAAGCTGCGAATGCATTCGCTCGGCTAGTCGTATCTCATAGCCGGAGCAAGCAGAATAGCGCATTCTCTATGCAACGGCGACGTTCAGCATCTTATCGCACGACTTGAACCCGTGTGTACGTTGCCGCACCTCTCCGATTAACGCGTTGAATGTCTGCAGACCGCGCTCTCTCCGTTTTTCGCTTGCATATTGACGATAAACGAATGTACACCTATCAGATAAGTGAGAGAGCGCTGGCAATGGTGCCAGTGCTTACGTTGCTGGAGCTGGTGACACAGCTCATCTTTTGTTGCCCGGGTGATGTGCAGTCCATAGTTCAGCGAATTGCTCGTTAACCTCTCGGCTCACCTGTCGTGAAGCAAAGTTTCTATATTACAGCAAAGCTGTTAGCCTCTAGTTCGTTGAGATTTTACAGTGAAGCTGTTTATGCGAACCCTGTGCCGTCGTTGTCGGACTTCGCTAAAGAGGGGCCACGTGACCTAGCGGGAGAGGAGAGGAAAAGAGCTCCACAGGGGGAAAGGGGTTGGAGTGACCCCTTTCCCCCTGTGAAAATGCTGTGAGAGGGTGCAGATGAAAAGGAGAGCGGGACGAAAATCGCGCCGTCCAATACTCGCGTTAGAGGGGACAGCGTGAGGCGCGCCAACCAAGGAAAAAGTAGATCAACGGAGTAGCGGGGTGTGAGAGGAGTTCGCTTTAGCGTTGGTTGTATATACGGAGCTTTGGATTAGTGTTTCCGCACATTCCATCCCAGCTACAACTACGGGAAGACCACGAGTAGTGCGTACTCCCGAGGAAGAAGCTCCCTACTGCGAGCGTCATCGAGAGTTGGCTAGCTCGTGAACGGACTCGTCGTCGTAGGGCCGACCCCGAGCTGCGCGCCAGAGATGCCGAGTTTAAACGGCAGTGCCGGGAGGCCGCGGGATCGCCCGAGATTTGCAATACAGACTGCTTGCGAAGTTTGACTTGAATTGGTGTAACACTCGGTGTAACTAACACAGCTTCGCTGTTCGACCATCTTCACGGAGTGGAAGGGGCGGTGATTTTTTCCTGTCCACATGCGCGGTACCGCGCTCACGCAGAAATGTGGGCCGATCTCGGAGACCTTGCAAAGAAGCGGGAAGCGCAGAGCGTGCTGCTTCTCCAAGGGGCATTACATGACGTCATCAGGTGACATCATCAGGTGACGAAGACATCATCGCGTGACGTCATGTTTGACGTGACGACGTCATCAGACGATATCGTCACGTGACGATGCTGTTATTCTCGCAAGAAGCTGTCATGTCTGCAGCTTGTGTGCAAGTCGTACTTTACGCATTTCCTGACGCAATTTACTTTTAAATATTAATTTAGTTCAATAAGGCACTCGGCACTTTGCGGATGGCCTAGAAGAATGATGACGTATGCTGCACTTGCGCACACGTGCGTGCACGCGTGACGATCTGTTCTGCGGCTTTTGCTGGTAGTACTTGCTTAACGTCCGCACCAGCTTCGCTGTACATCTTCTTTCACAGGGTAGAATGGAGGCGGCTTTTTTCTATACGTCTCTGCGGGTCGTTGGCGCGCTCGCTTATATTTTCTGATGGGCGGCGGAAATTATAAAGAGCGAGCGCTTCTTTTCCATTGACAGCTACGGAAATGTGGCGATTATGTACGCGCCCCTGACGAGTTGAGGAGAATGCGATCACACTATGGGGCAGTCATAGTCAATTGGCACGATTTAAGAATTCTGAGAAACCTGCTTGGAAAGATACGACTGTGTACAAGTGTATAACTTTCTCGTGGATAACGGTGGAAATGAAAGCACTTGCTACACCGTTCCGTTCACAGCTATAGATCGAAGGTGAAGTGAACGGAACACACCGTAAGTGGTTCGAGAACAATGAAGCACAGCCGGACCGCTATCTGCGAGTGGACAGTGGGCCTTCCTGAGCACCTTGTTCAGAAGAAGCCTTTGTTCGGCTCGATCGAGATGAAATTGCCTCGGCAAGAAAAGTTCGCGAGTTCGTGCTGGGCATAGACAATAGTAGAAAATGACAGAGAAATGCTCTACTCATTATTTATAACTTATTAATCGTTGGTGTATTTACCAGAAAAGAACGCGCAGAAAAGGTAGTACTATACATAGCGAAGTCAGAGGCGGTCCAATCGCACGAGTGCTCACTCAAAATGACAGCCTTACCTAGAAAAGAAAATACTGCACTCGGTCGTTTCAGAACGTCGTTGCATGGGCCGTTGGCACATGACTGTTTTGGTGGGTTGAACGACCACATGTTATGCTTTTACAGCGAAGCTGTTAACGGCTAGTTCCCCCAGGATGGTGTCCGCGTGTACAAAAAAACTATCATCATCTCCATTGGCTCGAGCGTCGTCGTCATTTTCCGCAGATGACTCGTTGGCGCCCCTCAGTTTGCGCTCGTGCCGTTGGATGCCGAGCACGAGCGCGTGCCGAGCGTGCGCTTGTGCCACTGCTCCCACGTTCGTCGTCGTCGTCGTCTGCTTCCACAGCTGGCTGCGTTGCCGCTTATCATTAAAGCGTAGAATTTCACTTCTCTTCTGTCGTCGTAATTTGGAAGCCGCGTTTACGGAGTTATGAGCCACTGATTAAGGGGGTATGAGCCATTCATTGTCTTACGTGATGGACAGATTTAATTTTGAAGCAATTTTATGGAAATCCATTCAGAATGAACGCGCTCGGGAAAGGGCTCGTCGTCGACGTGCCGATTCTAGCGTGAGGGTTTCCTAATCCCAGGCGAAACGTCAGCGCAGAGCCGCGGACCCCGAGTTGAGGGAGCGCGATGTTGAGGCCGAACGTCAGTGAAGAGCCGCCGACCCCGAGTTGCGGGAGCGCGATGTTAAGGCCGAAGGTCAGCGTCGTCTTGCCCTCCAGGAACCCGGCAACGGTGGTGCACGCCTCGGCAACGCTAGCGCCAACTTCCCCGGCGCTACGGCCAGGTTTCAATGCGATTTTCTCAACCGGAACGTTCATGACAGACATGTTCGGTTGGGTGGTGCCCAACGACGATACGCTCATTCTCATCGTGGGGGCAATTCACTACAGCAGACCCACCGTAGTCACAGCTTCGCTGGATTCTATCTTCACAGTAGTGCAAGGGTTCTGATTTTTTTTTTTGTGTGTAGGTAGCTCTAGGCACCTATTCCTGCGCTTCGCGTTGGCGCCATCCCTCGGCCTTACCGAGCGAACGAGCACAGCGAAGGATGAAAGAGCGAACGCGCAGTGCAGCGGGGGTGAAAGACGGCGATAGCGAAGAGAGGGCGAGGAGGAAAGCGGAGGAGGAGGGTTTGGCGAAAGCGTGACAAGAAAAGCGTAGTGCCGCGCAAGACGGGCTCTGCGGTGACAACCGCTACGAGATGGCGCCAGAGTAGCGCGATGTCTGTTCGCCGATGGCATGCGGCGAGCGCGTCCACCGATGCCACATATGGAAACAAAGCGCTGCATGAGCGGAGGCCTGCCTGCGGCGGCTGCTGTGAATCACGCCCACGCGTCACCCACGCGCTGCCTCTCGCGATCTCCCGATTAGCGAGGCAGTCGCGCCACAATTCGCTCCGTTTGTCATGTGCCGCACGAGATAGATTGTCCGCGCCAGCCAATATATCGCGAAATGAAAACACGTATAGAACTGCGCTCAAATTTCGCATTAGCGAGTATCGTAATCTCGGTGACTTCTTTCTTTTTAACCTCGCGTTACGGTTGCGCGCGTTACATTATATGGCACACCTGCCAGCTATGGAAACAGTAGCTTCCTCCAACCCGGTACCAGCCATCGTCGTGAAAGGTACAACCATAGTCCCTTAATAGCTTGTACAACTTACGCAGGTAAGCCATTGTACGGCCAAAGATACTTCCGTTAACTGAACAAAGGCAAATCACATGGGCGACTGACAGAAGCTAATGTTTCAACATTATTATCTCTGCAAATTCTGTTTTCAGCCTGAAATGTGCGAAACGGGTCTCGGCTCATTTCGGGCGGTAATCTGCGGCTCGCCCGTAACAGGGCTGAGGCCGAGTGCGTGAGCACCGCTTATCGCCACCGCTTACCAGTTGCCTTCCATGACTGCAGAGTGCCGCCGGGTGCTTCTGCATATATAGCGTAACTAGAAACCCGCGTATTTTCAGTGGCCGGACCACGTGATGACGTGCCCTTAAGTATGACAAAGACGCCCGGAGCGCCTCTGTTGTGACGTTCTAATTGCATCCGGCAACTACGGTAATTGATAGTGCACCTGGTCATCTCAGCCGTACTGGTAGGAAAAACAACTGCAAGAATAAAGCAGTGAAACATAGATCCAGCGACGCTTGCTGTAAAGTACGAAGTCAAGCTCAAGGTCTAAGAGGGCATGAGGGTTTAGAGTGCTTGGGCCTTTTTTTAGCCGAAAGAAAATGACAAGAAATGTACTATCAGAACTCCTTTAAAATGTCATTATCTTCACTATAGTGTTCCTGATTTGTAAGGCACTATCTATGCGTCTTGCATTGTATACGCAGCGTCCGAAAGAGATAAGAGACGGAAGATATACAATCTTAGGTGTCGCCGCCGACATACAGTTGGCACACAAAATCTGTGGAGAACCAAAATATCCGATAAATGACAATACGCCAGTGCGCGCCTATTGTTCGTGTGCGTGTAATTGAAGTGCGATCGAATTGTTTCCAAGATATGATATAGCGGACGTGTTGCGGATGCGTATTACTAGACGCAAAGGTAATCAGCGCCTTTTGTTGTGGGTGCTTGAAAGTGAATAAATTACATACCTACCATTATCCCGAATTTTGCGTTAAGCGTTACGAATTTGGCCTCGTTCTACGATTTGACGAATGTTAAGTCGAGTTCTATGAAAAATAAATTATGTTCTCGGAGAAATTCTAAATGTGTTGAAAGATGAGGCGGGGCAAGATTGCAAAAAAAAATGCATACAAGACAACAAAAAAATGCGATTGTATCTGTTCATTTTGAGAACGCACTGATTTAAAAAGCCAAGCACGAATAACATAGACGCACTTTGTTCGCAATTTATTCTGTAAACTGTGTATGTCAGTCTGTGTTAATTATAGTGATGTGATTTCAAGTCGGCGCGTTCTCAATATCAACCCGAACCAACTAGCCCCATTTATTGCTCTGATGGTACCTCTTCGATCTGCCGTGTTGTGGCGGCGTATGACGCCATATGCCAGATATATACCGAAGGGGTACTTTGTTCGGGCAAGCTTATTTTGACAAGTTCCTGAGGCAGTCTAGATAAGCTGCAGTGTGCAGTCGTTGAAAAAGTCACTATGGTCTAAAAACAATGTGTTGCGTTTCACTCTCTGCTGTTTCTGTATTTTGTTGCTGCTTCTGTGGATGGCGTGTTATCCGCGAACTGATTTACTTATAGAAGACAAGTTAGTTACGTAAGTCATCGTTAATAAAGTGCGTATGTAACCCCACAAAAGCTGTGTGCTCGGGAAAAAAAAATTTTTTAATGTGTACTATCACTCCCCCACCCCCCTCTTTTTATCATTTCCGTTGGGTTCTAACGAATTTTTTAGTTCAGAGTTTGTTGTGGAATTAAGCAAGGTAAAATGACCCAAGGTGACCGAAGCGCCGCCTCTATCGAAAGCAATACTTTCACATGCGGCGTTATGAAGTAGACGTCGGGCAGGATGGGTACCACTAAGGCAGCAGCTTTCATGACTTAACATGTTCCGTTTGTGGAAGATGAATTCTACTAATTACGGCAAATCAATCCTGCGGAAATTCGCAATGTGGAGGAGGCTTCATGAAAAGGGGTGGAATTTTTTTTTTTCTCGTCCACCCAACACTAGCTTCGTCTTCCTGACTTCCGTAAGATTGGTTTGCCATGTTCAGTGTCCCCTTTTTCGAGTTTTCGATTAATTCAGCCTAGCTCTGCGATCTGTTAGCGTCCAGGTAAGCTTATGTGGTGGAGCGACCGCCCCGGAAAGGCGTTGGTCCTCGGTTCGATCCCTCGACTATAGGAGAAGTTTCTCAACCGCCAAGCGTTCTTTCTGGGAAACGCGTACTTATACAAAGGAACCCAAATGAGTTTCCCAAAAACCTGTATAATATGATACGGGTTTCTCTTTCTATCCGTTTCCGACCCGTGTCTGAGAAACCGTGCGGGTTCCTCTTTGCAGGTTTAACGAGTGCACGCCTTAGACGGGACACTGAAGTATACACACAAGACAAACGCTTGTCCTGTGTCTGCGTCACTTTTTCGTCTAAGGTGTCCGCTTGTCCAACCTGCAAGTATGAACCAATTAGTCCAGCAGCACGTCGTATTGATCCCCTTGCAAAAATAATCCACGTTGTTCAATATAATTTCAACAGACTTTCTATTGAAGCCAACATAAAGTCAATAGAAATACAATATAAAGTTTAAACTGATTTCTGTAAGGGGAGGGCTTCTTTCAGTCACGTTTGACCTTGAGTCACCACCGCCAGAGAAGCACGGAGTCCAGACGGCACGGCGGCTAAACAATACATGCGTGCTTCAGGTGAATCGTGTGCACGACCGGCAAGAAAAGGTGGAGCGCCGAACGCGCCAACGGCGAATTGAGGTAATTTGTTGCCGCCTTAGGATATGCCATACGTATGGCACACATTCTTATCTGCTGACCGGTAGCGAACCTCCTATCTGCTGTAGACACTGACCGTCGTCCACGTCTTGCTGAAGTGTCGGGAAGTGTACGGTAGCTGAAAGGGGAAAAAAAAAAAAACTTCCCTCTATAGCCTACCGACAGCACATTCCTTTTTATTCAGTAATGTTCCTTGGTACAGACCGTCTTTTGACCGAAACTTAGGTTTTAACTTTCTACAGGATGTTAGTTCATTACAAATTACAGGCCCAAGAGTTTTGTTGAATGGCATATCGCCAGAGGCCGCTGCTGCGATAGTAGCGTTTTCTAGAGCACGTTCGATCCTCCACGCCCTTGCATTTAGGGACCTCGGTGAGGCAGTAGTGCAACTGGTATTTATACGTTTTAGGTATTTCATTCTATCAGAGCATATCTTTTAAGTTCATAGCGTATCTCACAAGTCATTGTCATTATTGTAATACGCATATATCTTACGGCTGATTTTAGGCGCCTATACAGCCACGTTTCATTGTCATAGTCAGCCACGTTAACCTTTGTCATTAATTGCGTAAATGATTACACTACATGGCTTGGCGCTCTTTGGCCATATGGCTGGCCCTTGCGCCATAAAACACCCCATATCATTTTTATTCACCCGCCGACTCTGTTATCACATACAGAGTTTGTTCTGTCTGTACTATTAAATTGTGTATGCCCCTATCTCTATAAACCAAGCATTGAACGCTGTTTTGTGTTCGCTAAAGATGTGCCTCTGTCTGGCTTAATTGCAGTTTATAAATCGGTCCTATAGTCGAGTGGTCGAACCGGGGACCAACACCTTTCCAGGATAGTCGCTCTACCAGCTGTGCTAACCAGGAGGCTAACAAATCGAGGATCGAGGCCTAATCAATCGACAGGTCGAAGCGAAGGGGCATCTGAATGAGGTTAAATTGGTATTTCGAAACTCAGCGAGACGAAACTTGAGTTGGGCGGATGACAGTTTCTCAGAAACAACGCGTCGTATATAGTTGAAGCGTTCAGTGCGAATCACGACCAACTAGCCCGGCTTTGCAGTTTCGGTATAGCTTCTGTGGGCTTCCTGCCGGGCTCAAAATAATGTGCGGCGTACTTTGAGCCGCAGGCTAAAAGCGAAATGAGATGCCCAGCCTTGCGATGGAACGCAAGAATGAAAGGAACGCGACATGCAATGGGATTATCGGTACCAGCAACCAGCAACGCTATCGGAGCTGCTGCAACTCTTCTTGTTCTAGTGGTGGTATTAGTCTGTGGGGTTGTTTGGCGTAGTATGATAGGTATGGAAATGCGGAGACGGCCCGGGGAGTAATCCGTCACGGCCACGATTTATTCGAACCGGCCAGCCATGATGCCAATAGTCCCGGAAGTGGTAATTGAACGCAGACGCTCAGACTAGGCGCGATAGCGTGTCGTCGTCGTCGTCGTCGTTGTTGTTTCCTCCGCACAAACGACGCATGCCTACCGGGAGGGATCGATGAATAATTGGGCGGTTTCCAAAAAATTATACGGGTACCACTCGGCGTGAGAATCGATGTACGCGAAGCTTTCTGTGCTGTTTGCCTTGATTGGCGGTAATTTGCGGTGATGTTGACGGACGTACGTTTAATTTCTTCAGCGTTTAGTACAATACGGTAGGGGTGAGTTGACGTTAAACGTCACCTTGCGTGCACCACTGCTGTTTCTCTGCGTAGCACACAGAGCGAGACGCGTTCGCTTGAGGCGTTGTTGTGCGTCAGTGTTCATAACCTCCGAGAATGTTAGCATCGTCATTGCCTCACACGGCACATCGCATCGTGGCAGAAGCGTTAAACCTTGATTGAATTATGGGGCTGTACGTGCCAAAACCGCAATCGGATTACGAGGCACGCCGTATTGGTGGACTCCTGATTAATTCTGACCCCTTGAGGTTCTGTATAACATGCACCTAAACCCAAAGTACACGAGCGTGCTTGTATTTCGCCCCCGTCGAAATGCGGCTGCAGCGGTCGGGATCGAATCCGCGACCTCGAGCAAATGCCGTAGCCGCAAAGTTGTCCGCGTGACAAATTTGCATGGTGTTTATTTTTGTCAGAAATAGCAGAAATGCACCGTACCGTACCTTGAACTTAAATTTATCAAGTTTGTTCGCATCCGCTGTCGTATCCTGCAGTATCCTCCAGGTACTCCAAGTCGGCGTCAAAGAGTTTCTTCGAACTGCAGTGCCTACCCGCTTCCGCGTCTACAGTGACTCATGTCGGCGGGAGAGCGGTTCGTTGAAAAGCGGCACGTATGTACACATTGCTGCATACTCAGTGACCCAAGTTGGCCTTACGGTTGGTTTCGAACCCTGTTATCATATATATATATATATATATATATATATTGCTCCCGGAAAGTGCGTTAACTACCCCAAGAATGCGAACTCATTGAAGTATGTTGCCAAAAAATTCCGGCAGAAGCCATTTCACGATGACTGTCGTCGTTAATGCGACTAGCCTTGAAGTAGCGTAGCGACACCCCGTATTACCACCTCCGACAGGCGTCATATATGACCCGTGTATTCAGCCGGACGGAGTCGTCGTCTTCCTCTTCGATCTCCCGCCGCGGCTTGTGGCAGTGGCGAGTTTGTCTGTCCGAATCTCCTAGATTACTTCTCGAACACAGCAGGTGATTATGATGATGCGTAATGCTACTTACGTCGACAGTCACCTTCCTCTTCGAGCTCCCACTGCTGCTTGCAGGCGTAAGCAGCAGTGACCCAAGTTAGCATCGAAAAGATTCATTGAAGAGTGCCACATGCCCAGTGGCTCATACGTAGTGGCCCAAGTTGTCGACGAAGAGATTCATTAAGGAAGGGTGCGTACCTAGTGTTATATATCCAGCGATCCGAGTTGGTCCGACGGTTAGTTTCGAGCCCGGTTGCCTCAGCACAGCAGCCCAATGCTCTAACCATTAAACCATAACCTTCCCAGTGACACAAGTCAACGAGGAAATGGTTAGGCGTGGGCCATCGGACAGACAGACATACCGCAAACTGGAGGAAGTTCCCAAAGAATGATAATCGTATTAAAGATCTCGTGGTATTTCTCGCTTGCTTGCTTGCTTGCCTTTAAAAATTTCTCGCTGCCGGGCGCACTTCGTCGTCTTTACTTGGGCCACGAGCGAGGACACTGACTCCTTTGACGTCGCCATTCTTTTATTATCGGTTCGTTTCCCATCTTCAATTATAAATTTATTTTCCTATAAATTTTATTACTTATTTATTTCTAAACTAATTATTTAATTTCGATCATAATACCATCCGGTTCGTGGCCTATCCTCCACAGTGGATTGTGCCATTGATTGAGGCATCATCATCAGACGTCGCCATGACCATCATCTCCGAGACCTCGTGTCACAGCTTTGGTGGACGAGAAGAAAGAAGATCCGCGAAGGGCGCGAACTTCTTGGCCTATCCCCCTTAGTGGGTGCGAGCCAGTGACAGAGGTGCATCATCATCATCATCATCATCATCCTTTTCCAATCCCCCGGACTTGGTATGTGCCACTAAGATCTAGGCTCTACATCTACATCAACTCTTTGTCATGACCGACGCGGATGCCATTTCGGCAAAGGCGCAACGGCAAGAACACCGTCGGAGTTCGATCGAAGATGGTGGACTGGGCATCGGCGCATTAAGCCTCGTGTGGTTCTACGGCTTCGTCGTCGGCTGCCCCATCGGCCTCACGGGTTTGGCCTTCTACGCCTACCTGTCTCCAGCCGCCGCCAAGGATACTCCGCCGAGGCCAAAGCCGAAACCCGAAGCCGTGTGCTACTCTCCCAGCTGCCTGGCAACCGCCGAGCTGCTGCGCGACAACCTGAACCCCCTGGTTGGGCCCTGCGACGATTTCCAGGGGCACGTGTGCAGCCGCTACGCGGGACCGTTGCCAAGCCTACTACTGAACGAACTCAGCAGTGTCCAGAGCAGGGCCGTGGCGAGTCTTCGAAACATGGACGAGTCCGTGCAGGGTGCGAGACGCAAGGCGGCTGACATGTTCCGGGCCTGTGAACGCCGCCACCGGGACAGGTACGCGCGGAACGCGTGTGGAGAGTGAGAGAGAGTGATTGTGAACAGGAATAGGCGCTATTATTACAGCGAAACCGAAAGCGTGGCGCTAGCGTTCGAAACAATATAGGCCAAAAAAAAAACTTACTTATCTCAAAATATAAAGCAAAAACTTATTTTTACACGTTTTTCAAATAAATGTAACATAATAAACGTTAATATAAAGATTTATTATAGTAGTTTAAAGAGCGTCATCACGTGACATCCCCAGCCCGTTCGACCTGCTTACGAGAGTACAGAAGAAATGAGCATTACTGGGTTTACTACACCTTGTGCGAGACATAACATTATTTTTATGATAAGCCTAGGTGACAGAAAATTACGCATTCGATTATTTTGTTTAATATATGATAATTGCTCGTGCCCACTGGTTTCAAGGCTACTCCTTTTCGGCCGTAAAGGAGATCGGCGAACTCCTCTTCCAGAAAAGACCGCTTCTGAAAAAGAGATCGCTCCCTGTCGTGTGTCTGCGGGTGAAACTCTTTTTCGGGTGAAGTCTTTTTGCTCAAAAGACTTTCGAGTGCCCGTGTGACAGGGGTATTAGATTGTAACAAAGTGTGCGTTATAGCACGGTTTTGGCCGGATCTTACGTTTGCTTCATTACGTGACGTAGGTCACCCTGGCGACCACATGAGCGCGTTAGCGCTTGATACCATGATATGGTATTCCATATCTCCGTATTCCGTATTCTACAGATATAGGTATGGTATCAGTATTGCCCCCCCCCCCCCCCCCCCTCCCCAGCATAGTCTTGGTCCTGTAAATTTAATCTTCGAAAATTTCTGGGGGAAAAAAAATGACGGGAACAGCGCTGCCCGGCCGTATGTGCCTCTCTGTGGTCCCTGTCCACCTGGCGCCGAAATTTCTGGAAAGTGAATTACGACCTACTAGCCGGAATTTCCGTTCCTTTATCTGCGACATTAATGCAGGTCGAAGCAACACGAGGTGCTCCACGAGTTCATGGCGCGGCTAAGACTGTCCATCTCCGACCCTCCACCTGTCGGCAGTCTGTCGACGCCGGACGGCCTCCTGAAGCTGCATGTTGAGCTGGCCTTCGTCTATGAGCTGAGCGGCCTCTTCTTCCTGAGGCCGGCAATGCCGCGATCCATCCGCATGGCTGCAGACTTGTCCTTCATGCGCGCGTCCGACTCATACCCGACGCCCGACCTCTTTTTCGAGGTAACGACCGCAAGTGGTCGCCACTGTGGAACCCACAGTCTTGGTGCATTGTGCGCAGTGCGTCGGCCACTGTAGCTTTTTATTTACCTTGTTTATTCAGAAAACTGCACGCACCCAAAGGGCGCTATTGTAGTGACGGGGGTGCATTTCGAACAATACAAGTAGGAGTTCAAAAGAAGGGGGGAAAACATGAAACAAAACCCTGATTAATTAGAACTGCGTAAATGTAAACAAGCCACACGTGTCATACATAAAAAAAAGAAAGAAATAGTGGAAGTGGATTCGCAAGACACATCGCTGCAGATAACACCTTCCATGCCGTGACCGTGAATCATGAAAAGATCATGTGGCGTCTAAGAAGCTTGGTAACTAGGTGTCGGGTGCGGTTACTACGGCATCGGGCAAGTTGTTCCAATGACCCATTGTGTGCGGGGAAAAATTATCATTTGAAAACCGAGGTGCGACAGCGTAGATCTCGAATTTTCCCGCGGTGATCTTTCCATGAGAATTGGTACATGGGGTGTTTTAAGCAACGTTGTTGATTAATTTGGAAGGTATCATGATATAACTGGTTCAAGAATTAAACCCTGGATATTAAACGGCAAGTTTCTAGTGATTCCCAAAATAAACATTTAAGGGCGGTTACGCTGGCGTTATAACGGTACGAGTTTGTACCACAATGAGAAGCGCGATTCTAAATTACTTCCGACTTATTAATTAGTATAATAGTGTCAGGATCCCAGTGTCAGCTGGACGTGGAAGTACCGATTTGATTCACAACCGATGCGTCGACTCTGCCATTTCTGTGAACGGAACATTGCGAAAGCTCTCGTATGTGCCGCCTCCGGTCTTCCTCAAATTTTGCAGAAGGATCGCATTTTTTCCACCGGATCGTTCAAAATAATACTCGGCATTGTTGCTTGCCTTGGTTGTCAAGAAATAACTGCGAATTTACGTTCATCTGCACGTCTCAGACGCCCCTTCCCCACCACTCATAATTGTAAGCGAATCTCGAAGGTTCTTTCCTGCCGTATTGCAGACTGCGGAGGTAACATTACAGGCGTGTTTCAGACATTACCAGCTCCGAGGAACGCAGACGAACACAAATGAACAGTTTTTCGCTTCACAAACCTGACAAGTAATTGCAAAAAGTTTTATATTTCTAAATAATGTCTTAAACACGTCAACTAGTATGTCACTTCCGTCGTGTGCAATACGGCATAGGATGGCCTTAGAGATTTGCTTCCTATAATTACTCGGGGTACATTTGACAGGCGGAGACGAAGACAAATTCGCACTGTTCTTGGCAAACTATAGACAAGTAACAACGTTATGTGTTACTTTGAATGATCCCGGCTGTAAAATGTCATTTTAACAGCGGAGCTTCTTAGTCGACCTTTCGCCGTCTGTACGGCGTCACGCAGGTCACGTGACCAATAGAGGATTAGAGCCGCGCTACAGTGCCTAGAATATACTTATAAGTTTAATCTAGGCACTGTAGTCTAGCGTGAAGCTGGTCATTTCGCTGCCGTTTCAGCTTTTTGTAGTTGTGCTAGCCGCGCCGGACGAGGGCAGGTCTCGTGACCAGCAGAGGAGAGGCGTGCTGGTGGAGGAGGCGACCAATGAGAGGCCGCGCTGGGCGCGAGAAGTACAGGCGATAAGAGTAGGTGTTTCTGTGCAGCGCGCCCTTTCGGATAACTCGCAGAGCTGCTGCCGACGCCGTCCGCGTTTCCCCGCGTTCGCGCTGAGCGCGCGCGGTGTCCGTGACTGCAGCCGATGCCTCTGGCGACTGCTCGGCAGGTTTCGACCAGAGAACTGGACACTCGTCGAGTAGCGTCGGAAGTCGCTGCCTCTTCTCACCTTGCAACATTTTAATATAACTTCCTGTTGTAGATTTGTGTTTACTTGTGTTTACGCAATTGGCATCACGTGCAACACATGCACATGTAACACTCGTAACACTCGGTATAACTTCGCTGTTCGACCATCTTCACGGAATGGAAGGGGGTGGTGTTTTTTTTTTTTCTGCAACATTTCAGCAAGAACGGAGCTGTCGGCAAGTGCAAATTCTTTGTTATACTATTGTTTGCGTTCAATAATGGTTGATCTAAACTTCACCGCAGTACAAGTATGTATTGTTGCGAGATTAAGCTCGCGAAGATAAAAATAATACCTACCAACTGCGGCCTCAGGTCCTGAGATTATGATAAAACGGATGGCGCAGCTAGGATCTCATGTGCGGTCCGTGGATTGGTGGTGCTAGGGCGTGCAGGGATGTGTTCGCGTACAAGATCGACTATCCGGTGATTCTCACTTTTCCCAACAAGACATTGTATACGCTTCACCGCAGTGCACAACGGTGATGCGGCGAAATTATATAAGCGCCTTGCCGCGACGTCTTCTTTGTTACGCTCTTGTTGTTGCCTGTCGAACCTCACGCCGAGTACACTGCAGCCTTCGCCTACCACCTTTCTTAATTTGCTGCGGCATATTAAGACAGTAATGTAATCTTTAAATGCTTGCTTAAGGTTCCACAGTACGCACACTAGCAACTCGCAACCGACAACCACGAAAGATAAGTCACAACTTCGGGAAAACAAAAGAGTAAAATTCGCACTGACGGTGCCTTCCCGGCGCACCCTCTCGCCCTAAGACGCCACCAGGGGAAAGCGTGGCGCTGCACGTTTCTGAAAAGGTCCATTAACCTAAAGCTTTTCACTGCAGCATCTCCCGAAGGCCCGACGTTGGTTTAGGACTTCGGGCCCAAGCAATCCCTCAGTCGCCGCCATCGCCAACCACCATCAATACCAGTGCATGTTTACTCTACGACACATTTAGTCTGTTCCGTACCTAACGATCTTCGGGCATGCGCGCTGTTCACTCGAACACGTGCAATACTGGCAGGTTTCACTTTTCTCGAGAGAGAGAGAGAGAAAACTGTTGCAGTTTTCGTAACAATAATCATGGAGACCCTCAATTCAGATTCTCGCTTGCTGCGTTCGCCAGTGCCGACTCGGTCAACTTAGCAAATAATCTTTAATTGGGGGGAGGGAGGTTTCTGAGGGTAGAAGTGGTGGGGTGGTGATAGCAGTGCCATCCAGAGTATATCTTCTGTCTTGGTGTTTGTTCGCAATGTTTACATATTGGAGGGGTTGAATCTGCTGAACCCCAGGTATACGGCGAAGTCTAGCAGGTGTTGGTAGTTGGTTTGTGCTTGGTCTTCTAATTGTGCCCTTCAGGTCGTAGTGTTGGCGCTCTTTGGCCATTCCTGGCCCTTTGGCCAAAGACTCCCACGCATCATCATCAGTTGTGTTCTGCACATGTTTTGGGGAACAATCGTGTGGCCCCTTGATACTGCCTTGATATGACATGCGCGGCTTGTAGTAGCGTCTGGGTAGAATTAGGGATATCCGACGCCCGTGGCAGCGTTTCTCGGGCAAGCTGGTCGGCCCATTTATTTCCAGATATGCCCGCGTGTCCAAGTACCAAAATGACATCTGTTCATTTTCTGCGGCAACAGTAAAGGATTTATTGCATATCAGTTGGTATAGGGAGCCCACTTGCAGTATTTTGCAAGCCCGTTTGGCGTATATGTAGATGATCATGGCTGTAGCAGTAGCTAGTACAGAAGTCAACACACTTGTCTAGAACACACAGGCCAAAGCAGAGCCTACGAAAGCTTAACCTGACCACTACGTCGAGAGAAATCAATGGAAACTAAATACAGTGACGCAACCTCACATACAGCCGATTTTGTGCCGCATGTCGTCTTCAGATATCGCCAGCACAGTCCTGAGAACGTGGTTCGCGCGCTCCAGAGAAGTGTGTTGACCTCTGTACATGCTGTACAGCCCAGTGGGGCTCCGTGATAGAGGTGACTTCTGCATATACGGGGTCACCAGCTGCGTTCGTTACAGCCATGGCTGCTGGCCTGCTGCCTTGTTGGCACTTGCATCGGTAAACGGGTGCGTGTGGCGCTGCATATATTTGTGGTGCTGTACGTGTTTTCAGTGCAAAGCATTTCTTGGCGAATATTTGCCACTTTGACAGTGTCTATCTATCTATCCATCTATCTATCTAGCCGCCTACGTCTTTGGGCTCTCATGGTCGTTTCGTTAACTTGGTATGTGTACCAAAATTGGCTTAATATGACAAGAGTGTATGACTAACATAAGTGATAGTTCATGACAAATGTCATGAGATGCGTGCCATGTAGGTCATGAAACAGCCGCCTACGTCTTGGTGCTCCCATGGTTGTTTTATAAACTTGGTAGGTACCAAAATTGGCATAGTATGACAAGAGTGTATGACGAACTTAAATGATGTCATGACATACTCGTAAATTTCATGACATGCGTGTCATGCAGATCATGACAATGACCCAGTGAAAAAAGATCAGCACTCGAAAACCACTGGCATGGGTTCGGACGTGGGCACTAAGTGAAGGAAACACTAAAGGATGATGGTAGAAGTCATTCATCAGCTTGACTCAGCAAGAATAACAATGACTCAGCTAAAAAAGAATAACTCTCAAAAGCCACTGAGATGGGTTCGGACGTGAGTACTAAGTGAAGGAAAAGGTTTGTGGAAGAAGTTGTAGTCATGAGCATGACTACAACTTTCGCTTGCGCTTTAAGGTTTCTTAGGCATAGCTAAGGGGACTCCTGAGTACTCATGATAATGACATAGGTGGCATGTAGGTAATGAAACAGCCGCCTCCGTCTTGATGCTCTCATGGTCGTTCCGCGAACTTGGTAGGCTCGCACACTGCTTCGCATAACATCGCTCCCTACAAGGCGTGGGATCTGCTGGCTTTTTGGTAGTATATGCTTATTTAGTTCATGTCTGCTTACGTTAAGGGATGGATGTATGTGTCTGGAAAGGGGGGCGATATGGTGAGTATATACATTGCAGAAGTGTCTGGAAGCATTTTAAATTCTGGTAATAGTTTGTTGAGGTGATGCCTATGGAGTGCAATTGATATAGCAATTATACGGACACTTAAGCATCGTTCGCACCGCCGTGCAGTCCCGGGCGCGAAAGCGCATGCGCGGCCGCGTGCTGTGCGTTGGATGTCACGTGTGTAAGAAGCCCGTACATATACCACACTGAATACACTCATCACGCTATTTCTATCTTCCTTAGTCCTTACCGCTAGCTTGCGGTTTCAGTGCTGTCGCTTTTTTTAACTGGCTGAGCTCGCTTCAACGTAATCTATGGCGGGTGTCAGGGCGAAGGGCCAGATTGCGAGGTGCGACTTTTGGGAGAACATGCGACTTTCGTAAGCGTGTGCGGCACATTCGAAATGTTCAAGGGAGCGGCAGCACAGAACGTGTGCTTTGGGAACTACGCGCGCTCCTCGTCACGGCAGAGTTGTGACGGCTAGTGCTCACGGTCATCGTGTGAACTCTAATAATTTTCGTCCTTACGTGCGTGACACCGCAGTTGTTTAGTTGGTCAGCGAATGTTGACTGCAATTTATAATTCCGATAGAACTACGAGTCTTACTTCGTGTAATACTCTAATACCGTAGTTATCGCTGTCAATGCACCGTTTTTAAGGGTGGAACGTGCGGCTTTTCTCACAAATGCGTTCACGCCTCTTTTGCGTATTATTAATTTGCGCTGTATAGTAAGACTTCGTTCCTTTCCCACGCCTCCACAGGATATGATGTATGTAAACGGTCATCACAACCCTGAGCTCGCCAAGAAGGGACTCGCGTTGCACAACACCATGACGCTCGCAGTTGCCACCGCGACCCGCCAACGGGACGACTCGACGTCCGGTCGCGCTCCTTACTTCGTCAAGGTCCTAGAGGTCTCCTTCGGTGGAGTCAGCGCCGGCGCCTTCGCGGCCGCCGTCGAAGAGAAGACCCCTTACAAGCGGGACTCGCACGTAGAGTTGGACCCCGTGATTCCCGGAGTTCTGGAGGTCGTCTGGAAGCGAGTGACCATCGCCGACCTCTACCACTGGACGAGCTGGCACGTCCTGGAAGAATGCGCGACGCACGTCGACCCGTTCATAGCGTCGAACACCGATAACGAGGCTCTCTCGGCGATGTGTATTAAGCGCGTCTATCTGGTGCTGGGACCTCCGGCTGCCGCCGTGGAGTTCTTTCGCCTCGTCACGCCGGAGGTCCAGGACAGGGTCTCGCGCCTCATCAGAAGCGTCGCCGAGTGCCTTGCGACGAAGGCGTCCCGCTGGGTTCGCGAGTTCGATGTCCAGCCGGTGGTAGGATTCTCGCCCTCGGCGAACACGGTGCAGACGCTGGACTCGCGTTACGCGTCGATTCCTGCCGGTAACGGAAGCTCCTTCCTTGCCGACTGGATACGCGCGGCCGAAGTGCGAAGCCGCAAGGTGTCGCCGGAGGACGCACACGTCGACGAGCTTCAGGTGGACGTGTCGGTCTCTCCCGAAGGCCACGTGGTTGTGCCCGCGCTCTTCGTGACCAGTCGGCTCTTTTCGACCGACGGCCCCTCGGCGGTCGACTACGGCGGGCTAGGACACATAGTCACCAGGAGCATGATTCGAAGGTGCCGCACAACCTACAGTCTGTCTCTTATTTTATTCATTTATGCCTCACAATAACAAATGTCTGTCTGTCTGTCTGTCTGTCTGTCTGTCTGTCTGTCTGTCTGTCTGTCTGTCTGTCTGTCTGTCTGTCTGTCTGTCTGTCTGTCTGTCTGTCTGTCTGTCTGTCTGTCTGTCTGTCTGTCTGTCTGTCTGTCTCTGTCTGTCTGTCTGTCTGTCTGTCTGTCTGTCTGTCTGTCTGTCTGTCTGTCTGTCTGTCTGTCTGTCTGTCTGTCTGTCTGTCTGTCTCTGTCTGTCTGTCTGTCTGTCTGTCTGTCTGTCTGTCTGTCTGTCTGTCTGTCTGTCTGTCTGTCTGTCTGTCTGTCTGTCTCTGTCTGTCTGTCTGTCTCATGAAAGGTGTCAAATCTTTGCATGAATTGTTTAATTGCTTGTTTGCATACCCGTTCCAAACACTAGATTGGTGGCATAATGATGCAACTTCTCCGCTAACAGGTCAATGTTTCGAGACCTCCGAGTTACTGAAGCATTCACACATATCTTTCACTGGCACACACGCAACGCTTACCCAAGGTCGACTACATGATTGCACACTTCCTTCAAGTGACTGTCGCTTCGGAACCTTCGATTATTTCTGTGCGCTGCGCAGATTCGTGCGACCGGACGCGCCCAGCGTGCTTCCGTGCGCCTCCGCTGAGGCCTTCGAATTCGACGGACTTCGCGGAAAACCTCCTGGCAGTACTCGTGCGTCCGGTCGACGTTTGAGTCGGCGAACGAGCCGGCCAAGCGTTTGCCCATGCTCGGTGTCCTCGATCCCGCTCTCAGGCTGCTGCTTGCCTTGGGCTGCCTCAAGGTACGCCGCACGAAACCTCTTTGGCGTCACGCCGGTTTCTCTTACAGCGCGATACAATGTTAGATGCAACATGCGAGACCTATAGGCATTTACTGAAATTTGGACCAGCCTCGGAAAAAGAAAACTTTCGGGAATCGGAAAAAAAAAACTTTCGTCGAATGGAAGCTTACCGAGAACTGTATACCGTCGAACAATCAACCAAGAAACAGTTGCGCCAACTCACTGACATGCGTTCGATATAAGTCCTTTCGCTGTACCCGATCATACAAGCTTGCCACATGCATACGGATTTTGCAACCGTTTATTGAATGCTTCGATATGCTGCTTGTTATGATTACTAGATATCAAGGATATCTAATTTCTAAACTTGCTTCATAATCTTTGACTTTGTAACCGTATTCTCGTTCAAGTGTTTTATTTGTGTTTTATTTATATGCCTTGTTTACTAATTTGCCGATCATATTTGAGCAACAATTATATTTGACATGGTTGTTCTACACATGTCGTAATACGGTTCTACCCGTGCTTAGTCCAAGTGTTTTATTTATAGGTTTTGTTTGCTGGTTGTGCCGCTGATCTGTGTCACTTATGTTTGTTTTGTTTGTTCCACACTTGCTCAACTACGAATTTTTAATGCCTTCCTTACTCAAAGCCCTGAAGGGGGCCTGTAAGGCATATTCAAATGAATGAATAAATAAGTAAATAAATTAATTAATGAGAAGTTTCTACACTAGCAATAGGACAATGATTTTTATATTTCCTACTAGGCTACTCACAATCTATTTCTATGATTGTATGGGGGATATGAAAAAAATTCACCGATGATTACGATACTCCCTAATGCGAAATTGTAGCGCAGCTCTGTACGCGTTTTAATTTCGCGATATGTTGGCTGGCGCGGACAATCTGTCTCGTGCGGCACGTTCCAAACGGAACGAAGTGTGGCGCGACTTCCTCGCTAGTCGGCAGATCGCGAGAGCCAGCGCGTGGCTGACGCGTCGGTGCGATTCACAGCAGCCGCCGCGGACAGACCTCCTAAAGGACTTTTAAGACCTCCGCTCCTACAGCGCTTTGGTGAACAGACGACGCGTGAGTGCCTCGATGCGCGCGCCCCCAAGAACGGAGCGGAGGTGAGCGAGCGCATCGAGACACCCTAACGACGCGCGCTACCCAGGCGCCATCTCGTAGCCATCGTCGCCATAGGCCGTCTTGCACAGCACTACGCTTTTAAGTGCGAAGCACTTTAGGGGCCCGGGCTGTCGTCGGCGCCCGTCGCGAGTGATCTGTCGTGATCACGCTCAAAAACAAATGCTCAAAACAGGGTCAAAATAAGTGCAGAAAACCGGTTGAAAATAAACTAACATGATTCAGAATAATTTAAAAGACAGGAATAATCAAGTATTACGCGCATTAATAAACAGAAATTCGTTAAAATTGTTTTTATCATCAGCAAAGGCTTTGGCTCCATGTGCGTGGTGGTTTGGCGCCATGTGCGTGGCGGTTTCCCGCCAGTTGTGCCTTAGCACAGGTGTCAAAACGGATGATGGATTGCTATAAAAACAAGATAAATTCAGGGTAAAACAAGATAAACACAAAGTAAATGCAAGGGAAACGCCGGGGCATCACTGCTTCGCACTTCCCCAGGTTTCACGTTAGTGGAGCTGCATTAGCGCTAGATTTGAACTACACAAGCGCAGGATGCACAATTTTTCTTCTCACGCTTTCGCCATACCCTCCTCTACCGCTTTCCCCCTCGCGCTCTCTTCGTTATCGCCATCTTTCATTGCCCGCTGTGCCAGTTCGCTCGGTTAACGAGCTACGACAATTCTACGAGCATGGTCAGCAGACTGGAAGCAGAAACAGAAGCACGAAGTGGACTATAGGACAGTGCTGGACCATGGACCGCGGTCCGATCTGAAGAAGAATGGGAGAGAAGACGACATATACATAAATCGGTTCGCGTGTCGTCTCGGATTACACGATCAAGATCAAGCCGTCATCTAGGTGAAGGGTATCGGTGATGCGTGATGTCACAATACTGTAAAATATAATACAAGAAACATAACTTTTAGTGCAATAAAATGCCTAATATTCGATGGTTAACGGGAACCACGCATGCTAAGGGCAGAAATTAAACGCACCAGTAGAAGACAGCAGGCTTAGCGATTCCTTTGACTCTGAACTCGTTCACTGCGACAGCAGCAATCTGCCGCACTGAAGACTACCAACGCAAGCAAGGCAGACGATTATTGCTGTGAGACAAGATAATCACCAAAGGGTACAAACTATTTAAAGTGTGTAGAAGCCAGAAGTTATCGGATTGTCGGCTTGGGGAAGAAATGAGAGGGGGGGAGGGGAGGGGGCTGCTAGGAAAGAGGGGACGGTCGAAGAACAAGGTACTATGCTTTCAAAGAAGAACGTTGAAAAACAATCAAACATCTGAAATACTTGAATGACAGTAACACATTCTGTTATATTAAGGGAAGAAAAGTGCCTAGATATGATTTGTGACTTTCTCTTGTGTGATATACGCAACTTTCTTTCTGTATGTACTGAATTGTATGTTGTGAAACTCGAAACACTTGTTGGCAGCAGGCACCACCAAGTTTCGATGAGACGTCCATAAATTTTATTCAGTTCATCCATCTATGCAGCATGCACACGCACTGAAAAAAAAATTGACAGTTCCCTTTAGCACACGCCAAAGAGGGTGAAGGCGAATGCCTGCGTGCTCAAGATACATTTATTAAATTACTTAACGTTCTCATTCGAATACGTCACTTATTGTTTTTTTTACCAAAGGTTGTGGGTTCGAATGCCTTAATTGACGTTACCATATTTAACTGTACCTTAATGAATTTATCATTAATTAACACCAAAAGGGGGGGGGGGGGTAATGCCTTGGCGTGTTGACATAAACATCTGTGCTACCTATCGCTTGGGTACACCACCATTAATTATAAAACTGGCGGATTCGGCTCGCACCTGTGCAGCTTGTTAGTTTAAAACCGGTCTTGAAGCCGCAATCTTCACTGCTTCCTTTCTTCCTTTCTCTCTCTATGTCTCTCTGTATTTTGTCAGGACTGTTCAGTACGCGGGAGGATGACGTCGAGCAGCTGCCGTGTGTCGGAGAGGCACTTGCAGGCGTTCGATGCCGCCTTCTCTTGCGCCTCCCAGCAGCACGGGTGCGTCATGCAGTGAAGGGACCCAATTTATTTCGCGACATGAAGCAGTCGAGACGCCCATTACAGTGTCCGGTCCTATACCGTGGCCTCCAGGAGCGTTGTGGGGCTCACAGAACTGTCACTATACTGCGCCCACCATCTGATAATAACGCTGATTGCGATCTCTACGTCCTTTATGTTTGCGATTTATGAACTAGCGTTGCAAATTGTGTGAATAAAGTGTATTTTTATCAGTGTAAGGAATGGCATAACGCGCCGCGAGCTTGACATACTCGTAAATAGAAGAGCGTTTTTGTCGTCGCTGTTGTTGTCGATGACGATGAACGCGGATGACGTGGATTTTGAATTGGGGTGACGACAATTAGTCACCTATAGGCTAAGCGAGCTTACAGCGAAGCAGTGAATGAGACTTACGCAACGGTTTTCGCCCGGCGGTGAAAGGGTTGTCGATATTAATTGTCCATCAAAGAATAACGCGCAACGCAACCAGCATAGGGGCCGCGAATGAGCTTTAAACGTAGTAATCCCTGTTTATATATATATATATATATATATATATATATATCACCAGCCGAAACGTTGCAAAATACACTGTGCTAATACAACGTACGTCGTCTTCTCTTTTCTTATATATATATATATATATATATATATATATATATATATATATAACGTAGAAACTCCACGAGTTATCTAGGTAAGCGTAAGCATTGTGCCACTTGCTCAACTCCACGCAGCGCGGTGTCATTATGCAAAACCACCACTACGACTGCTGAGAGGGATATGCAACGCCTTATTGATGGTTGATGCTTGTTTTGCTTGTTCGTTATTGAAACGTATCAGATATCTGTGTTGTACGGGTGCTGTATGCACTGTTCGCTTCACTTTGCTGAGCGCTTGTAGCCTCAGCCTTACGGGGGTATGAGCCATTGCATTTTTTACTTGCTTATGGTGATATGAACCATTTCATATCACCATATGAGGTTTCCTCGTTGGGTAGGCATATAAATGAGTGAGTAAAAACTTTATTGAAAATAAATCTGAAAGCAAGTTCTTTCGCATGCAGCAGGGGCGGATTCAGGGCAGGCTCCATGGGAGGGCTCTCATCAAGGAGGAGGAGAGAAAGAGAAGGCAGGGATGTTAACCAGAAGTGCGTCTGGTTGGCTGCCCTGCTCTGGGGGACGGGAAAGAGGGAATAGAAAGATGAGATAGAGACATCTAGGAAAGAAAGGGGGAGGCTCGCTGCATGGTTATATTGTCAGCGCTGCAGTGCTGGAATTCTCAGGGAGGGCCCTCCCCCCCAGCCCCTCCCCCGCCCTCTGGATCCGCCAGTGGCGTGCAGCAGTGAAAACTTTCTTGCCTTATTATTCTTTGCGGTGCGCTGTTCACAGGTGGTCCTGCTTGCCACAAAGGTTCATCCATGCGTTCATCCATGTTTCTTTTGTGAAACCCAAGGTGATGAAGCACGTTTAAATGAGGTTCTCGCTGTTTTTCATGAGGGTTGGTCTTCGCAGGTGCCCCCAGTTCATAAAGTAAACAATTTGTATTGTGAAGCATAGTCAGCCACAAACATTTAAAAATGCCTGCGGCAATCTGTCATGCTTAGCTAGCGCGTCTCCGGGCATAACATCAGAAGCTGAACAGGAACGTGTTGATACAAATAAGCTTTGCTTTAACATCTTGATGTATTTAGACGAGCAGTAACTTCGCACATTGTTTTCATTCGTCGGAGACAGCAAACGCGGCGCTCGCACAACGCTCGCTCTGTGTTTGTCGTCCGTGTTTGTCGTCTTGTGCTGTTGTTTTTTTTTTTTTTTTTTTTCTCTTCTTGTCTCCATCCCTTGCGCTGGCCCACCTGTATGAATCCCTTCTTAAGTATGGTAAGGAGTCATTCGTGCTCTGGAAATGATTTGTATTTATCCGAGTTCACGGGCTGGCAACAGGCATTTACTTTTTTCCGAGAGCATGCACTATGCGTTTGCGCTGTTCTGTTGTCAATTTTGGTAAACGGTGAAGACCTAACGTATGCCTGGTTCTTGGTGGTTTAGCTTCTTGGCAGTCTTACTTGCTGCACGGCAACCGAAAATTGCACAGATCGGCATGATCGCGATGCGTGTAGGAACCTCGGATCAACGACACAGCAGCGCAAGCAGCCGTGTATAGGCCGCAGGTATCCAGCAATGGCGGACGCACTTGCGGAGTGGACCAGAAGCGACGCATGTTCAAACTATGTATAGATATAATGGGTTATCGCCGTTCAATGCTGCGGATATGACAAGAAGGTTCACCAGCACAGCTCCGACTGCAGACGAAGCCAAGAATTAAGGATTCCAATGTAGGGCTCTTTCGTTTCAGCATCAATGGTAGCGCAAGATTTTTTCTCCAACTTCTCAAGAAGTGCACATCTAAACTACAATCATTTCTGTGTGATAGCAAATCCTTTCGACTATTTTTCACAACAAGCACGAATTCTTATTTCTAACTGTGGTGCCTGGGCCACGCGGGGGTACAGGGGAACGAAAAGGCTAACGCGTTAGCTCGTGGGTTTACTAACCGTTGGGATCTGGGGCGACGTAGGTTGGTGGTCTTACCCGACTCCTTTCCTTGACTACAAGTAGCGCTGATTTTTCGGGGATGCACTGGAGACCGCTTCTTGAGAGGTACTATTCTATCTGATCGATTGCCTCTTGGAGGGTAGTACTTTGCTGTCGGCCGGTTATGGACGCTATTGTCCATAACGTTATATCGTCTGCGTATATTGCATGGCTTAAACCTTCGATGTCATCGAGTGGTTGCGGGAACCTAATCATGGCAAGATTGAACAGCGAAGGTAAAAGACTGACCCTTGTACGTGGAGTTCCTTGTTGGGCATTTCGAATTTGTCGCCTCGGATGTTGCCGATACTCACCGTAGCGGTGCGTTCTTTGAGAAAGTCCTGTACGTATTGGTCCGTACAGGTCCGGATTCTGCAATTTGTGTCTTGGAGATTCCGGAGGATTGCTTCATGCTTCACATTATCGAAGGCTCCTTTTACGTCTATTGCTAAAATAGATAACTTTTTGTGGCGTTCCAGGTAGTCCAAGAGGTCTTCCTTGAGCGGTAGGAGAATATATTGTGCTGAGAGGAGCTGTCGGACGCCAAACATTGCCAGGCATAAGTCCCGAGTCTTCGAGGTATGTGGCAGAGAT
The DNA here is from genome assembly GCF_013339745.2 of Dermacentor silvarum. Classification (NCBI taxonomy): domain Eukaryota; kingdom Metazoa; phylum Arthropoda; class Arachnida; order Ixodida; family Ixodidae; genus Dermacentor; species Dermacentor silvarum. Next base: position 222,044,227 of record NC_051157.2, read on the forward strand.
CGCACCGTGCGAAGCAAACGCGTGAAGGCATTCTGCTTCACGCTGGCGTGTCTTTCACCGGAGCAAAGCGAGATTCGCCCGGCGACGTCGCTGCTTTTCTACGCCTGTTAGAGCAGCAGTTGTCTTAGGTGGTGCCATCGCAAGCGAAGCAGTAGGCGATGCACTGCTGTTGCACGTGGAATCCGCAATCCGTAGGCGACGAGGCGCCAAAGGCTAATCCGACGCTAACTGCCTACACGAGGCCACAGAAGTGCATGCATTTGTCTGATCTTCGTGGTTGTGTATTTAGACGTTATTGTGGCTTTGTTTATCGCGCTTCATATACCTTTATCGCTGTAAACTTCAGAGCAATCTATACCTTTCCAAGTGCAGAACACGCTGCGATCGCGCACAATCGCTACTAATTACAACGGTTCGGCTTGTCGAGGTGGTCAAATCGAAACGCGCCAAGCGTCTCAATGCACTGGCTTGCCCGCGATAAATTCATAAGGACGTCTTATGTCGCTTGTCGATGCTTGTGTCCGTGGCGTTTTTTTTTTTTTTTTTTTTTTTTTTTTGTTTACAGTGGAGCTGTCTTAGCCGGCCGTAATGTGTGCCGCCTGCCACTGCGTTGCCTAGCAACCACCTCGCGGAGCGTCGCGCCCTATGCTCGGGTGAGAGAAAGAGAAAATGAGAGCGAGAGAGAAACAAATTGTAGCAGCACCAACGAGGCAACGCGAAGAGGTGCTGCCGACGCCATCCGCGTTTCTCCGTTTCCCCGCATTAGCGCCGAACACTCGCGGTGTCCGTTAGGGTGCCTCGACGCTGGGCATCGAGGCACCCTAGTGTCCGTGACTGCAGCAGGGGCCTCTGGCGGCGGCTCGGCCGAGCTCCCACCGCCGCCGGCGCGCTACTGCGCATGCGCCGTGACGTCATCCCGGCTTGTCTGCTGCGCGCCGCCCGTACACTGTGCATAGCTTTCGCCCCACTTCCCCTACGAGTGCTCGGACTGCAAGTGCTTCGCGAAGCGTTCCCCAAACCCACGGACCACGAGGAAATACTTATACACTTCGTATAACTTAGCATCACTTCGTATAGCCAGGACCAGCTAGGAACCGATCAGCTCCGCTGTATCTTTAACCTTGCGCCACTAGTGCAAGCTACCCCAATTTTTTATTTATGCGTCCGTGGTGTAATGGTTTCAATATCGGGTTGCTCTGCTAGAGGTCCTGTGTTTCTCTGCTATAGGTCCTGCTAGAGGTCCGAAGCGCTCCCTGTCGGCGTTCGTTAGTGTCACGATGCAGTACTTCGCTTCACCGCTCCTACATGGCGGCGCTGGAGCCGACGTCACATCCGTTACATCCGTTGGCGGAAATCAGTCGTGAAACCCCGCATAAAACACTTTCGTGTTAAAAAACAAACAGCAAGTCATGTCTTAATTTCGGAGAAGAAATTTATTGACATTAATTCATTCAGTGCACGAAAGTGTAAGGACACTTCCGTCGAGCTTGCACGAGGCCGGTCGTTATTTTTTTTATTATAAACCGTCACTTGTTCTTGAGGCTGAGGCGACACGACCAATCTACGGAGCCGTCGCGATGGTGACCGCGTCCAGCATCGGTGCCACGAGTAACTTGACCTTTCGCACGCATCTCTTTTGAACTGCGTCGCATTCGAAGCCTTGCGGACAGCACTGGTCTCTGAAGGGGCAGCAAGTCGCCTTACTGTACGGGCAGCACAAGTACGTGCCGGAGGCACTTTTGCAGCAAGTCATCGATCCTGGACAAGTAGTGTGATCGGGGCATGCGCCTGCAAGGTAGAACAAGAAAGTCACAGGACTGCGCAGCACACGCAGCACAGTCACAGCGTAAGCTGGTGGAGCGGCTCAAGAGTAGCTCCAATTTCGGCACTACGCACACCAGGGTCTTCGCGACAAAGTCTGTTCGCCTCGTTTTGGCGAGAACGATCTGAACTGTCCGCCCGGCGTCGACGACGAGCTGCGGTTTCTAATGTTCTGTGCAGAGCAGTCTGCTGAGCCCGATGATGCCTGGTTGTAGCCACGCACGTAGCTCTACGATTCGCTTCTGCAGCATCGGTTCGTGCCTTGCGAGGAGACGCCATAACGTGTACCGAAGATTTATCCAGTATACGTGGCGCACATCTCACATAGGAATCGCATTGAATGCGCGCCTCGTGTGAATCGCATCTCGTCGTCTGCGCCTGCGCACGCTGCGTTTGCAGGCCCTTAACTAGATGGCGCCACCATACTGGCGGAGGCCATTATATGCTTAAAATCGGATATATTGGCGGGTTTGGAAGTTAACCAAAGATCGGTAGGCCGGTTGGCTTTGGGAGCACACGGTAATACGACAAATGAGGCAGTGCATGGAGACATGGGTTGGGCCTCTTTTGAAGTCAGAGAAGCACAAAGCAAAATTAGTTTTGAAGAAAGGCTCAGGAACATGGATGAAACTAAATGGGCGGCTAAAGTGCACAAGTATCTCTACATGAAAAGCGTGGACACAGAATGGAGGAAGAGGTCAAGGAAGTTGGCAACCAAGTACAGGATAATCGAAACTGCAAATAGACAACCAGGGGTCATCAGAAAGAAAGTGAGAGAAATAGAGACCGTGAATTGGATGCAAAGAATGGAAACGAAAAGGACAATGGAGATTTACAAGAATGAGAAGAAAGAAATTAGAAGGGAAAATCTGTACGATAACACAAAGGGCAGTGCCTTGCTATTTGAGGCTCGAGCCGGTTGCCTAAGGACGAAAACATATCGGAACAAATATTCGGAACTAGATGAGACATGTGTATGCTGCAGTAAAGATCCAGAGACCACTCAGCACATCCTAATGGAATGCGACGGGATCCACCCAGCGAGAACCGTAGGTAACGTGCAACTCCCAGAAGCGCTTGGGTTTAAAGTGGAAGGAAACATAAACAGATCAGCCGTAGAGATCAGCAAGAGACGATTAGAGTACTGGTGGAAAAAAAGCAGGGAAAAGATGGATACGACCTGATCTCTTAAAATCATAGGCAGCGGTACAAGCTAAATTTTTGAAAAAGAAAGATAATGAGAGGTATACAAAAATGCTAGATAAAGAACATGTGTAGTATACCTGATTAAATCAAGCAGGCTAGGTGACCATTTGTCGCCACCCCGTTTCAAAGGGGATGCCAATAAATCATCATCATCATCAGGCTGGGGATCACATTTTTCTTTTTTTTTTATTGCGCGCCTCGTCTGAATCGCATCTTGTCGTCTGCTCCTGCGCACGCTGCGTTTGCAGGCGCCTTACCTAGATGGCGTCACCATACTGGCGGACGCTCGGGTCGTCTCCGCCTGTGCGCGTGCCTGGGGAGCATCTATAGCGCATTTTTCCGCGGCCCGATAGCAAGCGCTTGCGTGGCTCAGTGGTAGAGTATCTGGCTCCCACGTAGCGGGCGCGGGTTCGATCGCGGCGGGAACCGGGTACTTTCTTCGCATTTCCGGCGATAGCGGTTACTGTTCCCAACGGCGGCGGCGGCGGACACCATGGCGAACCAAAACGGCAATTGGAATTAGCCCATAACAGCTTACGCTGTAAAAAGACGTGTAATGAATGCTGGATTGCGCAAGCGCGTCACAGAGGCAAAATTCCAATCGCGAAGGTAACGAAAGCGCAAAACATATTACGCTAAAACACTGACTAAAGGACTTGGCAAATCAGTTCAGCGGAAGCCAAGGTGGAGGAAAGTTTATGAAACGGAAAAAGCTAACGGACGATTACGACACTCCATTATGCAAAACTTGAGCGCAGCTCAATGCGTGTTTTCATTTCGCGATATATTGAGTCATCAGCAGCGCCACGACGCGCGGCGTTATACTGTACAATACTACAGACCGGCCACACAGTTGCCGCTTCCCCGCAACTGCAGCTTGTGCAACCGTACTCTTTACTGCGAAGCGCTTGCGGCGAACGCTATGCGAGAAGGCGAGCTTTCTGGTTCCTTTTTTTTTTTTTCCGCTCGACCGCCGCTGCCGCGGATGCGCTCCTCTGGCGCCATTTCGTAGCGGTCATCGCCCGTCCTGCGTGGCACTACGCTTTTCCTCTCACGCTGCGCTCCGCAATCGCCTTCATCTTTTGATCTGCTCGTTCGCTCGGTTACGCAAACGCTCGCCGCAGCAATGGTCGCCTAACAGCTGTGCTCTAAAGCAATGTCATCCACAAGACTGCAAAGCACGAAGCTACAAAGTAAACCCATATAAATCTTCTGGCAGTGTGTCCGACGAATTTGTATCACCGTGGGAGTACCTCAAGGCGCTAACCTTGGGCCGTTGTTGTTTCTAGCTTTTATCAATCATTTGCCGCTACATGTCATGAACTCGAGGGTTTTGTTGTTTGCAGATGATTTACAATTATTCCGTAAGGTTGAGAACAGGACTACCGCCGTTTGCAAGCTGACATTGGCAACATTGAGAAATGGTGTTTGATAAATAGGCTTAAATTGAACAATAAGAAAACTTATGTTTTGTCTCTTACTAGAAAAAAACGACACATTCATGTTTGATTGTACTCTTCTTGGCGGAAAAATATCTCGTGCTGCCCGTGTACGAGACCTTGGTGTTATTGTTGACTCAAGGCTCGATTTCCGGTTACATGTATCTTCAATTGTATTGTTGCGCATTGAGACATACTGGTGTTATTTCTAGGTTAAGAAAAAAATTTCGTCGATACGAGTGTCTGCGCGCTCTGTACTGTGCTCTCGTGAGACCACCTCCTTGTTCGCGTTGGTAGCCTGGAATAGGGTCTGCGTCGGCTATTCCAACCGAATCGAAAGTGTTCAGCCTAAGTTCGTAGGCATCCGTTATGATAGATATATTGGTCAACGTCGTCGAAATATAACTATGATTCTCTCCTAGCAGATCTTAGTATGTCTACTCTTTATGACAGGCGACTTGTGCGGGACATGCAGTTTCTTTATAAAGTTGTGCGTGGCTCCATAGATTGTGACCAGTTATTGATGTCACTGCGATTTCGCGTGCCCCATGCGAAAGGCACCAAATGTTCTGATACATTTTATCCTAGATGCGTGCCATTTGCCCCATGACTCGTTTGCAGATCACTTATAATTCATGCTTTCATAGCACGGAAATATTTTCCTAAACTGCTGTCTTTCATCGCTCTTTTTAGGTGGTGTTTTATTTTCTATATTTTCTTTTTTTCTGTAATGTATCTGGTTCATGTCATGGTGCTTGTATTTGACTTTGTGTGTGCTCGTTTAGGTCACTGGCTGTTGAGGCACACTCAATATATATATATATATATATATATATATATATATATATATGAGTTTCTCAGTTGAAGAATTCGTGCTGGTCCGGCGGTTGAACTCGGAACCAGCGCATTTCCGGGGCGGTCGCTCTACCATCTGAGCTAACCAGGAGGCAAGCAGATTGCAGCGCGATGCCGAATTAACCGACAACTTGAAGCACAGGGACGCAGAATATAGTGAATCAACTCTGCAGAGTACCACAAGGTGGATGAAGGCTCATGTAAGGGAAAATTGCCATTCACCCGATTCACAACTAAATGATTCAGACTTATAAACCGTATTCTTGATATCCCGGCTGCGGCGGCCGCATTTCGATGGAGGCGAAATGCAAGAACGCCTGTGTGCTTGCGTTGTAGTGCACGTTAAAGAACCCCAGGTGGTCAAAATTAATCCGGAGCCCTTCACTACGACGTGCCTTATAATCAGAACTGGTTTTGGCACGTAAAACCCCAGAAAGAAGAAGCGTATTCTCGATAACAGTGTGCGAATATTCGAAATTTCTAATACGAATGGAATAGTTCCCTAAATTCGATTCGTATTCGAGGCTAATTCGATGTTGTCGAATATTCGTTTCTGTTCGAATAAAGGGATACCAATACTTATTGTAGTCTCGAGCGAAGGAGATCGACGCACGTGAGGACTGTTCAGAATGACTTTGCTGTCGGAGAGGCGACAGCATAAAACGGTTATTTCTCACAAGCTCTGCAGTTGACCGGACGTCCTGATGTGAACGGCATTCCATGCATATGTCAAGTAATGTTTGTAGGCCTCAATTTTAGCGTGTTGGCTCCACACAAAATTTATATGACGTTTTGTTTAGAAATTAGAAAGCAATCGCTGTTTGATTCTATATTCAAAGATTATTTTTCGAGCAGTACTCGATTCGATTTGGAACGTTCGAGTACCCCTAATGCTAAAACATTGCTGAGCTCTAAGCTACACTTATATTCAGCATATATTATATGCACTCGCATTGAAGAAAGTTTAGTTGCTGAATACGCTAGAGGAAAATGGATGCCAGCGGCGCCCTTCGACTGATCTTGCAACTTCGCGTCAAGAAAGTTTTACCTTTGCGTGATACGTGATACGTCAGGCCCTCTGCGCATGCTCTGCCTTTCCGCGGAATCGCGGTTCTGATGCGAGATATCAACATCTTTGGCATACCGTCACGACCTACTGTGCAAGAGCGTAGAATGGTACAGTGAAGAATTGGATATTTAGAGCATTCCCATCTCCGACGCTAATGCTGTGGCGCCATCTGATAGGACGCAATCAAGACACTTTCCCGGCCCTGTGTTGTTTCTTTATGCCCAGAGCGTTATCACAGTCGATCTCAACAATAACGATAAAACGACGCTAATACTTGGCAGCAAGGGTGTCAAGCCCGACGCAACACGCCGAACGAGCTGGCGCCCCAACGGGAACAATAGGCCGACGTAGACAGTGCTCGGAGGACTGAAGAACGATCGGGCTGGCGCCGGCGGGGCGGCTGCAACCAGAGTCGGCGGCTCAACTTGCGGAATAGCCAGACTACTTGCCACGCACCGTACTTGCGCATTCTTTCGGCTTGGTGCTTGTGTTTCAGAGAGGCAAAGCGTGCCTGGCCACGAAAAATGCGTTCGCCATCCGGCGGTCTGCAGGCCATCTGCTGGGTTCATCACCTCCAAGCGAACGGCGTTTATGTTAACGCGATGCGGAAGAAGTGGATTCCTGGAAACGCGACCTACGGTGGTGTTCGACTGTTCATACCCAAGAGATCCTAACTGTGAACCCGAATATCCTTTGTACGTACAGCCACTAGTTACGAGAACGAACAACAAGAACCGGCATAGCAGTTCTGGTTCACACGCCGATCTGAGCCTGCGGGGGCGCACGAAGGCGGCAGTTATCGGTGACGTACCAGAAGTAATGATGGTTGCGGTTATGCCGCGGAAGAGACTGCTGCCCAGTCTAAGACCAATGGACAACTGCTGGGACAGACTGCGTCAAGACCGGCTGTAAAGTAATTAAGAAATTAATTAGTGAATTTTTAGTAACTATTTGAATGTGTTTTGATTTCTCGTGCTAGTATATATATATATATATATATATATATATATATATATATATATAAGCTCCGCTTCTTAGAATATTCCAGCTCAAGAACAAGAATTATGCTATCTGCCACAGGCGAGTTTTAAACATTCCATATAACTTAAAAATGATGATGAAAACATTTTTATTTACAGGTAAAGGAAAATTGGGAAGGGGCCCTTAGTCCGGGGCTCCTACGACGTTTTCGGCGATGGCCCGTGCCCGGCGGACCTCGGGGGGTGCCGTCGCGAAGGACGCCTTCCCCCTGCTCTGTGGTGCGGGATGCAATAAGGATACTGGAAAGGGAGGGGAGGCAAGGAGCGGTGCATTGTACTGTAACATGGAAGGTCGTGGGGGAAACGCCACATCCTGGACACGCGTATGGGTAGCGCGTGGGGTATAGGATGTGCAGGAAGTGGAGACTGGGAAATGTGTGGGTCTGCATTTGACAAAGTGCGACCGCCTCCTCCCGAGTGAAAGATGCCGGTGGAGGTTGGTACAGCCGACGCTTGCTTGTGTAGTGCTGTGTAATCTCGTGAAACGATCACCCTGTATATCGAGACCAGCGCCTACAAATCCCATACAAGTGAGGGCTGAGCCTTTCCATTGTATGCTCACATGGTGATCAATTTAAGAATCAATCTTTCGGTAAACCCCCTTGTCTTGCTATCAAGCCTCTAAATTGGTTTGCGCATTAGCTCGTTGGCACTGGAGGGATGCTCACCATTCACGAAGGGTTCGATGTGTTGTGGAGCAGTCACGTTATGTTTGACGCTTTCAACCACGGCTACACTGTAGCCGCTGCTGTGCTGAACGCACTTGACTGTGGCGCTCACGTCACAACGGTGACCCTTGGGACAGCAGTGCTTGTGGTCAGCGCAGCAAGTGGCTTCCGAGTATTCGCAGCAGTTGTAATGGACGCCGGTCGCGTCGGGGCAGCAAGTCTGGTCTCGAGTGCAGTAGCTCTTGAAGCCGGGGCAGAAGACGTCTTCTATGCAAAAGCAAGTGAGTGAACGAGTACGAAGAAAAAAAAAAAAAAAAGACGGCCTCATTGCATGGTGACGTGTTCTAAGGAGCAGGTGTGAAGGTTTCTAATCTTTTTCTACGTGCTAAAGCAGGGGATTTATATGCTCTGCGTTTCCAGCGGCATCTATCATGCACTTGACGAATGGTAGCTGTTGCCTACGCGACGAAGAAAAAAAATTTAGTTCCACGCTTGTGAAATCTGATGAAATAGCGGAGCTCTGCAAGCGTGGGTGTATAGCGTTGCTGGTATGACGCTCGCCTTCGGACCGTGAATACCGTGGTTCAAATCCCGCCTCTCTCTCTTTCTTTCTCTCTCTTTCTCTATATCTCTGTGTTTCTCTTTCTCTCCCTTTCTTTTCCTCTCTCTGTGTGTGTCTCTCTCTCGCTCTCATTTTCTCTTTCTCTCGTCCATAGTAAGTTGTGTTACAATCGTCGGTACAACGCAATAAAACGGTTCCCATAAATGCATGTTCTGCAAGCGTGGGTGTATAGCCTAGTTTTTTTTTTTTTTTCCAGTTCGGCTACAAGCCCAAATAGGTGTTTGTGATCACAGATCACACTCGTTTTTTCTCCGTTAAAGCATCCAACATTGACATCACATCTTCATCACAAAGGGGAAAAAAAGAAAAAGAAAGTGTATAGCTTAGTGGTTATGACGCTCGCCTTCTGACCGTGGGTACCCGGGTTCGAATCCCGCCTCGCCAAGAAAGTTTATTGTTTTATTTATATCTTTATTTCTCTCGCTCTCTGTCTGTCTGTCTTTCTTTCTCTCTCTGCACCTCCTTTCCTCATTTCACACGGTCTCCTCTTGGCTCGAAACTGCGAACACCATCGCTCCGTAGGGATCAACCTCTACCTTAAACAGCTCCGCTGTTAAAAGAAGACTAAGGGAGAGCGTCACGTGACAAATTTGAAGCCTTGTCATTAAACAAAAACAAAAAAAAACCAAAGGAAAGGCTCATGGGAAATAGGCCCTAACCACGTGATAGGCTCATGGTAATTTCTAGCCGCCGAGCGTGCTGAGAGAACAATTACCAGAGGGAACTGTGGCTCTAAGGCCCACGGAAGCTGCAAGCAAGGCCGTTCATCCACCATGAGAATGATGGGTAGTAACATGGATTTGCCTAAACTTCGTCCTTCTGGCTTTAAATGGCTTCCTGACTTTGCACAGTGGTGATCTTTAAGAAAGTACTGCGTTATAAATAGTTAAATAAGCATTATTAAAATTGTCCTACGGCAGGATTCGAACGCAGGACCTCTAGCACAGAAGCCCGGTATTGAAACTATTACGCAACGGACGCATGGACAAGCGGAACCACTGGAATTAGCATCGATTATGCGTGCTTGCAGAGTCTTATTACCTTCTGCAGCGTAAAAAGATATAAATTGGTTTGAAATTTAGTCTAATTTAGGCCCAGATGAAGCGTAATAAACGAAGCCGCAGGAGCGTCTGAATCCACAAGCACGAAGATCAGACAAATCCACGTGTGCTACCCATCATTCCCGTGGTGGCTGAAGGATCGCAGTGCCAGAGTTCCCTCCAGTAATTGGAGGAAGCTCTGTGGCTAGTACACTCCAGCGAGGACCGATAATAACGAGGGCGTCACTAAAATCTACCTCACATAAAGAAAAGATGTCTTGAAAAGTCCGGAAACCTTAAAGGGCCTATTTCCCAAGAGCCAACGCGCAGACAAGACCCGAAAAGTGGCGTCATATGACGTTGGCTTGACGACACTAGCCGCCTGACATCATAATCACTCCTAGTCCTTTTTTTTTTTTTCCTCCACGGTTGCCCACTGTGTTTCGCCGCATACCTGTCTTTTCATACCTGCCTTTTCTTTCTTTCGTTTTTTTTTTTTGCGTTATATTCAACGTATGGCACACCATAGCCTAAAATACGAACAAGTGCAAGCACTATACGTACAACTTCCAATAGAAAGTAAAATTTTGATCGATTAAACCGAGGTCAGTTCACATGGTCGAGGAGGCGAGGCTGAAATACGGTTTCAAGCAGCGACATCAATTATGGTCGTCCGATTGAAGCGCGACTACATCTCGCCGGGCAAAACGCTAGTTGTTGAAAATTATGCATCCAATACGTCTCCAATGGAAACATTTGAAAAAGTACCGACAATCCATTAGAATAGGAAAATGTGAAGTCACAGGCATTTTGCTTTGATCCACGAATAATTATGAATTCGAAACTGTGCAGGCTTTCTGAAGTTTGCTCGTGGCGATGCGTGCTGAGATATGCCGAGATTGTATTACCGTATTTAACAGTGTAATGTCGTCAAAACTCTTATGCGTAGCCATAAAAAGTAATGGCTAGAAATATAGCGTTAACCTTATGAGATTTGATCAATAACTTTAGTTCTGTACTACCTTTTCACCAAATGTTATGTTTTAGCTATGTCTTCAGTACCGGAGAAAAAAAACTGCAGGTGACACGCGTGCTGTGTTAGTGAAGGTTAAAGTGTCGTTTTTTGTGAATCATTTCAATGTAATGTTGATTTTATCTTAACACCGATTAACAGCTTTGTGTTGGTACTAATGACACATGCATATGCTACTTCGTTCAAAACCTGGGTGAACTTATTGCTCTGAATTCATGCAAAACTCTCAAGGCTCACCAGTGTAATGTGTGCCGTTATAGAATGAGGTCTATAAATATGGATGGGAGTATTCACGTTAGATAGCGACGCGATGTTGTGGCGAATGTTCATTTACTACGCTTAATTTGTATTGTGTGCTCAGTGTATGCGATGTTATAGTGATGTGATGTGAGCTGGCGCAGTAGACTACTTGGCGCTACAAGCCTCGAACGGCAAATGTTGATTTTTTTTTCCGCCGAGAAGTTGGCCCCGCGAAAAGTAGATGGCATTACCGCGCCTCCACAAGCCGCCATTGCAGGACGTATGGGCTTCTATGGCACCTTCGCTACCATGCGCACACATCATCATCAGCCTATATTTATGACCACTGCAGGACGAAGGCCTCTCCCTGCGATCTCCAATTACCCCTGTCTTGCGCTAGATGATTCCAACTTGCACCTGCAAATTTCCTAACTTCATCACCCCACCTAGTTTTCTGCCTTCCTCGACTGCGCTTCCCTTCTCTTGATATGCACTCTGTAACTCTAATGGTCCACCTTATCCATCGTACGCATTACATGGCCTGTCCAGCTCCATTTTTTCCCTCTTAATGTCAATTAGAATATCAGCGATCCCCGTTTGCTCTCTGATCCCCACCGCTCTCTTACTGTCTCTTAACATTAGGCCTAACATTTTTCGTTCCATCGCTCTTTGTGCGGCCTTTAACTTGTTCTCAAGCTGCTTTGTTAACCTCCAAGTTTCTGCGCAATATGTTAGCACCGATAGAATGCAATGATTGTACACTTTTCTTTTCAACGACAGTGGTAAGCTCTCAGTCAGGATTTGGCAATGCCTTCCGTATGCACTCCAACCCAATTTTATCCTTCTGTGAATTTCCTTCTCATGATCAGGGTCCCGTGTGAGTAATTGACCTAGATACACATACTCCTTTACAGACTCTAGAGGTTTACTGGAGATCCTGAATTCTTGTTCCCTTGTCAGGCTATTTAACATTATATTTGTCTTCTGCATATTAATTTTCAATCAATGTGTACATGTACCTTGGATTAAACCATGGACACCGAGATTCGTTGGCGCTTGTAGCCTGATCTCCTAAGCCATCGCTAGTCGCACGACACAGAAGTTTCACGAGACACTGCAAACGCCAAGCATAATTTGAAGTCCGAACTACACAGAGGTTAACACGAAGATGGAGACGTTGAAGTCGTCGACATGGTAGAACTATTTGTTCAAATACACATGAATGTTTGCTTCGTTTGTCAATGTGTAACCCACATTCATGCTTGTATTTACCATTCTTATATGTATCATATCTGTGTCGCCGTTCACGTGCTGTAACCATAGCACTGTAGCAGGGCAGAATATCCGTCAAGAAACATAATGGCTTTTTGGCTCTTTCCGACATGATGTGCGATATTTATGTTCGAATGTTTCTGGAGCGAATGTTTCGACAAGATTCATGTCGAAACGTTGACTCTAGAAACTTGAGATGGGATCTAAAGCTTCCAGTTGAAGGAGTACTGACATGATATTTCGGACTCATTATTTGCTTCCTTAAATGAAAGTCTTGGACTTCTAATTCGTAGAAAAAAAATATTTGCAAGCCTCACAGCATCCTAAATAATTTAATATGCCGTACAGACTCGTGTAAGGGCCGCACAAATGTAAGGGCCGCACCCCCGTCTTGGCAGGCCACAATTTGAGGGGAAAAAAAAAAGTTCAAACGGAGACGCACTCGCGTTCGGTGCTCGAATGCCGCGACCGCGCATCGGAGAATTTTCGCGTTGTTCGTACTTCCCCGTGTCGCTACTCTATGGCTAGAGCCAGGGTGTGCGCAAGATCCGGGGTGTACAAAAGTCGCCGGCTGAGCCGCCACCATTGTGACCAAAATGTTTGGTGCCGTGCAAGTGCCGCACATCGTCAAAATTGTGAATAAAAAGTGCGGCCCTTACGCGAGTCTATACGGTAATAACTTTTCTAGAGCCAGTTTCGGTTTCGTTTCTACTGTATCGTTACGCCATGACGCGCAATGTAGTCACGTGATTGGAGGGCGTCGTGAGGTTTTCACACTCGCTCCGGCTCCCTCGGTCATCTGGTAGGCTTACCGTTGGCATAGGTGGCGATCTCTTGAGCAGCAGTGGATTTGTGCACGCCATTTACTGCGGCTACGCTGTAGCTGATGTCGTCCTTAATGCATGACGGGGTCGCGTTGGCATTGCAGCGGTGTCCCTGAGCACAGCAGGTTCGGTGGTCGCTGCAGCAAACGGCTTGCGCATAGGGACAGCACCAATAGTGACGGCCTGTCTCGTCGTCTGGACAGCATGTCCGGTCGCCTCCACAGTACGTCTTCCTGTCTGGGCAGCCTATGTTCTCCTCTGCTGTAATGCAGGGGGCCACAGCAATTAAAGGTTTTCATGGCACCGGCGTTTGCAGTTAGTTACACCTGCTTTCATACGAGATTCGTGGGTTCGTCATGTCAGGGCTTGCTAAATCGAAACTGTCTTCGAAATGAACGGGCATGAAGTTCAACGTTAAAACGACACTATAAACAATATACAGGGAGTTTCATTTTAGCTGCACCAAATCTTTAAAAATTGCCTGTGGCAGATAGCACAATTATAACCCTTGATCTAATGAGGTGGCCATTACTTCCACGAGAAATCAAAATGCCTAAGTGAATAATTAACATAATTACGTAATTAACTTTTTAATTATTTATTTTACGGCACATCTTTCAGTCTACGAATTATAGCCGCTGAGTTCGCAAGGCGTACCCACTTGGAACGAATTCTCAGGACTGAACCAGTTTCGAGATATTAATTTTCAAAGTGACCTTCGAAATGCATGGGCTTTCCAGTACTTTTTGGGGGAAAACGCTGTTTTATGCATTGAAGCACAACCTATGGTGTTCGGTCGTCAGACGTCTGACGACCGAACATCGTAGGTCTTATAATTGTGTCTTGCACCGTGTGCTTTAAATATTTTTTCTCTTGTCGATTTCTTTTTCGTCTACGAATATTGAGGCACGCTGCAATTGTTCTCTACTTTCTTTTTTTTTCTTCTGAGAGTACACTGTGGGTGCGTATCATTAATAATCACCGTGGATGCCTAAATAACACGTCTTTCTTATTCTAATTAAGTAACGCAGGTAAGTAATTACGGCTGGCTCGTTCTTTAGTGCAGAAATCTTTTTCTTGCCAGAAAGTTGTACTTATGGCACAATATTTTGTCACGTGTGCCCAATCAGCTGCTGCCTCGAGCCCACCCCAAGTCACCAGCTGTTGCGAGTCCTCAGCCTACCACTAGTAGGGGCAGCATATCGGAGGCCCTAATGGACCTGCAGCCAGATATATCCCATCACCGCTGCAAAGTTCAACCCAATAGCCACCGCAGGGTTCTCCATCAAGGCGACGCCGACAAGTCCCAAACCGTGCTCTGATAGAGGATTTTCTAAATTATCTAAAGCGGGCAGAGGAAAACGGAAAAGCGCCACACAGAGCGCATGAATGCAGAAGATAGGCATCGTCAGGAGACTATTGCGTTTGCAAAGCAGCTGTGTTCTGTTGCAAAGCAGGTGTCTGATGCTGTTACGCAGCAGCTTCAGCAGCAGCCTCCTCCTCCTCCTGATGATGTCTGGCCGCTTTTAAATATTATTGCGACTAGCAATTATATGGACACGGCAGGCGATTTCGCGCCGTCGGCGTCGCCGTGAGGTTCCGCATAAAGCTCAAGTATCGCAATCAATGCCATCGCCTTTCGAACGCAACTGCGACTTTTAAAAAAATTATAGCATTCACTTTATTTATTGCATCATACCTATTAATTTATATAAATTGTTCTTTTTTATTTATTATCTAATATTCTTTTATGCTATTCCATTATTGTGTTACATCACCTTTTGTAGTTCATTTTTCTTATCTTCTTGTAGCATTTAATTGTAGAATATTATCGTGAAGCTAACGAAAACATATTTTTGCAAGGATACGCTATCAATGTAATGTGATTTAATGTTTCTCTTTAGTGTCCGTTTGAGCCCCATCAATGAATCGGCCATTCAGCACCGAAAGAAAAGTCACCGTTGACGGAGGGCTTGACGTGCTTCGGAGCAACCGCGTGGGCCGGCACGTTCTGAACCGTAGCCACGCTGTAGCTGTAGCTGTAGTTGTCGTCGACGCACGTCTTGTTGGACACCTCGCAGCTCTGGCCCCGAGAACAGCAGCTCTCGCGGTCGCTGCAGCACACTCCGTGCTCGTAGGGGCAGCAGCGGTAGCCACCGGCACTGTCGGGGCAGCAAGTCCCGGCGGAGCAGTAGCATCCGTCGGGACAGCTGACGTACTGCGCTGGCACTTCAAAGCAAAAGACATCTTTGCGGGCATGCACGTAGAGCTATAGGAGAACGACGTTTACATGAGCGCGACAAGTGGCGTATTGCATCGCCTTTTCTAGCGTAGCGCATTCATATAAGCGGCGTCAATTCAGTAGGAAGGCGAATCGCATTGATGGAGTCGAGACGGGGTAAGTCGGCTCGCGTGGTGCGTGTAAACGCTGGCGTGTCGCATTAAGAGAGGGAGAGAGACGGCTGCCGTCGTGTGCTCTCCTCCATCTCATGGGCGTAACGCAAATCGCCTGAATCAGGCTCCGGCTTGTTTCGGACGAGGGCGCGGATACGCCACATCTAAATTTACGCTGTCGCACAACAATTGTCATGGAGCGCTATAAGGTATGCGACATGCTGCATGCTGGCGCATTCATGTAAACAATCCTTGAGATGTACACCAGCTCCCCTTTTCGAGTGTTCAAAAACATGAAATTGCAAAGCGGACACTGAGAGCAGGTTTAACGTTATTACATCGTTGGCCATTCACTCAAAAAAATAATAACACTTGCGTAATAGCCAACAGAGGGGTTGCACAGAAAAGCGCCTGTTCCTTTAAAGAATTTCCTAGAAGACACAATCATCTTAGGTTTATATTAAATATTCCTGTCATGCGTCATTAATGTTTAACTTAGTTATATTATGTCATGTTCGTATGTGGTGTGCTTTGTGATTACCACCCATCCGTCTGCAAAACTGTGAACGGCGTGTTTTCAAGGACAACTTCAAGTTCGTTTATTGAACCACGGACCTGTGCGTGTTTATACACGATTGTACATGCTTGTGCGTGATTCTGTACGGTCTTCTCTGGCTTCCTGGACTCGTGAGCAGAACTTTGTATGTGTTCGTGCTGTTTGACTGTATTCAGTGTTCTTCGGCGATTTTGGGGATGTCATTTTGGGATGTCGGTGATATTGGGATGTCATAGTAGCCGGTGCTACCTAAAGGCGCCAACCTCTCCTATATAATGTCGTGTTACATTTAAAAAACGAGCAGAAACAACAAGGTAGCGTGAAATACATGTTAAAGGTATACATCGCCCCCGGCTTCAACTTTGCTATTCGGATGCAGCAAGGCAGGGCAACGCGAAAGTGCCCTCATACGGCCGCTGAATGGAATTTATTTACTCAATATATCGGTGTTAATGCGAAGCGTTCTTTTATCTCTTACCAGGCATTTTGCGGTTAGTTGTTGTCTCGTCTCGTTCGCGGCGCCGCCGCGAAGTCCGCGCCTGGCGGCGTGTCAGAATTCTATATATATGACGAGGGTTCGAGTCCGCCCGGCACCGTAAAACTTCCCGGTTGGTCGGAAACTGACCGCAAACTCGGTGAAGTTCCCAAAGAATACTAATCGCATTTCAAAAGAATGCAGATCCAACGCAACGTTGGAATCTGAACGATTTGAAGCTTGTTTGATTTAAAGATGTAGCTGCAGTAGCTTACGACATGTGCACAGCCTCTTAGCCTGTAGTAGCCAATTGTCTCTGTCACGAGGTCGATGACGATGTGTGACGTCAATTTAAAAAAAAAATACGTGTCCGGTGGTGGGATTCGAACCATGAGCCTCCAGCACAACTGCCCGATGCTCTACTCGTTAGCTAAGCACGCAATTCGTAAATTTTAATCTGGTGCATCAACACAATATCTTGAGTCTGGAGCGCCAAATCTTAATCTGGCGCTCCAAGGACAACAAAAGCAAAATGAAATATAGATTATCAGATAAGTGCGAATATAGAAAGTGATATGGGTGTATGCTCAATAATTGTACCGACGTTATTTGCAATGACTGAGCTACCTCAATTTTGACACACGGGAAAGGTTCGATAGGTATTTCGCAACGTAAATTGTTGCAGTGAGAAATAACGGGGGAAAATTGTGATTATCAGAGGAATGTTTAATTGGATAGAGTCGTGCTTCAAGTAAATGACAAAAGTCCAGGTATATATACGCGGTAATTAAGCAAATGTAACGTCAAAAGTCAATACAATGATTTATACTACAATGTTAAATGGATCATGTTCCGCAGTGTT
This sequence comes from Dermacentor silvarum, assembly GCF_013339745.2. Taxonomy (NCBI): domain Eukaryota; kingdom Metazoa; phylum Arthropoda; class Arachnida; order Ixodida; family Ixodidae; genus Dermacentor; species Dermacentor silvarum. The sequence continues at coordinate 222,061,643 of NC_051157.2, forward strand.
ACGCAAAATCAGCATCATCACAGATACTTCACTGCAGATTAAAGAATTTTTCATTGTACAATTAATTCATTTTCAATGGAGAATTCGAGCTCCGTTATAAGTCCAGAGTGATTTCATACTCACTCAGTAAATCAGGTATCTTCGAACTTGACATTTCCTTACCATAAGTAGACGAAACGTAGTTTCGCCATAAAACCGTGTATTAACTTACATCGGTCATTTCTTTCACGGTGTCGCCTGTGCAACAGGGATCTAATTCGTGCTGGCAAATTATTGCATGCATGTTAGCAATCGTACGAATTTTACGCTTTCGTAATGACAGGGGGTGGTCTGTAGCTAAATTTACGTGTATGAACGTTAGAAGGGGCGCAATTTCTGTCGGCGACGTACCCGGGCTCAAGCCAGCGCTCAAGCCATTCGGACACATCTTTATTGTGGCTTTGTCTTACCTGGTGCAATGGCCCACGTTGATACAAGGAGGACGATCACATTGCGATCCATGATCTGCAGATCAAACTGCAGGAAGTACAGGTTATCTCGTAACTCAGGCTACTCACCGCTCGCAATTTTATATACGCCACTAGCTACTTTCTCTGGTTTCAACTACCCCAACAGTAGGTCACCTTAAATCATAAAGATTATACCTTACGTGTTTATTTGATTGATTGATTGATTGATTGATTGAAAGTAACATCCCAAAGTAACACAGAGACATGGACCATTGGGGCTATTATGTATAGTGCTCCGCACTTATTTTCGTCACCTTGGGGTCTTGTGCTCAAGGCCAGGTGCGGCTTGCCTCATAATCCGATCGTCGTTTCGGCACGTGAAACCTCAGGGTTTTTTTTTTTTTTTTTTCAATCTGCCCCAATCGACAGGCGGCCGTGACGGTTGCCACTCGAATCCGCGACTTCGAACTCAACAGCAGAACGCCATAGAGACTAAACTACCACGGCGGGGTAGTATTAATAACCATCTAAATGTTGAATTGAAGAATTTAATGAAAAACTTTATTCAAGCGTGCACCTATCACGCTTAGGAAGGGAGAGTAAAAGGCGAAAACGCCTGACAAGCCCTCACGCTGAATCGGTAAGAGAGTTGCACACAAGTTTAGACAGTATGCAGAACAGTATATATGGCATGCTATTCGAGTGCATTTGAACCCAATATACAAAATACGCAATGAAGAATACACACAACTGCAAACACGCATACATATAGGAAAGCGTATACGCAATAGGAACAGAAAATAGCACTATACATAGGCATCATTACATAAAAATCCACCAAACACTACAGAGTGTGCTCGATATAAAGATGATTTTTCAGGAGATTTGTGAGTTCGAAATTAGGCGAGAAGTAATCGACCTGTTTCCCACTTTATAATTTTTTTTTTCAGATATATGGTTTCTAGTTCGCAAGAACCGTACAAAAGCCTGAACATAGCTTAGCTGTTTTATTGAGTTCGTGCAGGCTTCTTTTTCGTTTATCGTTTATTTACTTTGTAAGCCTCCCTTTGCGCATTATAAATACACATGGGACTAGGAGCTGTACTGAAAGCGTTCTTTCGTGCGGGTTTTCGCGTTCCTTTCGGCGGTGCTGCTGAGACGCTGGAGTGGTGCAGCGCTCTTGCCCGGCACACAGGAAAGCGCCATTGGACCGCCAGATTACGAAACCATCACAGAGATTATAAAAAATAAATTGAAAGAAGAACTTCTGGAGTGACGGTTCCGGCAGCTGCCCACGAGGACGCAGTAAAGTTTATGAGAGAGAGAGTGAGCAAAACCTAGCTCAGTAGGTGCTTTTTCTCTTCTATAACATATCTTGTAATATTTTAACTCCTAGTTGGGTTCTATCGGCGATAACTTTTGTGCCGATGCCATATCATCTATCTATCTATCTATTATTATTATTTATTTATTTATTTATTTATTTATTTATTTATTTATTTATTTATTTATTTATTTATTTATTTATTTATTTATTTATTTATTTATCCCGTTGGCCGTAACAGGGTAGACGTGAGTAATCATACCTGCCAACTCTCCGGAATTCGTTTACGAATTGGGTCTCAATATTCTACAATATTGCGAATGTTGCGCGAGGTTTTACGAAAAATTCTGTTCGCCAAAATGTAGCAGGCGGGATCGGCGACGGCAGTGTCGCTCAAGAAGGTTACCGTGATCTAAGAATAGCGCTGCTTGTCAACCTGTGCTGCTTTTCCAAGTTTGCGGTTGCTTGGTTGCTGCGCCTAAAAATAAAATCACCATTAATACAGACGGGCGTATGTATCCCACTAATAGTGTGTTTTCAGGACATACTTAGAAGCCATCGGTGCCTCCCCCCCCCCTCCCCGTGCCTCTCCCCCGGGATTCTTAGGAGTATTTATTTATTTATTTATTTATTTATTTATTTATTTATTTATTTATTTATTTATTTACACAATACAGCAGGCAGCAATGCTGCCCAAGCAGGAGAGGGTTTACAAAAGAACATTTTTTAGTAGTTTTTCAAATGAAACATAATATGTGCATTCAACAACAAATTCCGGTAAATGATTCCATTCTTCGCTCGTAAGTGGAAAAAATGATTTCTGAAAGATATTAGTGCGGGCAAAGTACGACTGGACTACTTTAGAATGAAAAATACGTGCCGACCTGTGTGGAGCAGGGGTAACATATGTGACATTTGCTAAACCAGTTTGATTATGAAACAATGAGTAAAGAAATTTCAGCCTGGCGATTTTACGGCGCACATGGAGCGGATCCAGTCCAAGTTGGCCTAACATACCAGAAACTGATGACGAAGTTTTGTAGTCGGAGCAAATAAACCGTGCAGCCAGGCGCTGAATTCTTTCATGTTTATCAATTTCCTTATTACAGTATGGGCCCCACACTATGGAAGCATACTCTAGGACTGGGCGAACGAGGGAAAGATAAGCTTGCAGCTTGACAGATGAAGGTGACTTCTTTAGCTTTCTACGTAGAAAGCGAAGTTTTTTGAATGACGGCCGCTCGCACACAGAAGTTCACAGGCTGTTAGGTATGCAGTGTACACGAATAAGCAATGAGACCTAAAGAGACTGTCCGCGGACGTGATCGCGTTAAGTCAGTTGCTATACCTGACTGTCAAGTTTTGAAAATTAAAAACCCATTAGTGTTTCATTGTCACTGCTAGGCGCCAGCAGCAGCAGCTCCGAGAACATGGACAGAATAAAAGACTTCCTCGTGTATACGTCTTCCTGAGACCACATCATGCACACGGTGTCTCAGTAGGGTATATGCAGAAATTCATTTGGAAAAGCACCTAATGCCAGTGGTAAGATCCGCTTCTGGCGCTATACGTATATCTATTCCGCGAGTTCTATTTCTTCGACCCTGATGGAGAGCCACTCACATTATCCGAAGCAGTTGTAAGCCCTTGTTTTTCTGCAGCTTTTGTTACCGATGTCCACTGCGTGAAACTGCTCCGGTGTCTTCGTGGAAATGACGTGCGCGCAATGCCGCAACAGACACGTCATCCGACCACGTGTCACGGACCGAGCACAGCAGCAGACTTCTTCGCCTTTTCTACGCCGCCGTCTCATTCTGCTGTTTTGCCCGCGAACGAGCGTCCTCCCATTCATCACGAAGCCCGCAACGATATCATTCTTTTCACTCGAAGCACTCATTTGCGGCAGCATGTGGAGCTGTTGGCCCAAGCTGCGCGGCTACGTCTGCGGGGTTTACGAGCCAGAGCTCTATTTTAGCCGGAATCGTTTTTGTTCTCCGCTAAAATAACGTGTATATATGACCTCGGTTGTGACGTACCGCCCTTAGAGTGATCCGAAACGGGCTTGAAGGGACACCTGAATATTGCACAAAAAAAGAGAGAGAGAACTATACCGAGAGCCACTGGGGACATCTATATAGTTAAGGTGCAACCAGATTAGGAAGGCCGATTGGGCTACACAAGGACACTACATCTCCAACACCTCTAGTACTTTTATGAAATAGTATTCCTACAAAGCGAGGGAGACGTATATACTAGGCTGTCAAAAAAACGACACTAAAGAAAACAAGGAAACTGTCTCATCTGATACCCACCTTCAACAGTGCGCTTGTGCGCTGCGGGCGCGCCGCAACTGCCGAAGATAACCAATAACACTCGTTCTCGTCGTCGTAGTAATAAACAGAAACTTACTTGTGAACTATGCCTTATACTGGCAGCCTCAAAAAAATGGGGGGAAAATGTCGCAGTTTCGTCCGAAAGGCGAAGCATCGATTACGATAGTAAATTAATAGACAGCTCTGCGATGTAAGGATATATGAGCTTTATCGACCGTATAAACTTGCAAACATTCGCTCACTAACTAAATTAACAAACACTGCGTCACGAGCGCACAGGTAAACATGAACACATCTCGCTCGTTGACCGCGGGAACTCGCTGTCAAAACGCTGGAGTGAGGAAATGCGGCAGCAGCAGCTAGCGAATTGACCTTCGTAAGCACAGCGCATACGAAGCTACCGGCACTCGGCATGGCGTGCTGTGCCCACATCACAGATCGCTTTGAAGATGAGGCCCGCGCGTGCGCGAACTTTGTCCACGTCGCACAGTGCTTTCAAGTTACGGCGCCCGCGCGGCCGCGCCGTAAGCAGCAGCCGCCGGGTGGAACGCCTCCCCACCCTTCGTGCCTCGCGCGCCACAGAAGACGGCGCGCTTCCGCCCCGCCTTCCTCCCTTGCGCGCGTGAGATTGAGCCGCGATCGTCGGCTGTCCCTCGCAAGCTTTCACTCGCACATACAGTGTACGGCGCGCGGCGACGATGGTATCGTGTTTGGACTTTATACGGAACATCACGGCGACGACAGAATTGCACTTGGAGTGTCCATATAATTGCTATCGCAATAAAAAAATCAGTGCGTTGTTCCCACCGCGTTTATTGAGGCTACTGCATTGCCCGTTGTGCACGCATAATAAAAGTACGCTAAGAGCCCCTCCCTGTCTTATGAATTAACCAGTCCGAAACAAGGCAACGGCCACGCGGCGCACAAAGGGATGCCGCTGAGTCACGGACAACCATCGAAACGAGAAAACCTCTTGTCGCATAGAACTGAAAATGCGACGATCACTTGCAGCAACGCTGGCGCTGTAATGCCAGCTTTTATCCGGGACCTTAAGCCTTGCTGCGCAGCGTACGCGGCTCACGATGCCGTGACGGTCGAAGCTAAGCCGGCATCGGATCGGTTCACTGCCAAACCCACAAAACGCAGGAATACGGTCGGTAAATACTCTCTGGCGTTGCAGACTCGTGTCATTCAAACGAACGCGCCAAGCTTGAAAAGAAGCAGCAGCCATTTCGACCAAGTGCAAGTTGGCGCGCCTGCGTCAAGGCAGCAATGCGAGGTTTACCGTTTATGGTTTCGTTTTGCGCCTATGGGAAACTAGCGACCCAACAGCACAAGGTCATGTTGAATGCTCGAGCGCTTTTGCGACGTCGACTTAGGAGCTCGACGTTCCTTTTGTTGCGATGGCAATTATATAGACCCTGCCTGCGAATTTTCGCCTTCAGAGTCACCGTATAATGTTCCAGACGCGCGCGCGCACACACACACACAGACACACACTATATATATATATATATATATATATATACAGAGAAAACAGTACGACGTACGTTGTTGTGCACAATATACAGGATGTTTCGATTTAGCTGCACCAATTTTTTTTAATTGCCTGTGGCAGATAGCACAATAATAATTCTTGATCTAAACTACTCGATGTGGCCGCCATTACTTCCACGAGAAATCAAAACGCCTCATTCAATAATTAACATAATTACGCTAAATAACTTTTTAATTAATTATTTTACGGCACATCTTTCAATCTACGAATTATAGCCGCTGCGTTAGCAAGGTGTATCCACTTGGAACGAATTCTCAGGACTGAACCAGTTTCGAGATATTAGTTTTCAAAGTGTCCGACGAAATGCATGGGCGTTCATTGAGAACCACATTCACAGAGCATATTCAGAACCAGGCCATTCGCATTGTTAGCAACAGTTCTTTTTACTTAAATGCTTGTCCGCTCCTTCAGGCTAACTTCAGTCTTCCTGTATCTGGCTTGTTCAAATTTCATTTACTTATCATTCTATTTAAATTACTTAACAAACAGCTCGCGTTCCAATTAACAGACTCTAGGTTGCTCACAAATACCAATAGCACTAGGTTTGCCCATATTCACAACTTTCTATTACCTAAATGTAACACGAACTATGGCAAAATGACATCCTACTTCTCGGCGATTAAATTCTGCACTGACTTACCCTATGCATTAAATCATCATCACCTTTGTATGCATTGAAATATGAACTTAAAATTTTGATTTTGTATCATCATCACCTTTGCAAGCATTCAAATATGAACTTAAAATTTTCATTTTGTATAACTAGTTCTCCTGTTTAATTTACTTTGTATATAAAGTGTGTATTTCATTTGTTAAATAGGTTTATACAATTTAGATGGATAATGTGCGTAATTTTTTTATTTACATGTATGACTCCTTGCATAGAATCGAATGCATTCCTTTCCACTACTGCGTTCACTATTTATTTATTTACTTGTAGATTGCATAACTTTTATACTGCTCTATCAATTAACCATTTTGTACCAATCTTCTTGTTAACCGAGGGTCCCGCTGCAGTCGTTTGACTTTGGGACCCTCGCCTGTATGCTACTAACAACCAAATATGTATCTTTTATGAATAATAAACTGAATAATAATAATAATAATAATAATAATAATAATAATAATAATAACTGACGAGCACGCACGTGGAGCCGAAATGCTGATGATGATAGTTTTTTCCTACACGCGGACACGATATCCGGTGAACCAAGCCCTTAACAGCTTCGCTGTAAAAAAATTGACGTTTTATCGCCAGTAATTTTTTTCAATAACTTTCAAAATTATGAATGTCGGGTACCGTCGCAGGCACGACACGACGCCCTTTTCGGTGCAACTGCCCGTAGAGCGGAAAGGATCTCAGAAGTGGGCTTCTTGGCAGTGACGTTCTTATTGTGGTGAAGCCAGCTTTGAGGGACGCTGTTCGGCGAGCTACGCACGCAGGCACTTAGACACTCGGGAACGAGTTTTGATGCGTATCATAAGTATGCAGTCTATACTGGCCTATCATTCAAACAGCAGGAGCTGTCATTATACAACTGACAGGGGTCTGGCCGCAGATAGTTCTATGTAGGTCGAATAGAGTGTACTTAGATTTAGGTGCACGTTAAAGAACCCCAGGTGGTCCAAATTTCCGGAGTCCCCCACTACGGCGTGCCTCATAATCAGAACTGGTTTTGACACGTAAAACCCCATAATTTAATTTTTTAATTTTAGGTCGAATAGAAGAACCACACGAACGTGTGACATTCCACTTCGTGCACGCGGCGCTGGGGATTGTGGGATGCCTGGACATAGCGGTTTCGTAGCGTTCAAGAAAAGCGAAATATGTTTGTGTAAAGCTAGAGCGCGAATTTAGGAATTGATGCATATATTTTTGTGCTGTTTGTACTGGCGCTTCTGTAATCTTCTCCGCTATATTAAACTTTTGCACTCGTGTCCTTTAATTGCATATCAAGTGCCGTTACAAGGCAATCAACCCTCGCAAGAGAAAGAAAGAAAATGAAAGAAGGAAAGAACGATTGTGCATTTTAGTGACGCGGTTATGCTATATATCCCCACTTGGACCAGTGTACTAGTTCGCTTTATTATGGAGGCTGCCGAAATTAGAGTGGTGACGTTGACTGTGTAAGCGCACTTACCTGCGATACAGTAGTGGTGCAGGTCGAGGCATCTCTCCTATATGCCTCTCTCACTTTCTGTGTAAGCGCACTGTCAATAATGCACCGTTGACACGAATATAAATACAATTTTTTATTATTTTTCATATTACGTTCATCTATTCTGCTGTCTCTGTATGTCGACATATGGTTTCGCAACGCTCACCTTACTCTACAGGGTGTTCGTATTTAGGTTGTATGTAAGTTATTTTTTTTTTTAGAAATCACCTGTGGCAGATAGCATAATTCTTGTCCTTAAGCTGGATTATGCGAAGAGGCGGAAATTACTAGTACGAGAAATCGAAGTAAGTATTCAACTAGTTAACAAACATGCACTAATTAACTTCTTACTTATTTACTTTACAGCACATATGGCAATTTACGTAATACATGGGCGTTCCAGTTACGTTTGTGATACAATGCATAAAAGAGCGTTTTGTTAAAAAAGTAAGAGGAACAACAGTGCACTTTTATGGTAAGTTTCATGGCGCATATCTCCAAACTGTAGTCATTCTGGAAATTTATTCCAAGTGTTTATACGTCTTGCAAACTCACTGGCTACAATTTTCAAATGTCAATACGTGCCGTAAAGTAATTATTTACTTTTAATTCATTAGTGCAATTTTGTTCATTAGTTGAATATGTGTTTTGATTTCTCGTGCAACCTATGTCCGGCTCTTTGAATAATAGATCTCGAGGACTAGAATTGTGTTATCTGCAACAGGCTATTTTTTATTGCGATACCGGATTTCTGCCGTCGTCGTCGCCGTCGCCGTGAGGTTCCGTATAGATTCCAAGGGCGATAAAATCGTCGCCGCGCGCCGTATGCGCGAGCGAAAGCGCGCGGGGGACACGCGCTATCACGGAGGGCGAACTCCAACGCGCTCTATCACGGAGAGCGAATGCACGGCGGAAAGCAAACGCGACCGTCCCGCGAAAGGCCGTTGGGGTATGGGAGGGAGGGAGGCGGGGCGGCGCTGTGCTCCCGCGCCCAGAGGCGTATCTTGCCACTCAATCTCCCACGCGAAGGCAAGAAACGGGAAGAGGGAGGGGGGGGGGGGGAGGCAGCTTCTCCTCTGCCAACAACTTCTCTGCCCGGCGGTCGCCCGCACCGTCTCTTATCTCCACACGGCTCTGTCCTTTGTTTGCGCTGTGCATTCGCCGCTCAGTTTCCGTTGAAGCGATAGACCGCGCGAACTTGCGCTTGCTGCCAGCGTTTTGACAGCCGTTGGCTGCGGTCATTCAGTGTGATCTATTCATGTTTGCTTGTGCGCGCTGACACCACGATTGTTAATTTAGTTAGTAACCCAATGTGTCCAAGTTTATGCAGCCGATAAAACTACTATCCCTACTCCGAATAACGCTCTACTAATTTGCTATCGCAATCGATGCTTCGCCTTTCGGGCGAAACTGCGACATTTTTTTTTAATTCCATAGAACTTAAAAATGGTCACACTGTATTACGCGCATGTTTACATAATTTGTGTACCCTTTGTGCGTTTGGTCCTTGTTTGTCTTGAGAACTGGCTGCCGGTATAATGGGGCTTCTTTCGCAATATATGTAGTTGAGAGCTGCGCTTGTGTTGCAAATTCGCATTAACTAGCCCACTTGCAATACTCGCTTTGTTAACTAAAGACAATGAAGCTTTATAGTTAAAGACAATTAAGCTATATAGTTGTTCTGGTCTGCAGATCTGCAAATATTTTGGACCATAGACAGACATTGAAACTTTCTAGTGATGTGCCGAGACTTTAGGTATAAATGCTTATAGACCAACAACTGGCGCTACTTCCGCCAGTTGGAAGTAGCGCTCTGTCCGTGTCCTTGTGCGCTTGATCTGCCTTAAGGAAAATGATGCCGTACCAACTAGCTTTTATTGTGTAGTTTCTACGCATTTTGCGGTAATTTTAGGCCCATTTACAGCCATGCTACATACACCATCTTACATAGCACCACCTCGCCGCATTAATAACGTTGTTCTGGCGCTCTTTGGCCACAATTGGCCCTTGCGCCATTAAACACCACACATCATCATCACCAGACCCTTGTTCAAATTTTTAAGAAGTTGTGTGTGCGTGTATGTGTGTAGGGGGGAGAGTGAGTGAGTGATTTCAGCGTCACCCCGGCGCGTATTGCTCCGTACTCCACCGCGCCAGCGGAACAACCGCCCGTAGCACGCTGACGAGCACCGACTAATCAAGCGAGCGTTTCAGACGCCCACCGCATCCCGGCGAAAAAACGAATTAACACTGCGGAGAAGGGGGAAAGGAAACGCGTTACCAATACAACGGAGCGCCCACAGCAAAGGCCCGGAGCTCCGGGAGAGGAGGACAGGGCGCGGCAATATAAATACGCGGCCTAAATTTAGTCGAGCGGGCTCTCGAGTCCCTCGCACACACGCACGCGCCAGGCACAGACCCCGAGCGCGGAAACACCGAGACCCGCTGGCAGCAGTCAGGACGCCAGTAGCAGCATGTGGGCCGTTACCCAGGACGTGTCCTCGGCGGCAATCGCCAACCTCAAGGAATCGAGCCACGGGGGCTCCTTTCATGGCAGGCACGCAGTGGTGCGTATAGTGATTTTACTTTGTAGCAGTCTACCTGCAAATGTTACGAGGTATGCGGCTCAGGCGTGCCATTGCGAGGCACTTGCCGAGGATTATATTTTGAGCGAGTAGCGGTCCCGTCCTGTGTTGCAGCAGTGTTTTATTTGACTTTTAAAAGTATTACTCGACGTTGTAGAGTGGTTTACACAGTATGAGTGTAGTATAAGGCGTGTATGTGTGGCGGCTGTCTCAAGCAATTAAAATGTAGAGTACTTGAGACGAAAACGATATTTTCTTGCTGCCGGAGTTTCACACCAGTGGCGGACGTTAGAATTCGCGTGATAACTGCAAATTCGATTAGTAATTAAAAACGTTTGATAATTAACTTTCTAACATGACTTTAGAGGGCATGCTGCTGCAGAATTGAAGTCGGCAAATGTTTAAACCATAACCGTTAGCTCCGCTGTTTCAGCCATTAGGTTTACGCGCTGCGGAAAAATATGCACTTCGGGAACTGTTAACTGGAGCAGAAACATTTCGCATGGAACATTGAAAGTCCATAATTTTTGCAAATGGTGCTAGGCACAAAGTTTCTAGCAAAAGGTTGTGGTTTCAATACCGACTCACTTCAATTCTGCGACTACAAAATGTCCCCTAAAGACATTCATTAAGAAACTAATTAGTAAATCATCTTTATTAATAATCGCATTTGCGATCGTCAAGGAGATTGTGACGTCCGTCACTACACTGAAACTTCGTCAGCGAGGATGACATTTTTTTTTCCGAATCCCCTATTTTTAATAATTTGCGACAGGCGGTGGAGCGATAAGATTTCCTAATCTGATCATTCCACCCAATTCTATGCCGTCCTTTACATTAAAAAGAACAGTCCGTTAGCTGTTCTGCGCACTACCGTGGAATCTCGCTGATACGATCTTCACGGGAACCTGAAAATAAAACGTATCGTCCGAAAATAATCGTATATAAGAAAAAACGTATTATCCCGAAAAACGTATTATGCAGAATCGCACCAGCGAGGCATTCCACTGTATCCGACCTATCGAAACTGCCATTCTTTCCCTTAATCTCGGTCAGTAGACTCATGTCACATACTCGCGTTCGATCTCTCGCCGCAGACTATCGACAAGCTCCCGGACAAGGTGCTGCTGCTCATCTTCTCGTACCTGCCGCAGCGCGAGGTGGGCCGGCTGGCCCGCGTGTGCCGCAAGTGGCGCACGGTGTCGGCCGACTCGCGCCTCTGGACCCACGTGTCGCTGCGGCCCGAGGTTTCTGGCCTTCACGTGGCCAGCATCGAGAAGCTGCTAGCGCTGATCGCGGTGCGCTTCGGCGCTTCGCTGCGCTACATCGAGCTGCCCATCGAGCTCATCACGCACACCGTGCTCCACGAGCTGGGCAACAAGTGCCCAAACTTGACGCATATGCTGCTCGACTTCTCGACGGCCATGCAGCTGCACGACTTCAACGACCTGCACACCTTCCCCACCAAGCTGCGCGTCATGTGCATCTGCCTCTCCGAGGTCATCTTCATGGAGGGCTTCATGCGGAAGATATACAACTTCATCAACGGACTCGAGGTGCTCCACCTCATCGGTGAGCGGTGTGCGCGCCTTTCTCGAACTTGAAATGTTGTGTCGAGTGATCGATGTCACGTGGTACAATGCAACTGCATTTAAAGTAATGGGTAGCGAAGAAGATCCCGATGTAAATGACGTAGCGAAAATGCAGAAGACTTGGCAAATACGACGGAAATACGTAACAAATGCTGTACATTCCCGAACTAAGTAAAACGATTGCAACATGTGAAAGATCTCGGCATCGTGGTCACTGATGTCCCTTCTCCATTAGCTATGCAAAGCAAGAACGTACGTTCACTTTATTAAGTATAATATCATATGAAAAAAAAAAAGAAATGAGCCTACTGCAATATGCTGTGGACTTCGTCCGTTGTAAATTGGGTTATCTCCACTGTTTCTTAAATGTGTTTTGTGTGGCTGTATACCGTTGTTTGCGCTGGTTTCATGAGTCCAGTAGCTACGTCCGGAATTATACGCTGATAATCAAGAGCTGCTTCTGAACACTTCTCAATCTCTGAACTCATCTCATCTCTCTCTCCCTCTTTGCACCTGCTAGGAACATACGAGAAGGTTGAAGAGGAAGAGGAGGAAATATACGAAGTCATCAATATTCACAAGATTAAAAGTGCTGTACCGAACCTACGCTGTGTCAACATGTATGGTATCGCGTTTGTGGACGACAGTCACGTTGAAGCCTTCAGCAGTAACTGCATTCAACTGGAGTGCCTTTCACTGAACTTCTGCGCTAAGGTAACGGGTTCCACACTGAAGCTGCTCTTTCAGAGGTGTAAAAAGCTCAAGACTCTGTTGATGCAGCAGACGGGTAAGCAAATTTTTTCCTGGGGTATTTCCATTGCAAAATCCTCCAACTGTGTTCTTCAACCTAGGACTCAAGGCCGAGCACGTGATGGCGGCCGACTGGGAGAACACGAACATCCAGGAGCTGGACATAACAGCAACAGAGCTCCCTACAGAATGCCTTAGCGACCTGCTCTCTCGGTTGCCAAACTTGCGTTACTTATGTGCAGGCCAGCAGGATGGCTTCACTGATCAGGTCCTGGCTTGAATGAGGCGTGTAAAGGAGCAATGCCCGTTAACTGGTAAAATTTTGCAGGTCTTGAAGGATTGGATGGAAAAGGGGAACATCAAGAACCTGATCGCCCTGGATCTTGACAGGAATGAAAACCTGTCCGAGGAAGCGCTTCTGAAGTTCCTCAAGGTACAGGGCCACATGCTTCAGGGACTTGTTCTATCTGGCATTCCCCACCTGTGCGAACAA